>NC_044989.1:56447006-56757405 GCF_008728515.1 Papio anubis | reverse complement strand
AAAATCTGTTCTCTTTCCCACCCCACAACTATAAATGACAGATATTCATAGGGTCCCTCCCACCAAAACCAGAAAAAAAAAGCAGACTGAAAAAACAGAGATTCCATGTAAGCATGAGCAAAAAAGTTACACCTCTATCATTTACATGGATTATATAGTTAATAATTAACTATAATGGCTTAAATCTAAGACTGATCTTTGAGTGATTACAGACATAGAGATTGAGGACTCACTACAATTGAAATGTCAGCACTGATGCAAGAATAAGAGAAGAGAATTATAGAAGGATGTGGCCAGAATAGGGCAGAGCAGAGAAGCAGACTGTAGAATGACTCAGAACTGGACAATAACAGGAAATGAGGGTCTGGCTTGAACCAGGACAATCACCATCTCGACCCCTCTGGGATAAGGTTTGACCCATAGCCTAGTACCAGAGACAAGTTCTTCAATTTGATCTGCAGCTGAAATATAAAATATTAAGTATTAAAATAGAAAGCATCTGACAAAGATATCATACTTCACTGCCAGCATGTTCTTATAAGACTAGAATGTCCTGGTGGGCTTTACCTACACCCCCTTCAAAAATAATAAAACCATTAAATTAAGCTTCATTAATTGAAAATTCATGACAATTCAGACAACAGAGATAATATTTACATACTCTGTAAAAAGTAGATGGAAAGCAGACGAATAGTGGAAAGAAGATGGTGGGGATGACAACTGAGATCTTTTCAAGATCTGGTCCATGCCTATCTCTCCGCCCCACCTCTCACAATCTCCCATGCCACGTCTACCACTGTTGCACCCTGTGCTCCAAGCATACTAAACTACATAGACTCCTAAGTGTGCCACCCTCTCTCATGCTGCTCCCTTTGGTTATAATGTCCTTCTACCACCCACGTCAACCCCTTTGCCCAACTAAACCCTACTCATCTTCAAGACTTGGCTCGGATGTCTTTCATGAGCTCTTCTTCAATCCAACCTAGGGTAACTGCATCCCCTAGTCCTCATACAATCCTATCAAAATACTTACACTATGTTGGATGATCTATTTTCTTGACAACTTATTTGCCAGGCCGATATCCCCATGTCTGTCATATTGAATAGTAAACAATAACTAATAAACCTAGGTAGAATAAATAAATACATTAAAAAATCCATACTCAAAGAAGAGAGAGAGAAAAGAGTGGTAATCTGCAACCGAAGTCAGCTGATAATAAGAAATCCTGGGTCCTGTGTTGCCTACTGACTTATGAACCTGAATACTTTCATTTGGCATGCTAACTACAGCTTGGGCAGTTCTGCCTGTACCCTGGAACCTGGGTCAGCACTCCAGGTCCCTATCTCATCCTAGTGCTACTTAGGCCACCTCTGCTTACATTACTGAAACTCTTACTGCCACGTTAGTGAAACTATCAGCAACTAAAGGGTCATAAGGCTCTCTGTACACAGACCTTTAGAAATAATTATCACTTCTCCACTGCAGAGAGCAGATGTGATTTCTCCCTCCAACACAAGTCATTTGAACCATTAATATAGACACTGAACACTGAATTACACATTTTCAAGGTTCACTGACTAGGAAAATGGTGTTAATTTTGGTGCTCTGGTCTTAGGATGTATAATTTAGGCACAATCAGATTTGTTTTTAAAAAAACATTGATTTAATTTTAATGATGATTGGGGGCGGGGGAAGGAGCAAGAGGGCCCCAGGACATGAAATGCAGTTGTCTATTGGTGTGTTGGAAAATACACCACTAAACTTGGTTCTGGAAATGTCATTTTATGCCGAATTACAGGTAAACATAATTATGTCTCACACATCAAAAGTACCTAATTAGACACACTCTTCGAGGCTAAAATATGCAGGCAGACATAACTAATTTTAAGTTACTTCATAATAACTTCATTATTTATGAAGTGTCAATCAAAAACATTAAACTAGTTTGTATTTATAAGAAGAGCTTAAAAACTGACAGTGATTTCCATTGTAATTCATTCACGGTTTTCTGCTTTGGGAAATACACAAGTGTCTGATTATCTTGATGCTAAAAGGAAAAAAAAAAAAAAGAACAAAAGGAAATTTTAAGTAAGGAGTGGTGGGAAGTGAAGATAAAGCTTTGTGAATCATGACAAATTTGCCACAAATAAAAATGCTGGGATTGTGACCAGGTAGAAAACTATTCATCATACAAATCTGAAGACCTCTGTCTACTCCATCCCTCTATAATGAATAATCATCATGGCATTAGTGCTCCTACTCAGCTGTGGTGAGTAAACTGTCAATAATCCCAAGAAATGGGTTCAGGGGTGAAGCTGATGCCAGGCTCTGTAAAGGAGCCTCTGAGAAGGACTGGCTGGAAAGAGACCCCAAAGCTTTCCCAGAGGGCCTCTGCTATGATCTAAAACACCGTATGGCAGCTCTCTGTGGAAGACAAAAAACTCAAAGACAATAGGAAAGGAATTTAAAAGGCCTACGGTCTTGCTCTAAATAGGGGAAAAATTTCACACTCCCAAAAGTGGTTCACATTTATATGAACAGAATGTTGTATGCTGGGTGCTACAATGTTCCATTTCTTAAAATCAGGCAAACTGTGAAAAGAGGAAGAATTTGAAAAGGGTAAGGGGAGAAAATAAAGGAGAAAGAATTGGCTTAGAGCCAAAAAAGAAGAGCCCTGTAAACACTGGCTCTGAAAGGCTAAGTTTGCTGTAGATCTGATAGAAAAAGAATGTGGAATGACAGAGAATCAACCACACAACTCTAATATGCATTCCACAAAGAATGTGACTTCAACTTCAGATCACGACAGAGTTATCAGAACTGGGTCTTTCTGTCCTCCTGCCATAAACAACTAGAAAGTTGGTGGAATACTGGCCTGTTTTCAGACATGCGACAATAGGCACTGGAAGACAGTAATTGTTGAGAGAAGAGAAACTGTCAAGGTGAACCCATGTTTGCCCTGGTTTTCTGCCTGAGGATACTTTCCAGACTGTAGCACAGGAAAGTGAAGCCCAAATAGAGAACTATGTCCCTGAGCTGAGGAGATGCAAATTGAAGCTCTCAGCCACTGAAGCAACCAGAATGTGTAGGGCAGAGTACTGGAAATGAGACAATTCCACAGGAGGAAACAGGGCACTTAGAAGTTAGCCTGAAGGTCTCCCATGAGTCCTTGACAAAAGTCTGGGTTACAAAAGTGAAGAGTGAAACTCTCAGTCCTAGCAGAAAGTAACTACTGTAAGGCTGGGAGATGAACAAAGATACCAGATGTCATAACTATGCTGAGAGACATTGGAGCCCTGGTTCAGTCAGAGTGGAGAGATGTCAAATGCCTCAGCACTCAGTTAAAACCACAGAAAGGGCACCCCTTGGAGAAACACCACTCCCTAAAGTAAAGGTCATGTTTGTAGGACTAAGGATAAAACCTAAAATAGGGCCAACCTAAGAGGGAATAAAACCAAGTCCAACAGGATCAAGAAAACCCACCAGTAATCTAACTGTTTTCCAGAAGAAAATTCAATTTCCTTTCAAAGAACACAACGTACCCCAGATTCCCTACAAGGAATTATCCTTGATGTTCAATTTACAATAAAAAATTAACAAGTCATACACAAAGTAGAAATATGTGACTCATAATAAAGAAAAATAAGCAGCCAATACAGAGACCAAGAGATGACACAGATGTAAAAATGAGTAGATGGGATTTTAACATAGTTATTATAAATATGTTCAAGGGCTTAAAGGAAAATATGGACGTGTGAATGAACATATGGAGAAATCTCAGCAGAAATACGAAACATATAAAAGAAAGCCAATTCTAGTAGTAAAAAGTAATACGAAAAATTTAGCAAGTAGTCTTAGTAGCAGATTGAAGACTATAGCATAGAGGTTCAATGAGCTGGAAGACAAATCAATAGAAATTATCCAATTTGAAGAACATAGATAAAAGCATTTAAAAAATATTTTTAAAAAGAGCCTCAGTGAAGAGAGCTTCAATAATACTAAGTGGTCTAATATGTGCAATTGTTAGCTGACAGAAAAAGACAAGAGAGAATGGAATAGAAAAATATTTGAAGAAATAATAGCTGAATATTTTCCAATATGATAAAAAACATCTACTTATAGATCCAAAAAAGCTCAGTGAACCATAAATACAGAAATACAAAAAAAAAAAAAAACCAATTACAACTAGGCACATAATGTCAAACTGCTAAATATCAAAGATACAGAAAAAATCATAAAAGCAGCCTGAGAAAGACACATACATTAACTACAGAGAAATAATGATTCAAATTACAGCTGGCTTCTCATCAGAAATCATGGACCCAAACAACAATAAAACATGTTTATATTGTTGGGGGTTGGGTGGGGGGACTGTCAACCAAAATTCTATACCCAGTAAATATATCCTTCAAATCTGAGGTTGAAAAAAACATTTGCAGAAACAACAAAACCTAAGAAGATTTATATCCAACAGACCTGTACTACAAAAAGAAATTTCTTCAGGCTAAAGGCAAATGATACCAGCTGAACACTCAAAGGAAGCAAAGAAGAACGCTGGAAATACTAAATATGTGGGTAAATACAAAAAGCAACCTTTTCCTCTTAACTTCATTAAAAGAAACTATTTAAAGGCAAAACAATAGTATACTATAGGGTTTATAATGCATATAGAAGTAAAATATATGACATAACACAAAAGACAAGGGGGTAAAATGTAATTATATAGAAAAAATTCTTAAACACAAGTGTACAATATAAATTTTAAGACTGTGATAAATTCGGTATACATTCTGTAATTCTAGGAGCAATGGTTTTAAAAATATAAACTGTTAAAGTTATAAGTATTAAATTAACATTAGATTAATCTAAATATTAGATTGAATTAAAATGAACCAAAGAAAAGAGAAAAAAAAAGAAAAATAAGATGGAACAAATAGAAAACAAAGTTGTAAAAGTTGCATCTCAACTCAACCATATCCTTAAGAACATTAAATAGAAGTATACTCGGCCAGGTGTGGTGGCTCATGCCTGTAATCCCAGCACTTTGAGAGGCCAAGGCAGATGGATCACTTAAGGTCGGGAGTTCAAGACCAGTCTGGCCAACATGGCGAAACCACGTCTCTATGAAAAATACAAAAAAAATAGCCAGGCGTGGTGGCATGCACCTGTAATCCCAGCTACTTGGGAGGCTGAGGCAGGGGAATTGCTTGAACCTGGGAGGCCGAGGTTGCAGTGAGATGAGACTGCGCCACTGCACTCCAGCCTGGGCGACAGAGTGAGACTCTATCTAAAAAAAAAAAAAAGAAAAGAAAAGAAAAGAAATGTACTCAAACTATATTCAAAAAGCAGACACTGCCAGACTGGATAAAAAAGCAAAATCCAACATTTTGCTGTCTAAAAGAGACTAATATAAAATGTAAAGCCATATATATGGGGTCAAAGTAAAAGGATGAAGAATATATACCATGCAAATAATCTGCATAAGAAAGCTGGTGTGGTTATGTCAATAACAAAAAATAGTCTTTAAGACAAGGATTATTACTGTAGATAATGAAAGACAATTTATAATGATTAAAAGGTCAATGTTTTTGGAAGATAAGTTGTAAATACTTATCAGTTATAAATACTTATGTGCATAAGAACAGAACCTCAAAATAAAAGAAGTTGATAGAACTAAAGGCAGAAAGAGACAAACCTACAGTCACAGTTGAACATTCTAATACACTTCCCAGTAATAGACACAAGAGCAAACCAAACATTAGTAAGGATTTAGAAGTTTTGGGCTGGACATGGTGGCTCATGCCTGTAATCCCAGCACTTTGGGAGGCCAAGGCGGGTGGATCACTTAAGGTCAGGAGTTCAAGACCAGCCTGGCCAACATGGTGAAACCCCATGTCTACTAAAAATAGAAAAATTAGCCAGGCATGGTGATGCACACCTGTAATCCCAGCTACTCAGGAGGCTGAGGCAGGAGAATCGCTTGAATCTGGGAGGCTGAGGTTGCAGTGAGCCAAGATCATATCATTGCACTCCAACTTGGGCAACAAGAGCAAAACTCCATCTCAAAAAAAAGAAGAAAATTTGAACATTATCAATCAATATGACTTGAAGAACATTTAGACATCACTATATTCAGAAATGCAGAATTCCGATTCTGTCAAGTGCAAACGGAGTATCAATCAAGAAAGAGCAATAAAAGACATAATAAATTTCAAAATGTTGAAATAGTATAGATTATAATATGTGAAAACAACAGAAATAAACTAGAAATCAGTAAGGATATCTAGAAATGCCCAAGTATTTAAAAATTAAACAACACACTTGTAAATAACCTATTTTTCAAAGAAAAAAATCACGGGGAAATAGAAAGTAATGTATGATAAAAATACAACATTTCAAAACTTATGTAGATAAAACAGTGCTTAGAAGGAAATGTAGAGCTTTAAATACTTAGAAAAGATAAAAGGTTTAAAATCAGTGATTTAAGTTCCCTTTTTAATGAGCTATGGAAAAAGACAAGAAAATTAGACCCAGAGTAAATGGAAGAAAATGATATAGGTAATACAAATCAACTTAAGTAGATAGCACACAAACTATAGACAAAAGTAACAAAGCTAAAGTTTGTCCATTTGAAAGATCAGTGAAATTGACAAACCCCTATCAATATGGATCAAAATAAGGAGAAAATTATACAAATTGGAAATGTCAGAAAGGAAAGATATGTCATTACAGATCCTATAGATACCTTAACTCTTATCAGTAATTTTAATAATGTAAATGAAATAATTTCCTTGAAAAGTACAAGTTACCAACATCGATTCAAGAAGAATCAGCATAACTTTAATGCCAAAAACCAACCAAAGAACAATTTTATGTTTAAAAATTACATATCAGAATTTCTCATAAAAATAGACCAAAAGAATCAAAAAGCAAATCTGATCAAAATAATAGCAAATCCAAAACCAGCAAATTTTTTTTTTTTTTTTTTGAATTTTCTTTTTTTTTTGTTTTTTTTTTTGTTTTTTTAATTTATTTATTATTATTATACTTTAAGTTGTAGGGTACATGTGCATAACGTGCAGGTTTGTTACATATGTATACTTGTGCCATGTTGGTCTGCTGCACCCATCAACTCGTCATTTACATCAGGTATAACTCCCAATGCAATCCCTCCCCCCTCCCCCCTCCCCCCTCCCCATGATAGGCCCCGGTGTGTGATATTCCCCTTCCTGAGTCCAAGTGATCTCGTTCAGTTCCCACCTATGAGTGAGAACATGCGGTGTTTGGTTTTCTGTTCTTGTGATAGTTTGCTAAGAATGATGGTTTCCAGCTGCATCCATGTCCCTACAAAGGATGCAAACTCATCCTTTTTTATGGCTGCATAGTATTCCATGGTGTATATGTGCCACATTTTCTTAATCCAATCTGTCACTGATGGACATTTGGGTTGATTCCAAGTCTTTGCTATTGTGAATAGTGCCGCAATAAACATACGTGTGCATGTGTCTTTATAGCAGCATAATTTATAATCCTTTGGGTATATCCCCAGTAATGGGATGGCTGGGTCATATGGTACGTCTAGTTCTAGATCCTTGAGGAATCGCCATACTGCAAAACCAGCAAATGTTAAAAAAGAAAATTTCATGACCAAGTGGAATTTATTCAAAAAATAAGTTTGTTTGAATAGTCAAAGTGAATCAGTGTAATACATTTTAGCAAAATAAAAAAGAAAACCCATATTATCAGCACAGTCACAAAAAAAATTGACAAAATTAACACCCATTCATGATTTTTAAGAAAATCTCTCAAGAAACTGGAATGGAAGGGAATGACATTATGAAGAATATCTACAAAAAATGACAGGTAACATTGTGAAATATTGAATGCTTTTCCTCTAAGATCAGAAGATGAGTAGAGTACTTCTACTCAGTATAGTACTTGAGTTCTGAGTATGTACATCAAGACAATAAAATAAACTATACATATTGGAAAGTAAGAAGTAAAACTGTCTTTATTTGCAGATACATGATTGTTTACGTAAAAATCCTAAATATTTTACTAAGTATCTACTAGAATAAGAGAATTTAATATTGTCATAGGATACAAGATCAATATATATAAATCAACTGTGCATTTCTATATACTAGAAGAAAAAAAGAAAACATTTTAGTACCATTAACAATACTATAAAACTTAAGTCATTTGGAATGAATTTAACAAAAGATGTGCAGTGCTACTATTCCACAAAGTACAAAACACTGCTAAGAGAAATTAAAGTAGCCTAAACAAATGAAAAGTATGGCTGGGCATGGTGGCTCACACCTGCAATCCCAGCACTCTGGGAGGCTGAGGCAAGAGGATCACATGATGTCAGGAGTTCGAGATCAGCCCCGTCAACATGGTGAAACCCCGTCTCTACTAAAAATACAAAAATTAGCCAGGCATGGTGGCTCATGCCTGTAATCCCAGCTACTCAGGAGGCTGAGGCAGGAGAATCGCCTAAGCCTGGGAGGCGGAGGTTGCAGTGAGCCGAGATCGCGCCATTGCACTCCAGCCTGGGCAACAGGAGCGAGACTCCATCTCAAAATAAACAAATAAATAAATGAAAAGTCAATGAGAAGATTTCATGTTATTAATATATACAGATACAACACAATCCAAATCAAAACATTAGCCATTCTTTGTAGAAACTGATACAATTATTTTAAAATATATTTGACCCCAAATTGTTGAAATAATCTTAAACAACAACAAAATGTAGAGGACCCACACTATTTGATTTCAGGACTTACTGTAAAACAACAGTTATCAAGACAGTGTGGTATTAATGTAAGGACAGAAAAACATAACAATAAAATCTAAAAAAGGAACCACACATATATGGTTAATTGATCTTTGACAAAGTTGCCAAGGTAGTTCAATGGGGGAAAGAACAATTTTTTCAACAAATTGTACCTCAATATCCACACAAAAAAAGAAAAAACTCTCAAAACTTTCCTCACATGTTAAGAACTAAGAATAATAGAAAAATGGATCACAGACCTAAAGATCAAATCTAAAATAATAAAAGTTCTAGTTAAACACATAGGGAATAACATTTGCAGTCTTAGAGTATGCAAAGATTTCTTGGAATATAACAAGCACAGACCACAAAATTTTTAAATGGATATACTGAACTTCATCAAAATTAAGAATTCTTCTTCATCTAAACACTACTAAGAAAATGACAGGTCAAGCTACAGATTGAGAGAAAACATTCTTATTCACTATTATTTATACATATTTGACAAATATGTATATATCTTTGAAAAAAATCCTTGATTACAGAATATATAAAGAATTCTAAAAACTCAATGAAAAATATTAACAGCTAAATCAAAAAAGGCAAAATACCTGAACAGACACTTGACTAAAAGATCACAAATGGCTGATATGCACAATATAAAGTGCTCAACTTCATTATTCATCAGAGAAATGCAAACAAAACCTAAAGGACACTGTTACATACCCACTAGAATGGCTAAAATAAAAAGGCCTCACAATACCAAATGTGTATGAGGATGCAGAACAATTCAAATTTTCAAACACTTATGATGGGAGTGTAAGATGATATAACCGCTTTCAGAAATTATCCGGCAGTTTTTTATAAAGTTCAGCACACACCTACCCTCTGACTTGCAATTCGATTCCTAGGTACTCATCCAGAAGAAATGAAAATATAATATCCACAAAAGACTTGGATGTACGTGACTTTATTCAGAATAGCCAAAAACTAGAAACAGCCCAAGTCCCATCAACAAAACCATATATAAACAAATTGTTATATTTATACATTGGAAGAGAAAAAAATATTTTTAAAAAAGCATGAACAGATAATACATGGAACAACATGGCTTAATCTCAAAACCATTATGTTCAGTGAAAGAATCCAGATACACAAGTAACTACTGTATGATTCTGTTTATTTTAAGCTCAAGAACAGGTAAAACTAATGTATGTCATATAAATAAGAATAGTGGTCACCTAAATGGTTTAAAGATTCACTGTAAGAGGGTAAAAGGTTACTTTTGGGGGTGATGGAAATGTTCTAAATCCTTATTTAAGTATTGGTTACATGGACATACTGTTGGCCAAAACTCATCAAATTGTATACTCACAATATATGTATTTCACTTTGTTTAAAATTTCACCTAAAAAAGTAAGAATCTAGGATTTCTGGTGGCTCCAACATCCTATGAATATTAATTTCTAATGTCAAAGGATAATCTGAAGTTTATGAGTGAAACTAGTCAATAATATAACTTTATTAACATGTACTACTACTTCCTCACCAAAAGTTTGTGATGGAGAGAGAGAGAGAATGGGCCAGAAATAACTTTTCTGTTAGATGTATGTGCTAACATCATTGCCTCCCACCTCCACCTCATTGTTCTCTAACACTATCTCTCTAACACTAAACAACAAGGGATTCTCTCAGTAGCTGGATCCTAACTTTTATCACTGTTGGCAAACTATTAATACTTGGGTGTTGAAGCATCACACTCTCGTTGACTAAGAAATGGCTCACCCAAAGCTATGACGCATTTTCAAACACAAGTACACTGAACTTGAGACGTCTTTAAATAAGATCTAAATTGCTCTTAAAGCCAAGGTCCAGAAAGGGTAATGACTCTAGCTGAGCTGCATAACCTTGAAGTAAAGAAGGAAGGGCCTTTGCCCAGCTGGCCCACAGAGAGCCAACTCTAGATGCTAGGCCAGCACAAGTGCATGAACCATCAAATTCTATGGAACTCAAAAGTGCTAGAGGGAGTGAAAAGGTTCTAAGAGAGAGAGACACAATACATTAAGTGAATGCATGCCTTGTGTTTAGGGGTAGGGGGATGAGGATAGTATGTAGTTCACAAGAAATTTTAAAATGGCATATTCCTTTTGAATTTCTTATTCTTTCAGGTTTTAGCTTTAAGGATTAGGCAATTTTGCTTCATGGGAAATAACCTGTAGTTACAGCACCAATTTTCTTAAAATCCGTGTATCAAAGAGAAATCTGCACTCACCTGTTTATTACAGTACTTTTCATAATATCCAAGATATGAAATTAACCTACATTTCTATCAGTGAATGAATAAAGAAAACAGGTATATATACCCAATGGAATATTACTCAGTCATTAAAAAGATTTCATTCTGTATTTGCAGCAACAGGAATGAATCTAGAGGACAATATAGTAAGTGAAATAACCCAGGCACAGAAAAATAAATACTACATAATCTCACTCATATATGGAGTCTAGGAAAGTTGATCTCATAGAAGAACACAATACAATGATGGTTACCAGAAGCTTGGGTGGTTAGAGGAGAGAAAGGAGAAGATGTTGATCAAAGGATATATAATTACAGTTAAAATAGAAGAAATATTTTTTAAATTGCAGAATAGGCAAGTTTATAGAGACATAAAGTAGAGAAGTGATTGCCTGGAGCCGGGGGTGAAGGGGAGAGATAGGTGGTGGGAGGGGGGAGAAACAAGGAATGACTATTAATGGTTATGGAGGTTCTTTGGGGAGTTATGAATATGTTTTAAAATTGTGTGGTGGTTGTACAACTCTGTGAACAAACTGAAAACCATTGGATTATATATTTTTAAGTGGGTGAACTGTATGATACGTGAATTATAACTCCATAAAACTTTTTTTAAAAAGCCTGTCCAGGGCTTTGGAAATGCAATGCAAATTCCCAAAGACCTTGAGAAGATAATACTAGCCACACACCTAAACTGAGTCTTCTGGAAGGTCAACTTTCTAGTTCACAGTCCATTAAGCTTCATGCTAACAAGGGTACAAACGCAGACCAGAAGAGAGGGGACTATGGAGCACAGAGACTCCAAAAGTCCTCTGGCAAATCACAGCTGGCCTTGGGCCACCCCAAGAATGTTGATCCTTGGCAGCAGTTTCATCATTTAAGAAGGAGATGGTTTGTTCCTTCCCCCTCGTGCCTCCTGCTGAGCCCTAACACACACACTAAAAGAGAAAGTAACCTAGAAGAAATGAGAAAAATAAGAAAGCAGACCAGGGCCAGGTGCAGTGGCTCATGCCTGTAATCCCATCACTTTGGAAAGCCGAGATGCGCTGATCACTTGAAGTCAGGAGTCTGTGACCACCCTGGCCAACATGGTGAAACCTGTCTCTACTAAAAACCAGAAATTAGCTGGGTGTGGTGGTGGGCTCCTGTAATCCCAGCTACTCGGGAGGCTAAGGCAGGAGAATCGCTTGAACCCAGGAGGCAGAGGTTGCAGTGAGCCGAGATTGTGTCACTGCACTCCAGTCTGGGCAACAGAGAGAGACTCCATCTCCAAAAAAAATAATGATAATAAAAAATAAAAACAGACCAGGCTACTCCCATGCCTAATCCCTCAGACTGAGTTGAGAAGGACAAAATGATAAGATGATCCTTGAGCCAGATATCAGATTGAAGTATTCAGCTGGACAAGACAGAATTAGACTTTGTTATGCATCTAAAAGTGATCAGGAAGCTCTGGGATATACCTGAGATATCATTAAAACACATCAAAAAGCAACTCAACATAGCACAGTTGAAGGATATAATGAAGAATATATAAAACCATTTTATGTTACGTACCCAGACCCATTCAGACTTAAAAGAAAAAAAAAAAAAGTCCAATTCATTTATGAGGAAAGGATTTTCTTGATTTTATTCCTTAAAAAGGGAAGGAGAGTGAAGAAAATACCCAAACCAATATAGAGGATCTAGACACTCTGACATGGGGGAAAGACACTAAAGACACACAGGTTGTAATGCCACTTCTATACCGACAGTCACCTACTTGCATCTCTAGCCAGTACTAATGTACTGAGCTCTAGGCCAGCATATCCAATGGCAAGGTCCTTGAAGGTATGGCCTCCCCAGCCTCATCTCCCCCATGTTCACACGTGCTCACCTAATCCCATCCATGCCAAGCTGTCTGGACCCCGTGGCCTCTGTTGCTTTCCATGCATGCTGCTCTGTTGGTCCAATACGTCCCTTCCTAATGTCTTTGAATTACTCCAGCTTATCTTCCCAAACTCAGCACAAGGGTCACCACCTTTTAGAACCTAGGGGAGGTAAGTGCTACTCTCACTACATTATGGCATTTTCCAAGAAGAAAACATTAAGGGGCAGGTCCTTAGGAGACTCTGCACTTAAGGGCTAGAGTCTCATCTTACTCATCATGTTAGTATTCCCTATGCTGGGCAGAGTGCCTTATAGAGAGGGTGCTTAGGAAATGTTAGAGGAAGGAATAAATGAATTTACCAATGAAGATATGAAGTCTATCGAGGGTTTCAGAAAATTCTGAAATGTAATGTCTGAAGCCATCATCACATAGCAAGTCAAAGCTGGGGCACTGACCTATAACTTTAAACAAGTCATGTGATTTTTTTAATGCTTCCATGTCTCCAATGTCAAATGGAAACAAAAATGAATCTCTAAAAGTTTCTTTTCAGCTCTAAAATTCTATGATTATGTGTCCATGCAGGATCTCTATGGAAAGGAGCTTAATTCAAAGAAGAAGAGAAGAAAATGAAGGACATTTTGGGTTTTCTGTTCCCAAAGAGTTTTCAGGAGAAAAACAACCAATGATCTGTTCTAAATGGCTTCATCATGCCTGCAAAATGATAGGCAATGCAAGATGATTCTTACATTTTACCTCCTTTCCTACTTCCTAATTATTAGAAAACAGACACAAAAGGCACAGATAGAAGCTTCCCATGAAGGAAGACAAGGGGAAATTTTCCCAAAGAATTGCCAACTTGGTACCCAGGATCCAGCTTCTTCATTTAAGCTGCTGAGTTATTGTGAAAGAATGAAAAAAGTCATCAAAGGAAAAAAGAATAATCAAAAAGTGTGGCCTCAGACAGTCCTAGCAACTCAAAGCAGTTTAGAACTGGCCTGATCTTGGACGATTAGGAGACTATGTTCTTTGCTCCTCAAGCTGTGTAGTAATTCTAAGACCCTAGTGTCCTTAGCACTGGCTAGACGCTGAAAACAAAGTTCACTGCTGCAACAGGTGATGCCTGCCTAAGCCATCACTCCCCAGTTTGCATTTGCAGTCCAGATGTACATCAACCTTCAAGTTGAAATACAACAAATCCCATGACACAAGTTTACCTATGTAACAAACCTGCACGTGTACCCCAAACTTAAAATAAGTTAAAAAAAAAATGCTTACGTATTAGTCCATTTTCATGCTGCTGATAAAGACATATCCAAGACTGGGCAATTTACAAAAGAATGAGGTTTATTGGACTTACAGTTCCATGTGGCTGGGGAGGCCTCACAATCATGGAGATTGTGAGCCGAGAGAGAATGAGAGCCAAGCTAAATGGGTTTCCCCTCACGAAACCATCAGATCTCGTGAGACTCATTCACTACCACGAGATCAGCACAGGAAAGACTTGCCCCCATAATTCAATCACCTCTCACCAGCTCCTCCCACGACACGTGGGAATTGTGGGAGTTACAATTTAAGATGAGATTTGGGTGGGGATACAGTCAAACCAAATCACTCACCAAAGCATAAAAACCACCCTGGGCCACTTTAGCCAGTCATCTTCAGAAAGTGGTGTACCAGGAGCCAGTAAGCAAAATAAAAAGCACTCAAAAATATGTTTCTAGGTCCATAACCTTGTTAACCAATCCTAGAATTGCCATATTCCTGGGAATAATTTTATATTTATACTCAGAAGTTCCAGTAAGAAAAAAATTAATGAGTTTCTAAATTTACCTAATAGGAATATAAGGAGGGGAGATGCCCTAAATCTATTTCATATGATGTAAAATTCTCTCAAAGCTATCAATCTGAGTAAATCGATTAACTGTGAAATCCTTCTTTCTTGAGCCAAATTTAAACAGGATACTTATAGAGGGTAAGGAAACATCATGAGGCTATCCCATAGCATCTTCATGCTCTGACTCAGTCTTTTCTCCTAATTAGTAAAAATGGACCTACAAAAATACCAAAACAAAAGGGCAGATTTACTCAGAAGATTCATGATGAACTTTTGCCTCCTTATTCTCAGAGGGAGAAAGGATTTGGCTTTTGCTTGTGGGTAAAAATAACAGAACAAATTCTAACTTATTACAGAGCAATCTAGGTGTAAAGGCCATGATGAAGATAAATAATACCAAGAGTATACGGGATGCATATGGCTACAAAATATTATATCAAGCAGTCAGCACTCTAAAGCCAGATTAAAACTGGAACATTACATGGGCCCCTGTATTCAGGCTCAGTATTGGTCAATAGTAGAAAGCTCTGTCCTAATTTCCATTTTTCACTCTTTGCCATGTGATGTAAATACAGGATGTGGACAAACAGCTAAAAAGTGAAAATTTATTTAATAAAATGAGTGTTTGGTCTATATGATGGTAAATAGTTGGTATAAGGTCTATATGATATTAAATAGTCGGTGTAACTGATTCTCTTTAAATGGCACCTCTAGCAGTGATGATCTATTTCACAGTGAAACAATTCTAACTTTAACTTCTAGCTATACTGAGCTACTGTACTCCATTTACCAAGAAAGGCACTCTACAAAGGACTACAAATACAGGTTGTTGTATTCATGCCACCATGTAACTGGGGATGCATTCATTCAAGGCCAGCAGGCCTAATATAAAGACTGAGGGCTTATATTAATATAACACATTCATGGCAGGTTTAAGCAGGTTGCTGTGAACTCAATAATTCCCCACCGACCCCCACTAACAACAACAAAAATTCATGGGTTGAAACCCTAGCTCCCAATATGGTGGTATTTAGAGATGGGGTCTTTGGGAGGCAATCAGATTTGGATGAGGTCGTGAGGATGATGCCCTCATGATGAAATTAGTGTCCTTATAAGAACAGACACCAGAGAGCTTGCTTTCTCTCTCTTAACCCACACACACCAAGAAGGCCAGAAGGCCATGTGAGGACATAGCAAGAAGATACCATCTGTAATCCACAGAGAGAACCCTCACCAGACACTGACCTTGCTGGCAGCCTTGATCTTGGACTTCCAGAATCTGGAATTGTGAGGAATAAATTCTCGTTATTTAACTCCCACGGTCTATGGTATTTTGTTATGGCAGCCAGAGCAGACTAAGACATAGGTTACGCTTAATAGATTATAATGGCTAACTTCATGTGTCAACTCGGCTAGACCACGGTGCCCGGTCATTTGGTGAAACACTACTCTAGATGCTGCTGTGAAGGTACTGTGAATGTAATTAACACTGACAATCCATAGATTTTAAGTGAAGCAGATTACCCTCCATAATGTGGGTGGGCCTTATCCAATTGGTCAAAAGCCCTAAGAGCAAAGACTGAGGTTTCCTGAAAAGGAAGCAATTATCCCTCAAGACTGCAACATAGAAACCCTACCTAAGCCTCCAGCCTGTTGTCCTGCTCTGTGGATTTTGAACTCAAAACATTAACTGTTGCTTAAATTTATGGCCTGCCAGCCAGCCCTAAAAATTTCAAACTTGTCATCCCCCACAATCATTTCTTAAAATCAAACTCTCTCACTATATATATAATATATACACTTACATACACACATATATACACACAGATACTATTGGTTCTACTTCTCTGTAGAACCCTAATACACAGGTTAAGCAGAACAGTATAAAAGAAACATGGGATAGACAATGACTGGGACCAATGGTAGGGGCAGGAGAAAAGAAAACAATACACAGATATTTCACGAATGATCTACAAGGGCTGGGTAGTTTTAGAGTTCACTAGTACAGCATAGCTATTTTATACTTATCAACTGATTGAATACCTCTCCCATCCTCCAGATGCAGTTAAATTAAAACGTTTAGTATTGTCTACTATGATCATGTTTAGTGTTTATATATCATCTTAGTGCTTTCCATAGAGATAATAATTGCCCAGTCTTCTCACTAGCATAGTCCATAATTCATTTTTCTTTAATCTTTGCCATCAGATATGCCTTATGCCTAACAAATGATTTTTCTTCATAAGGAACAAACATCAGATGTTCCATAAATTCCATTTTTTTTCTAGACTCCCTCCTCACAGTTACCCCATGTCCTCCTACTCCCAACCCCAGTTCTGCTATACAGCTGTCATCCTGGGACTTCCCTTTTCCTTTCTCTAGCATTATATACATATATTTTTTTTCCGGAACCCAGGTTCTCCTTTTTTCTTGGTTCACTCATTCATTTTGTTGGGTTACATCCTCCAGTAACCTTCCAAGAAGGTTATAAGAAACGTACATTTTAAAACATTTTTATTTCTGAAAATATAATTAATCTCATACTTGATTGATCATTTTCATGGGTATGAAATATTAAGCTGAAAACAATTCCTCCTCAGTTTTAAAGGCATTGTCCCTTTGTTTTCTAGAATTCAGTGTTATTATTATAAAGTCTAACTCCAATTTTTTCTGTTTATGTCTTTCTTTTTTCCCATCATTGGAATACAGCAATGGTTTTCCTTGAGCTAGGCTTTCCCCTCCCATATAATGAGGTGCTCAGCACACCCTTTAGAAACACGTCTTTCAGTTTTGAGAATTTTAAAATACGATTTCTATGTTAATTTCCTGTCCCCCATCCTTGCGGCCTCTTTCAAGAATTCATATTAGATCTGAACCTCACAGATTGATCTCCTAGTTTTCTTATCTTTTATACCATATTTTCTACATGTTTGCTTTTAGTTTACTTTCTAAGAGTGCTGTCTTCTAAACTTTCCTTTGAATTTTTTTTGGCTATATACTGTTTTATTTATAAGACCTCTTAATTGTTACTTAATAACTCTTTTATTGTAACATCCTGTTCTTAGTTCATAAATGTAACATCATCCTAAATCTAAGTAATTCAGTATGGTTATCTTAACATATTCTTGTCTTCACTTCCTCTCTCTTTTCCTTTTTCCAATTTGTCATGTTCGTCTGTCTTTCATGTTGAAAGCTTTCTTCAAATACCTTGTAATATCGGCCTGCATATTCACATTTACGAGTTGAGGCACTGAAATTCTCCTTTAAAGGTTGGAATATATAGGCTGAGCATGTTGCCCTGGAGACTTCACTGAAAAGCAGTCAGTCAGAAAAAGCCCTTTTATTGAGAGACTCTGAGATGTAAGGATTTGGAAAACTTTTTATCCAAGAATCATTTTTTTCTCAAGGTGCTAGTATTCTGCTCTCCTGCCTGTGGTGAACCTTCTATGTAGACTTACTGAATCTTCTGGTTTTCAGCTCTGTAATTTACTTTTACTCTCTGCTATATATGATGTCCCTGGGTGTGGAGCTTCCCAGTTAATTTCTCCAAAGAACAAACTTCAGTTATTCTATGAGAAAAGAACGGGAGGTGATGGGGAGAATATCACATGACCATGTTAGGTAGAGGAGGGCCAAGGATCCCAAAACTCCCTGTTCCTATGACCCTTCTGAATAAATGCATTTGGGGAGTGTTCAGACCTGCCTGCTGTTTCTGTAAAACACACTACTTATAAGACCGTTAGGAGTTCTAAAATATTAATCTACTTGGTTCTGGTTTATATCCCCCTCTGCAGGATGGTAGGTAATACTTTCCTCTGTTTTGTTAAGTTTGTTACCACTCCTCTTTCTTCTTTTTACCTTGTTAAACTTTATTAACACCTACTACTCACTGATACCACCTATCCCATATTCTTTAGCCTTAGGGATTAATACTTATTATTAACACATAACTTTAGTCTGCTAGTATTTAAGTGGAGAGGCAAAGGAGTTAAAAACAAGAAGTAAATTTGTGACATTACACTATGTCCTTTCAAGCAAAAGGACCAAGACCATCTTCTTAGTCTCACAGAGCTGAGCAAACATATTTGGAAATGAACACTCCTCACTACCCACCTCTTTTAGCTTCCAACCAGGGTGTTCCATCTTTAGGCAGAAGTTAAAAGACTGGAAGGAAGCTCACACATCCAAATGGTACAGGACTCTAGCCTCTATCCGTTACCTCACCAATGCCATCATTTGCTAAAGACAGCGACGGAAAGCTACTGATACGACTAGCCAAGTTCTGATCTATTTCTGCCTCTGAGCTGACTCTAAGCAGCCAGTACTTGACTTAGCTTCCTGATCTGGTGCTTCTCTTCTGCTCAGAAACAAAGGAAATGATGCCCTTGTCTGTGCCTCACCTCCCATCAGGCATGGTCAGTTGTTCAGCAACAGAGACCTCCTAATTGGGCCAAACCTTTGGGATATAATGATGGATCAGGAGGAGCTTGACAGGAAAGAAAAAAGCCAAACTGACCTAATACATTAGCCTGTCAGTTTATGAGGCAACCCCAGCATCTCTGTCCTAAAACTCACCCGTATACCTCTGACACCTGCTGTGTAGGGCCTATGAACCCAAAGCAAGCAGCTTGCATAACACAGACAAGGAGCAGCTCTGGCTCATACACAATGTCCCCCACCTCCAATTAGTTCTCTTGCTTGCTGGACTCTGAGTCCAGCTAACCTATAGCTGTTTGCCCCTCTTCACTATAGTTTAGCTTTCTGGATCCAATTCCTTACTCACCTAAACACACATGCTATATACCAACCCTGCCTGTGTGCTCTGTTCACTGGCAATTCATTACTCATGTTGTTCTGATCCCTATGGAAGACCAAACTCTATAGCCCCACATAACTGACCCACATTTGACCACTGCCTCATAACTTCTGTTTAGCAAATCCTACAGGAGAAGTGACATAGTGTACTAGTAACACATTACATGCTGTAGCCAGACAGATCTGGGTTCAATTACAGTTCTGCCAAGCTGTGGGACACTGGGCAAGCCACTGCATTTATTTGAGTCTATTTCCCTGATGTAGAAAATAGAGATAATATAAATCCTAGTTCAAAAGTTGTTAGGATGTGAAGAAATAATACAGCAACTAGTAATTAACACAGTGCATGAAACAGAAAAAGTACTTGATTATGTATTAGTCCCTCCCATCAAAGCTGACTTGAACTAGTAATAAATTTAGTGGCTTTCCCATGGTGGACTGCATAAACTGCCTACAAAGCATCACATGGACCCTGTCTGCCTTGAGTTCCTACATTAAACACCTTTGTCTTCATTGCTGACTTCTGGATGCTTCTAAATCAGTCAGCCTTCAACTGCACACACAAAGCCAAACTTTGAGAGCCATTGCAATATCCAATGGACCTTAAAAATAGAAAAAAAAAATTAAAAAGAGAGTTTCTTTAAATTAATCTGAAATTGTAAAAATAACTACAAAAATGACTCCTCTAAGTTTAACAGTTCTTGACTTAAATAGAAAAAGCAGCTACGCTCAGGGGTACACAGTAATTTATATAATATAGCACATACCCACAAAGTATCTATTACTTTTCATCCTGGGTGTTTAAATGAAAATGTGAAGATACTATTTAACTCAAAGCTTTTCTTTGGCATTTTATTATCACATTTTCTTTGAAAATCTGGCTAGTGGCAACATTCTACATGACTGACTATTCAGGACTCTTCATTAAAAAAATTAGCTTTCAAAGTTATCTAGTAATTTTTTTTCTTTTTAGGTATTTTTCTTTGCTAGCAAAGTGTGAAATTATATAAACAATATTTTTAAAATTAATGCTAATTTTTCCATAATTCCTGAAATTTTGCCAATTTCCATTTGCTAAGATAAATCATCAAAACTCTCTGGAGTCCACCACTCATTAGTCTAAAGGACAGGTGCAAATCAGCAGTCCAGACTGACATAAACACATATATACGTTCACCCACCAAGATCTTAATAATTTCTCCCATGAAATGAAAACAGGTAGAGTGTACTTGACAGGCTATTTCTACACAAAATGAATCTGACACTCACTCAGCCTGGCAATGCCTCTACTGTGAGAAGGCATTTAGCAGACAGGACTTGTAATAGCAGAACAACTGACAGCTATGCATGCTCTGTGTTGAGTATAAAATAAAACTCACCAGCAAAGCTAATGTGGATAGAAAATACAATAGTGCTGTTTATTGAAATGGACCATCTGAAATATTATGAGAGGAAATGGATGTTAACTCTTCCTTATGTCCAGAGTCAGCCTAATATTTGCATATGCTCACTTAAAAAAAAAAAAATGAAAGGCTTTTGTAGTGAGGGGGATGATGGTGCTAATGGGAGAATTGAGACAGCACTAATTGAAAACAGAGGATTTAAAAGCTTATGCTTAACTTATGACAACTGAATGTGAGCCTGAGAGATGGAGTTGCTGGTGAGGGAAAGTGCCACACCCTTTCTCTGGAGAATTTGATGAATCCTCAATACATGTTAGCAAAGACAAATTTACTGTAAAGATAATGAAGCTTAAGCCTTGGGACCCGCACTTGTAAGGGCCTCTTCCAAGAACATAGGAGGAGCCCTAGCAATATTTTCACACAGACTTATGTTTTTCTAAATCCTGAGAAAATGAAATCTATTACCACAACCATTAAGATTGCTTCCTTCCACTCCAACTTTTCTTCCTTCACATACACACACATAAACACACACACATACACACACACACACACACACACACCCTTGCCAAGGAGTATTGTAGTGTGCATAGGCATTTGGGGAGCCAGCAGAGCTGCGAGTACATTTAATTGGGAATGACTGGGATATGTTTATGTGCCCCACGTAAGGTAAGTTATTGCTCTGGGTCCTGGTGGAGGATGCTCCTACCATTTACTGTCCCAATTCCCCTTGTGTTGTGGCCCAAAGATGCCGGGCCAAAGATTGTGAAATAAATGTGGCCTATGTTATTCAGCACCAAGAAGGGATGAGGTAAGAAAGGAGAAAACAAGGCCTGAAATAAGTGTTCAGAGCCAAAAACTAGTCTATGGAAAAGTGTTCCAAATGTTACAGAAAGATACTTACAGTGAAAGAAACTTGATAATTTTCCAAATTTGACAGCGATCCTAAAAAATGCACACGGCATTATGAATAAAAGCTAAAATTTTCTAAACTAACAATAACAAAAAAAAGCTCAATCAATATTGTCGAAGGGAAGACTGTATTATCTTCCTATTCTCTCTATAGAAGATATTAGAAAAATTGTTATTGTATGAAATGATCAAAGAGTATGGAGCCAAAAATGTTTTTTTAAAAAGGACAACAGAGGTTATTTAAAACATTATACAATCTTCCTAGATATTTTGTGATAATGATGTCACATTATCAAAATTTTCTTGAAAATCTGTAATTTGTTGTGATTTCTTTTCTGATTTACTTGTAACTTTGTCATTTTTTTCTTTTTTCTTTTCTTTTCTTTTTTTTTTTTTTTTTTTTTTTGAGACGGATTCTCACTCTGTCACCCAGGCTGGAGTGCGGTGACGCAATCTCAGCCCACTGCAACCTCCACCTCCCAGGTTCAAGCGACTCTCCTGCCTCAGCCTCCCAAGTAGCTGGGACAACAGGCGCCCACCACCACTCCTGGCTAATTTTTTGTATTTTTAGTAGAGACAGGGTTTCACTGTGTTAGCCAGGATGGCCTCGATCTCCTGACCTCAGCCCACCTTGGCCCCCCAAAGTACTGGTATTACAGGTGTAAGCCACCGCGACCAGCTTGTCATTTTTTACTTTAAGACCTCCTTCAAAATTTTGTTTCAAGCCCCATGAAATCTGAATCTGCCTCTGTAGATCCTTAGAGATTATTGTCTTCAATGCTCCATAAGATAATTGATTCTTATTCCTGATATATATGTGAAAGGCATAAAAACTTAGAAACTTGACCTTACTTAGTGTTAACTGAACAGCTCATGTAAATCTTCCAAAAATATGGAATACATTAACCTGAGAAGTAGTAAAAGCATAATTTTTTCTAAGATTTTCTTTCATTTATGTATAAAGCTTCAGGGGCATCACTTAACCATCATCCAAAAGAATATGAACATAGAAAGTCTACGAGATTTGTCCTTGCAATAGCTTTTCAGGAAAAAAAGCTATTGACATAGCTTTTCTGAGCCTACCAAACTTCACACCAAACATAACGAGGTCTAACACCACTACCCATTTCACCCGTTTCTCTGAATTGGGTTCAAGGAGAAATTTCAGATGTCTCTAAATCCTGATAGTTAGATTTTGGCTAGTTAGTTTTTATTGTAAGTGTAATTCTAGGCAGAAGTTCAAAATAGCCTTGAATTACATTGAATTCCACTCTCCAGTGTTCCCAATGAAATATGGGTCTATTTGGCACCCCTCTGAGGTTAACTGTTTAAAACATAGCCAGTTTCATGCTGAATGAGGGCCATGTGCACTCAGTAAACCTTCTCAAAAGCCTCCAGAGCTCACTGTGGATGCCAGCATGCTCGAGCTATATCGGCGCTCCACAGTCATCCCATTTGGTCCCAGTAAGAATGAACTCAAGGGCCTGTGTACTATGTTGAATATACCAAATATCTTTTTAAATAAGAGTTTTTAAAAACATGGATAAAAACATAGTTAAGATGATTTAGGTGTGCGTCATATGTAAAAAGGCAATGAGCACTTGAAACACTATTATTCCCAACATATTTAATCAATCTTTTCATACATCCTAGTCGTGTTGGGTTAAAAAAAAAAAAAAAAAAAAAAAGATCAGAAATAGCAGTACTGGTTGTTAAAGAGATCTGTCCAGGGAGCTGGCTTGAAATCTATTCTGCAGCCTTGGCTAGGGATGGTGAGAACTGGAGAACTGGCAAGAGAGTGGGGTCTAGGGGGGTGGAAGAGGAGGAGTTAATTGCTATTTTTAGGGCCAGCGAAAATTGTTCCATTTTAGAACAGCATCTACTTCTCAGTTGGAAATATCACAAACCAAGCCAAAGAACATATTTCATTGTCCATAATTACATACTACACTATCCCTATATTGTATATTAAAAAAAAAAAAAAGGATAAAGCTGTCTTCATTTGCCTAAGCACATGGACACTCACAAATAGAAAAACCACAAATATCTTGCTCTCAGTAGGGAATGGGTCTGGCAGCTACTCACTTTTTCTCCAGAGCAAACCACATCACCCACGTGAACGTTAATAGTTTCAGCCTTAATTCACTGCTAACACATTTTAAAGATTTTCATTTGAACAACTTGCTAATATTCCTTTTCAATAAAGAGGACATAACTAAGGGTCAGGTCTATAAGTAGGCAACAATAGACGCCACAGGGAGGCAAAGGGACAGAGAAACTCAAATAACAACAGTAACCTGGAAGCTGACATCCCATGTAACACTCTCAGTGAAAATCAAAACCATAAAATATAAATCTGCAAAACCCAAGGTTTTCTTCAATTCATTTCACATAAATCACAGTGGATCTTTTTTGGAGGAAGAAGATTATGGGGGGAGGGCGTTATTTTTAATTGACAAATAATTGTATATATTGGGAACAATGTAATATTTTGATACATGTATACATTGTGGAATAATCGAATCAGGCTAATAACATACCAGTCACCTCCGATACTTATCGTTTCTTTGTCCTCAGAATCCATTGTTTTAGCTATTTGGTTTGCTTTTATTAGAAACAGGGTCTTGCTATGTCACCCAGGCTGGATTCAAACCCCTGGACTAAAAGCAATCCTCCCATCTCAGCCTTCTGAGTAGTTGGGACTATAGGGGCACACCAGCACACCAGATTCTTTCAGCTAGTTTGAAATATACAATACGCTGGGCGCGGTGGCTCAAGCCTGTAATCCCAGCACTTTGGGTGGCCGAGACGGGCCGATCACGAGGTCAGGAGATTGAGACCATCCTGGCTAACACGGTGAAACCCCGTCTCTACTAAAAAATACAAAAAACTAACCGGGCGAGGTGGCAGGCGCCTGTAGTCCCAGCTACTCGGGAGGCTGAGGCAGGAGAATGGCGTAAACCCAGGAGGCGGAGCTTGCAGTGAGCCGAGATCGCGCCACTGCACTCCAGCCAGGGTGATAGAGGGAGACTCCGTCTCAAAAAAAAAAAAAAAAAAAAAAGAAATATACAATACATGATTATCAATCATAGTCACCATGCTACATAATAGAGCACTATAACCTATTTATCGTAAACAAAATTTTGTACCCTTCGACCGACATTTCCCCTTTCCCCACCCATATCCTGCAACTCTCACACCCCTAGCCTTTGGTAACCACCATTCTACTCTCTATGTCTATGATGTCTACTTTTTCACATGTAAGTGACATCATGCAATATTTGCCTTTCAGTGTCTGGCTTATTTCACTCAGCATAATGTCCTCATTCATGATGTGGCAAATGACAGAATTTCCTACCTCTTAAAGACTGAATAGTATGTCATTTTGTATATATTCTACATTTTTAAAATTAATTCATCTACTGTTGGACATTTAGATTGATTCCATATTTTGGCTAGTATGAATAGTGCTGTGATAAATATGGGAGTGCAGATATCGCTTCAAAATACTGGTTTAATTTTCTTTGGATACATACCCAGTAGTGAGACTGCTGGATCAAAGGGTAATTCTATTTTTAGTTTTTTGAGGCACCTCCACACTGTTTTCCATAATGTCTGTACTAATTTACAATACCATGAACCGTGTGCAAGGGTTCCTTTTCTCCACATCCTCACCAACACTTTCATTTTTCATCTTTTCGATAATAGCCCCTATAACAGGTATGAGGTGATATCTCACTGTGGTTTTAATTTGCATTTCTCTGATGGTAACAGATAATTAGCATTTTTTCATATATCTGTTGGCCATTTGTATATCTTCTTTTGAAAATATCTACTCAAGTCCTTTGCCCTTTTTAAACCAGGGTTATTTGTTTTCTTGTTATGAAGTAGATTTAGTTCCTTATATATTTTAAATATTAGCACAGTTAATCTTAACAGGTAGCTGTGTTAAGAACACAGGTAGAACTCTCCACAGAAGAGATTACTCTAGTTACTTTGTTCAACTATAGGCAACTTTGACACATCTGGCCAAGGGGCAATCTGAAAGATAGCTTTTCTTCCTTTCTCTGGCTTGTCCTTCCCCTTTCAGTGCCTTTTCATTTTTCCCTTTCCCTCTTCCTATTCCTTGTCTGAGACTTGGGAATGCCAGGAGCATCCATGAGCAAAGTCTAGCACCACAAGTCATAAAGTCACATAGTGGCAAGTGCTGTGGAGAAAAATAAAGGAAGGTAAGGGGCAGAAGTAACCTGGAGGGGTGGGGGGTGTTGTTACCGTGTTATTTTATATAGGCAAGTCCAGGTAGGTCACCTTGAAAGTGTGACATTTTGCCAGAGACCTGAATTACATAAAGGATTGAATCACGCAAGTACCTACAGGCGAAAGGCAGAAGGAAAAGCACATTCAAGGGCCTACTTCGTGTGACTAAAGAAGAGAAATGCAAAGATGGCCTGGAGAGGAATGAGTGAGGTGGAGCATCCTGGGAGGTGAGGCAGAAAGAAGGCAGGGGCCTGATCACAGAGGGCCTGTCTTTTAAGTCCTACAAGAAATTCTGGATTTAGACTGTAAGAAAGTGAAGACAATTGGAAGGGCTGTAAATAGAAGAGTGACATAATGGCAGGATGACTCTGGTTGTTGTATGAAGACTAAATAATAGAAAGCTAGGGTGAAACATGGGGACCAGTTCAAAGGCTACTGTAATAATGCAGGAGAGAAATGATGGTGGCTTAGACTAGGGTGTTGGTAGTGTAAGTAGAACAAGTGAATGGATTCTGGATATGTTTTGAAAATAGAGCTGAAAGGATTTGCTGGTGGTTTGGGTATGAAATAGACAAGATGTAAGAGTCAAAGGTGACTCCTAGGATCCCAGTCTAAGAAATAGAAAAGATGGTGTTGCCATCTAGTTAAGACAGGGCAGGCAGCCAGAGGAGCAGGTTTGGGGAAGATGGGGATATTAGAAGCTTGGTTTCAGACATGTTAGGTGTAAAAACCTACTGGATATTCAAGGAGAAATATCAAATAGGCAGTTAGATATAAGAATCTGGAGTTCTGAAGGAAAGTTCAGGCTGGAGATAAAATTTGAGAGTTGATAGCATAGAGATGACATAAAGATTAGATGCATGGCATGAGACTGGATGAAATCACCTAAGGCAAGTCTGTTTAACCCACAGCCTGTGGACCACATGCAGCCCAGGACAGCTTTGCCTGTGACTCAACACAAATTTGTAAACTTCCTTAAGACATTGTGAAATTTTTTTGTGATTTTGTTATTTAGCTCATCAGCTATCATTAGTGTTAGTGTATTTTAAATGTGGCCCAAGACAATTCTTCTTCTTCCAGTGTGGCCCAGGGAAGCCAAAAGATTGGACATCCCTGACAGGAATGAATGCAGATAGAACAAGGAAGAAGGCCAAGGACTAAAACCCCAGGTAACCCAGTGTTATAGTGTGTAAATTGGAGGAGATAAAAGGAAATTAGCAAAGAAGTCTGGGAAGGAATCCTGCATAAATTATCCTATTTGCCCCACTGTAAAAAGAGAATGAATCAACTTGCAGTTCCTAAGAGCCATGCTCTCTACTATAGGAAGAAGGCTGCTCAAGTGTCTACATCATCCCACTCATCTTTCAGTCTAGCACATATTCTTATATACACAGACACATACTCTCAAGAACACACACTCACAAACACCCCCTCACACCCAGCTTGCACATCCACAAGACCAGCCCAATATACAGCTAGAGTGCAAACTTAGGAGACCATTCTTGGAAATATCCTGGCCAGGGCTCTGAGCAGACCGGCAGAGAGGGGGCGTGGAATAGAAACTCACTTTGGAAGTTTGAGGCTCTGTTTCAATTCAATTACATAGAATGTCTTCCCAAAGGGAGCGAAAGGCAAAAAGTAAATTATTCTAGGTGTCTCCAAACATTCATTCAAGTTTTAAAGAAGAATGGATTTCTTGATCAAGTTTTATTACTTATGAACACTATCTAGAAGCTCTCTTTGAATGTGTATAGGCAGTGCAAGACAAAGAATTCCATGGCATCATCTCCCCTTATGCATCAGGGATACAGCAATCCTAAGGGTGCTGGGCTGTCTTCAGGAACTCTGTCTTCAGGATTATACTGTATTTCTACAAGATGTCACAGTGCCCAAGAAAGGTCAAGTTTTATACACTCTAATTAAGTATTTTCACTTGCTTTGTGCTGCTTGCAGTATTTCTAGTGCTTTTCTGAACTAAGGATTCATTTAGTCCCCGCTGGTCTCTTTGTTAATGAATGCTTTAAGTGGTCTTGAAAAAAAAAAAAATGTTCTCTGGGCACCTCTTATTTCTGAAGCAATGGAATTGAAGCTGTAGTCATATGTTGCCAAACTAATGGAGTAATCCAGTGGGAAGAGAAATGGGCAAACCAAATGTCCTGGTTACATATATGTGGCTAAATACTTGTACTTTCTATATGTGAACTGTTGTGCTGGCATCATATGAACATTCTCTATTCCAAAGAACTTGCCTGTGATGGCTCTATCGGAAAGCAGAATCTTAAGATGCAAGAGATAGGAATATTCTGCCTTAAACTGACTTTGAGCATGAGATCTGACCCTGCTGTAGTATCTAACAAATACAATTACCACTTGCTATGAGATACCACAGAGAATTTAATGAAACCTAGCAATGTGTGAATGGTTTATTGATGGCTACCATTGGTCATAAGCATCTCCTAGTGAGGTGAAGACATCTCTTGATTACCTGGGGACACTTGAGTCACACCAACTTATCCAGAAGCACCTACTCTCACAATCCAGGCCTTCTCATGAGAAAACCCTTAGGAGCCAAGGAAATCTGGGCAGAAGTCCATTTGTATTAGACTGAGAAAAAGAAACATTTCTGGCAATTAGTCATGGAAAAACTGAGTCTTTATGAGTGAACCTTATTATTCTGTTTGCAGTAAATTCCAAGAACATCTTATGTACTCCTATTCACACTAAAATAACAATGAGAAAATTTGAAACCAATAATAAATTCTGAATAATTACCCCTCCATTATCCATACCTCAATTAAGGCTTAAGTAGAAAAAAAATCAGCTTAACCTTTAAGAGGGGTAATTGTGCAGCCACAGGAGACTGAATCTTCCCACTGACCTCTCAAATTTCCTCAACAATCCTAAAAATCTCACCACCTGAAATTGGACTGAAATTAGAGCATTTTCTTAACTGAAAATACCCCAAAGCCCTATAACACATCCTATGGCAGATGTTCACTACTTATTGGATGAATGAATGAATGAATCATTCATTCATTTCATTAGCTCTTTCACTGCAGCCCACCTGGACACTGGATCTTAAGAAGGTGGTTGAGGTAGAAGGGCCAGAATCCGGCTTAGGCTGGGCCTCTGGGCAGCTGAGAGCTAAAGTGCATGAGTGAAGGATATCATGAAAGGGTGTGTGAATAGTGCTCTAACATCTCACTTCACCTACAATACAATTTGCACCCTCCAACCAGCCTCCAGGTCAGTTCTCGCTGTGCCCACGGTGCCCCACCCTCCTCAGCATCCAGGTGATGCATCTTCAAGTCACTAGCATTGTTTCCTCTTTCCGAACAGCAAATGTACTGCTAGCTTATTCTCATTTCATCAGATGGTAAGTCCCTGAGGACAGGGACCATGACATGCATATGTTTGCATCCTTGACACCATCCAACACCATATTTTGCATATATTGGATGTTCACTCAGCAAATGTCAGGTAAATGGAACTAAGTAAGATGAAGCACACATTGTGGGAATATAACAAAAGTGATACTACCAGGGTGCACCGTATGCTGAATTTCAGACTAGCTTAAACGAGATCAGTCTTAGCATATGAATTTGCTTAACTGATGTATGAGTGTTCAAAATGGCAGCAGACCTGTGCCAGAGTCACTTGGGATGTAAAATACATTCAAATGCATTGGTGATGTGCACACAGCACCAATAAAGGGAGAAGAGAGAGAACACCTGGGCTTATAAACTACCTATTTTATAGCGCTGCTTCTCTCTATAAGGTATAGAGTCTCTCTATAAGAATGGCATCATGGTTTTCAAAGTGCTACCACAGTTTCTTTCACATTCTCCCTGATGAAGGAGGTTTCATTATCCCCATTTAAGAGATGACAAAGCTGCATCTCCAAGAGGCTTTGTAAATTTCCCAAGATCACCTGGGGAAAAGTGATCTAGGATGCAAACCCAGGGGTCCTGATGCCTGTTCAGTAGTATGTCAACTTCATTACTAAATCAGACAGTTTTCATTTCTTTCTTTAAAAGAACCCACTAAATTTGCACGAGATGCTTTTGTAATGCCAATGTGTACTTTGAAAATGGTTACTTTCTGTGAAGGCAAGATTTATCAGAAATAGGAGATCTAATAATCAAAGGTTAAACTCCCTGAGGCAATAGAGAGACAATTCTGGCTAAATAAGATAGCCAGCAAATAGAATCATTATTCTAAAAGAGGACACTCTTTTATATGTCTAAATGACCTTTTTCTTTACTAAAGTAATAACCTGAACAAGGTTGTCTGAACATGTATGTACCATACACATATACATTCCACAGCCAGTGAGGTTTATGCCAACTCCAGGCAACATCACCCTCACATGATGCTTCCTGGCAGCAATGCCTGGTGAAAGTCATGAATGTAATGTGACTACTAATACAGCCCTGCCCTGCTCAACAGGCTGAACTATGGAGCCAAATCACATTGCTACTCCTGCAGGCAAAAAAGCTACCATGACATTAGAGCAGCTAAAAAAAGATTGGACAAATTTATCATGTTTGTGTAAACCCAGATTTGAATAAATTTGTTCCACTAAAGTTTTATTTCAAGCGTGACTTATATTATGGACACTGGCAAACCTCTTCTTGAAAACAACACTGATCAAAGGAAAGATTCTTGTGGTTCTCTGTCAGATTCTTTTTATTCCCACCTTTACCCCAATTCTAGCTGAGATCCCTGGGAAAGCCAAGCTCAACAAAATCACTACACCAGCAGGAGACCAATGGTGTTTCAGGGATGGCATGAGTTTTTCTGGTTTTTTAGTCCATTTTCCCGTATTATTGTGGTCCCACACTACCTGTGCAGCCTCCAAGATGCACACTGATTTTCACATTGGTATTTCTCTGGTCCGCATCAATCTTCCCTGCTCTTTGACCATCTGGTTCCCCTCAGATCCTACTTCTCTTTTATTGTCTTAAAAGCTAGTTTGGGTGCTAAACTCACTACCTTGAGTACCTTGAGTAAATCCCCCTATTCAGATATGACAACACTTTAGCAGGACGGCCAAGGAAGTCCCCGCAACATAGATTCATAAGGAAAAGGCCCCACTTGAGTTTGGGGAAGATAATCCAGTTATCAAACTGGCCCTTAAGATGAGTTATGAGAAGTTTAGCATTCAGTGTCCAGAAAGGCAAGGAGAAATCAAGCCTGACATGTGTCATCATCAGTATTGAACAGGCCCAATTTGGCAAGAAAGGCAAAGAAGCTTCCTAGTTTTAAGTCCATTAAGGACAGAACTTTGGCTAATGGAGAAATTTCTAGTCCTTGGAGAATAGGCTCTGGGAAGATCTAGGAAGGTGACACAGCTCCAGCCACTCAGGCAGAGTTTCAAATGGTCCCAGACTCAAAGAGAAACATTAAGCTGAAGTTGAAGCACGTGCCTTCTAAAAATGCCAAGAGGATCAGGTGAAAGCTACAACTTCATGGGCATCCAAGGACCAGACACAGGAGTACAGAAGCAGAACTAATTCTACCTCCACCCACCATGGACTGGAAGCTCCCAATGGGCACATTCCTTGTCCTACTCAGTATGGCCAGGGATTGGAGAGGCCTGAGCCCAACGAAGGAGACACTGGAGCAAAAGGCTGGGATATGGTGCTGGGAAAGCCAGGGCCCATTGGCTCCTAGGTCACAGCTTTCTCTCACGTCTCTTCTGCTCTTTACCATCTGAAGGACGTAATTCCAATAGGCCAGCCTCTAGGAGTATGGATGGTGAGGCAATCAGTGCATATAATCCTGTCCATAAAAAAAACAAGCCTTATCCAAAAACAATGTCAAAAATTTACTCCCCACCATTCTAGGCTTCCTGTTTCTGTCAAGTTCCTTGCTCTTTCCATCTTTAGTACACGATAACCCCAACTGGTCAGCACAGCACAGCCCCTCAGTTGACAATCATTGCAGGAAAAAGTCATAACCTAGGTCATTATAACCATTTGACATCCAACCTCACCTGGGCCTTTAAGGTCGCCCAATCATTATTTTATTCACTTAGTGTTGGCCCTAAGTCACCCGACCTTCAGCAATTATCCTAAACTTTCTCAAAAGCCTTAGCTCCACATCTTACCCACCTACTCACTCTCAGCAGAGGACTTCATTCCGTATTTTACAGAGAAGATTGAAGAAATCCAACTGGAAGTCCTCCATATTTCCTTCCATTCTGCTTCAAAATCTCTGTACTTCAGCTTCTTTCTCATTTCTCAAGAAGAAATGGCCCCCCTCCTCATCAAGACAAACACAGACCTGATCTCTTTCCTTCTTGCATTTTCAAAGACCTAACTTTATCAGGTAACTACTTTCTCTCATAATTCAATTTAAATTTTGTCTGCTAACTTCATCCCTGCCACAGATATATTCCGGTCTCTCCCGTCCCAGATTCTGCTTTGCTTTTCAAACTATCATCCCATTCTACCAAAATTCTGCATGAGAGAGTGTAAACTCGGATGCCAAACAGTCTCATCCCAGGCCAACTCTCTCCATAACTCTCTGTGGAGAAAGACTCAGGCCAAGTTCAGGCCATATTGGAAAATGGAGTCTGACGAGGGGTGGCGAGGTGTGGCAGGGAGAGTGTGGCCTATCTGCTGCCACGGAAAAATACACTGTCTTCCCTTTACACCATCCTCTCACCCTGTAACTTCTTACACCCTGACTTTAAGTGAGATTTTAATTAATAAATCAACAGACATTTTCTCATTCTTTGTTCTTTCCAATACCCTCCTTTTTCAAATTCTTTGTTCCATTGGTTTCTGTACCACAGCACCAGTTTCATTCTTCTTCATCTACCACAGCCATGCTTCCACGGCCTCCCCCATCTCTTACCTGCAGGTTTGCTGTGGGACCCTGTTCTTCATCCCCTACATCCTCAACTCCCTCCTCAGAAGCCAATTCACTCCTTCAATATCATGTACAGCTACCAAGTCAACATCTCAAAGGAGAACATCTCTGATAAATCCTAACATGGCTATGATTTAAGAAAGTATAAATCCAAACCCATTATTATAGCTGATTAAAGAACATCCCTTACTGCTGACTTTTTATTTCTGTTGGTGAAAATGATGTCAACTTCTTATCACCATCTTCATTATCTTTCTCTTCCCCTCCATCAGTTGCTAATATCCAAAGATTTGGCATCTACAACATCTTTTATATCTTCTCTCCACGTCGGGTTCAGAGAGGGACTCTCCTTGTTCAGATTCTCATGGTTTCTCATGTATGACATCACAATAGCTTCCTAACTCATCTCCCTGCCTTCAGTATCTGTTCTCTAATCTGCCTTGTAGATACCTGAATAAACACCTGATTGAGTTTCTTTTAAATGTTTTATTACCTCACTCCTCCACTCAAAAGTGTCAAAATTCCTTACACAATCACCTAAGACCTCCACAATATGCCCAAACCTACCTTCCTCCCAAATGTTTTTCATGTAACTTCCTCCCCACTAGACTTGCTTGACTGCTTGACTTGCTAGACTGCATGACTCCACAACCCTAACTTCTCCCACCTCTCATGTTTTCCTCCATTGTTTTTGGCCCCTCATTGTATGCTTGCCCCTAGCTGTTCATTTTCCTCTTTCGCTATCCCACCATAACATGGGTTCACCTCTTAATTTAGGTTTCACTTCAAATACCATCTTCTTCATGAAAGTTTTCCTAATCCTTTAATTGAAAATATTGTCTCCATTCTTTGAACTCCTACAGTGCATTGGGCCCCACTGTGACAGCCATCACATTCTGGACTGCATTATAATTTACTAATGCCTTGCCACCACACATACATATGTAGTACTCTAAGATACCTTATGTCAAGGACCGAAACGTACTTAAGTTTGTGCTTTCAGAATGTTCACACCATAGCATCTCGCACACAGAAGGTATTCACTAAATGTTTTACAAACTGAATAAAAGCAAACTGAGGTCTATCATACACTGAGTCATGGACAGTGAGCTTATTGACATTCATGGTATCAGAAGGGCAGTACTATATGGACTTCAGTTGAATCTTCCCCCTATAAACAAGCTCTTTCCCTTTCCCTCTCAAACATGTTTGACAATTTGCATCTGTTTGAAATTACTACCAGTTATTTTTAAAACCTTCAAGCACAAAATGAAAAATAAATGGCCCTCATTCAGCAACACTTTACAACTGGTACCTGATTTATTTTTTAATCTTTTCAGATGAGTCTGCAGGGCTGTTCAGTCTTTTCACAACTTCTTAAGTCACAGGGAATTTACTAAATGTAAGTGGCAGTCATTCATGCCACTTAGACATTAGGCCAGGAAGGTTATATTTATCTGCCTGGGCAAGGAAGTCAAATCCAGTGAAACAATACCTAAGTCAACTGCAGGGCTCCTAAATGAGGATAAAAAGGGCCTGCCCTACTTTGAATTTTTACAGCGAACAAAGAAGACCTAATCCCCTAAAAAATATCTGAGGTGCAAATTAATTCTGATCGGTACAATTCATTCCCTCCTTACGCATGAGCTATTTTAGTGAGCTACTTTATAATTGAATTTTCTTTAGGTAATTCACAGCTAGACTGACAGGTTTTAAACTGATAACACTGATCAATAGGCCACCAAGGACACATTGTGCCCACTTAATAAATAGTAATAATAACCAGGTTTCTGACATCTGAAAGATATTCCCATTAATTAATTCTCATACGCCATCCTAAAAGGTGCCTTGACTCTGCTTAAAAAAGATGTGTAGTCAATTCCAACCAGGAGGTTCGTTCTATATTCCCATAGAAATAATACAATAACCAATGCACAATTACAGAAAATGCAACATTTACTATTGTTTTTAATTTTCCAACAATAGCCATTTCTTAGGGTCCTCTGCATTTTGACCTATAATCAAAGCATATCTGAATTCTGAGCTTTTTTTGAGCTAACTTGAATTTGCAGTCTTGCCACGCAATTTATTGCATATTTCAGGATTATGAGCAGTTAACCTCTAAGGATCTTGAATTCTACATATGAAATGTACATCTGTTCATCTCTCCTATCAACCCATTCATTATCTCAAATATTTCTTTTTCCAAACTCTCCTCCCATTTATTGCTCTTACCTCTAAGAAGGAAATGTGACTTCTTCTTACCAATGTTAACCCTGTATTTCTTCCATTCTCATCTCTTCTAAATTTTATTTTCCTGTGTTCATTCTCTCTTTCATTCTGTACCTATCATCACATTCAGGATTTACTCTCCACTATCCCTCATAAAACAAAACAACAACAACAAAAACTCCAACCCATAACTTTAAGAGTCTCACATGATTCTATCATTTCTTTCTCCTTCCTAGAAGATCATCAATGACTTCCTCGATTCCCAACCCAATGACTTGGTCTTATTCTCCATCTTCTTTAATGTGTAGGGCATTTGACACAGCTGGGCCCTGTTTCCTTCTGAAAGGCCGCATATCCTGGCTGTCAAAACTCCCAATCACTATCCTTTGCTCCTCCTCTGTCTCCTCTGATGACTCTTTTTGCTCCTGGTGCCAGCTATATCTTTGTGTTCCCAAAGGTACAGCTCTTACCATCTTTTACTTACCACCCTGTCTACCAAAAGCCTCTATCCCTTCCTTAACCTTGTGAATGGTTCCTTAATTCTACCATTCACCTGGGAGATAAAGGCTACCTCCCACTTTTTGACTCCCTCTCCTTCTTCACCACCCACATTTTAGCAGCCAACAAATCATTCTGGGACATTATTTGCAATGTCATTGATATGCTTTATTTCTTCCACATAGCCATAAGCACCACTTCAGTAAATGCTATTATAACCTCTTACAGAAAACTATACCACCCAGTTCCTTGCCATGAAGTGGGGCCATGTGGTCAGTATGGCCAATGGACCATGGGCAGAAGTAATGTGGGTCACTTCTAGATGGGAACAGAGAAGAGCAAGGTGTGGTAAGTCCATGTCTTCTCCTGTGTCACACCAACAGCAATGCTGAGAGAGGGAAGCCTTCATCAGCGGTGTCCCAGAATCCCTATAAAGAACAGAACCTCCTCACCAAGCTACATCATTCATGTAGTGAGAGGAAGAAGCAAACCTTTGTGATGCTAAGTCCCTGGAAGCCTCTGCTGATATCCCTGGCTAGATCCAGTCCCCTACTTATACACTCTCATGACACCATATATTTTTCCCTTATAGTACACATCAGTGTTATTTATTTGTTGGTTCTTTGATTAATGTCCATCTCCTCTTCTAGCCATGGGCTCCATGAGATCAGGGACACCATGCTTGTTTTAGTTCACCATTAAAACCCAGTCTAGAACAGCAGAAAGTAAGAAATGAATAAATGCTTGTAAACTGAGACAATGTTGCTCGTTTTTTGTTTCTGCAATGTCTAACACAGTGCTTGGTGAAATACTTGGTTTTTCACATGAATTAATTCATCAATATGATACTATCATACACGACAGATATAGGAATAAATGTCTTATCTCTATTTGTTTCAGGATGGGGTCCACATTTTTATCCTTGATATCACTGCTACCACCACTACCCCAAGAACAAGGAGACAGCATCAATAACACCTACACAGCATCACCAAAGAAACTGCTGGGAACCCTCCACGAATGTTAAGAGGACTTTATGAACTATGAACAGGAGCTAGGTATTAATTCCTTCACATTCATCAAATTTAACAGCCTTTCTCATTTCTTCAAATACCTGAACGATTACCCCAGCTAACCCTGCCTGCTGAGAGGGAAAATACACATAAACCACGCATTGAAACATATATGTATGTGAATATATATGTATATGTGTGCATGTGTGTGCATGCACATGTATCTTCCTTAAGAGTAGAGCTCAGGGGAATAAGCAAGGGGATACATAAGTAAATATGGCACTTTTATTTAATACCCAAATGTGCCAATCATCACTCATAGCCATCAAAGCCAATGTTCGCTCAGATGGGCACAAAACCAATCACACCTGTCCTTTGTCCCAAATCTACATTCTGAGGAAACATTTTATTTAAGCTAGCAAACAATCTCAGCAACTGGCATCACCATTCTTGCATGTTTCCAAGCAGAAACTTAGAAATCATCCTTGACACTTCTTCCTATTGGTCTCTATGGCTAATTCATCAACAAGTCCTATCAATCTTTGCTCCAAAACATCTCTCAAATTCACTCTCTTCTATGCATTGCTACCATCAGCCTTGACTAAGCCACCTCTTCTCCAGTTTAGAATACTGCAATAGCTTTTTTAACTATTCTTCTCCGATTCACCCTAACCCCTATTCAATCCATTCTCTACCATCTCTGAGTGATCTCTTTCAAATTCAAATTTTATCCCCCCCTCCCTAACTCAACTGCTTTTAGGATGAGATGAAACCTGTACTATGGCTCAGGAAACCCTACGACATACTGTACTAGGAACCTTCTCTTTCCAACCCACTCTGGTCTTCTTGTTCTTTACATGCTTCCTGCTCCCTCCTCCCATGGGATCTCTTGCCTGGAAACTTCCCTCAATCTTTGCCCTACCTCCTGTCCTACTCATTCTTCAGCTCTCAGCTCAGGCAATACTTTCCTCAAGAAGCTGTTTCTAGTCTCTTGTTCTAGATAAAAATCTCTAAAGCAGCTTATGGTGTTAGAAGTTTCAATCACAGTTTATCCTTGATGGGGGTAGGGACTTGAAGAAAACAAGAGGGGGCTTCTGGGTGCTGGTAAAATTCTGCTTCTTAATGTAAGTGAAAGCTACACAGGAGTGTTGAGTTTGTGCAAGTTTGTTGAGCTATACACCTATAATAAGAACAGTCTTCTTCTGTCTGTATATTTTACCTTTTCTGTTATTTATTTATTTATTTACTTTTTTTGAGATGGAGTCTTGCTTTGTCACCCAGACTGGAGTGCAGTGGCGCGATCTTGGCTTACTGCAGCCTCCGCCTCCCCAGTTCAAGTGATTCTCCTGCCTCAGCCTCCCTAGTAGTATAAAAGGCTTTTTAAAATACCAAGGGACGAGTTCATGTCCTTTCCAGGGACATGGATGAAGATAGAAACCATCATTCTCAGCAAACTAACACAAGAAGAGAAAACTAAACACCACATGTTCTCACTCATAGGTGGGAGTTGAGCAATGAGAACACATGGACACAGGGAGGGGAACATCACACAGTGGGGCCTGTCAGGGGGTCGGGGGCTAGGGGAGGGATAATATTAGGAGAAATACTTAATGTAGATGACGGGTTGTTGGGTGCAGCAAACCACCGTGGCACACGTATACCTATGTAACAAACCTGCACGTTCTACACGTGTATCCCAGAACTCAAAGTATAATAAACTAAAAAATAAAAATACCCAGCATAGCCTGATCACAGTGCAATTCTCCTTTTACATGCTATGTATTTTCACAGCTGCAATTCTACATCATTTGATTAACATCTGACACTCCACAGAGTGGAGAGCGTAAGCTCCACAGAAGCAGGATGAGTTCCCTTGCCATTGACCCTATAATACCTGGCCTAGTTAAGTACTTAAAAAATAGTTGATGAGCCCGGGAGCAGTGGTTCACGCCTGTAATCCCAGCACTTTGAGAGGCCGAGGCAAGTGTATCACGAGGTCAGGCATTTTGAGACCAGCCTGGCCAACACAGAGAAACCCTGTCTCTACTAAAAATACAAAAAATTAGCTGGGCATGGTGGTGGGCACCTGCAGTCCCAGCTACTCAGGAGGCTGAGGCAGCAGAATTGCTTGAACCTGGGAGGCAGAGGATGCAGTGAGCTGAGATTGAGCCATTGCACTCCAACCCCGGGGGACAGTGTGAGTCCATCTCAAAAAATAAAATAAAATAAAAAATAGTTGGTGAACAGCCAGAGAAACCACGAGGGCATGAAGCCCACAGAGAAATAAAAGACTAGGTCAAACTGAATAGCACAGACTATTCAACAAAAGAAATTACGGCCACCTTCTCCCCTGCTATGGGCAGTCCACTTGTTCGGGGTTCCTTTCACCTCCAGTGCCCATCCTGGAGTAGTGCAGCAGAGGCTCCTGCTCCTTAACCTAGAAAGAACAAGCCCTATGATGCTCAAGAAAGGAAAAAAAAAAAATCAATAAAATGACCAAAGAAGGGACAGTAGGCAAGGAGTCCCAATAATAAGAACAGGAACAGCAAGAAGAAGTAGCATAGGTAAAGACGAAGAAAGGAGCTGCCACTGAGACAGCAATGAAGGAAGGAGCAAACGGACCCTGCAACCAGCAACACAGACCAAGGGAGGTTAAGCCAAAGAGGAGGGTGCAACATGATACAAACAATATTTATTAATAGAAAAGGAAAAAGAAACAGCAGAACCCATAGAAAATAAGCATTTGTAGAAGAAAGTGTCAAGACTAAACAGCAACCAAAGTGGCAAGGCCACTATTCCCAGAGGAAAACTCACATGAAACCCACCAACATTTTCCCAAAGAGCAACCCTTATTTTCCACTCATACAGGTCCGATATTTTCAGATAATACATCTATGTGTTCAGCAAATATTCACTAAGCACCCAATATATACCAGGCACTGGGCAAACTTGGGCTCACAAAGGATTTGCTACCTACAGGAGAAAGGAGAGCTCTCAAGACAGGGCTGCTTTAAGAAAGGTCTAAAGCGACCCATGCCCCTTGTTTACCCAAAGTTTACCAACACATTATTGCAGTATTATTTATAGGTCCCAGGAGATACCCCTGGGGGATGAAAGAACTCATGAAACATAAGCACAGACAACATTAGGTAATAAAGTGTCAGACCAGAAACATATAAAATGCATGGAAAACACGCACACACACACGCAAGAGAGAACTAAATTAAATGGAAAGAAAGGGAGTAAATAGAAAGGGACTCGAATGAAAGACAAAATAGCAGAGAAGAGAGGTCAGATAGCAGTATTGGGAATATGACAGAAAGAAAAAAAAAAGATGACATTTACAGTAAGAGACCACTGTATCTAAAGTCTTCCAAATGTACTTCTAATATTCCTCTACTTGCTCTAGTTCAATAGATCAACTCTAGCAATGACAAATGATAACTCAATGAACAGAGACTTGATTGTTTATTAACCAAATACCTCAATTTGGTGGAGTGCTTTGATATTTTTTCAAGAAGCACACATTAGCAATTTGAATCACATTGCAACTCTTCCTATAATATATCCCCTTCTGGAAACTCAGGAAAGAAACTGCCAACCACCACTTCTCAGGAAACCCAGAATGTCCTGCCCTTGTCTCCTCCTGTTCTCCCGACTCTCTCTCACTCAGCTTCTACCCTAGATAAACTGACTACCATATAGATGTCACTAAGCATTTCCTAACTTCTTTCCCCTGACCTGGTTTGTATCCTCTTATCCTTGATAGGCTAGTACAATATCTTTTTCAACAGCATTCAAGCAGACAATTTACTTTGTTTTCTAACTTCAAACTAAAAATATTTTCCAAAGGTTGCAGAGACACAGGCTTGGGTACATGAGAAAAATGGTAAAAATCCACTACAGTCTCTGTGCCAATTACAGAATAGGGTCCAGGGCACATTTTTATTGCTCATGCTTGGAAAAGCACTCCAGCTTAAAATTTACTATATTTTAAGTGGGCTTACCAAAAATTAAACAGGCAACAAACTCTTAAATGAATTAACATTTGCTTCCAAATGCTTCTTGCTGTCCCCAAATGCCCTTCCCCTGCCCTTCACTCTCACAATAACCTCACAGTCCTTGCTCACATGTTTTAGAGAAGCAAAACCTACAAGTACACAGATATCATCTACAAAGCCCCTGCCTGTCCTTCATGGCTGCTGGCACAACTGAAGGCATTTACCGTTTCAAGACCCTCAAAAGCAGAGGCAATGCAAAGAATAAGGCAACGAAGCCATTTAAATATAGCTATGGCAGGGCCTGGCAATGTTACAGCAAATTAAATTTTAACGAGACACAGAAAATGCTGAACCTTCAGAAAGTTTATCAGAGGAAGGGGCATCTGAAGGACACAAATGCCCCAGGGCCCAGATGTAGATACAGAGGAATAACTACATGCCACGACCACTCAAGGTCAAGAATTTGCAAAATATACAGATAACCAGATGCGGGGAGACCAGCCCCTCTGCAAATTTGCTGGCTTTTACTTAGAAGGCAAAGAAAATTGATAAAAGCTACTTCTTGAAGGCTCAGAGAAAACTGATATGTAACAAGGTCAAGTTTCTGTGTCAATGAAAGATGCTGTATAAGCAAAGGCAGCTGATGTAAATAAAGTTGCTGACCAATGACCCAGTGACCTCAGAGCCTCCACAGTGTGTCTTATGAGGCTGTTCTTCAGGGACAGATTCACATATGGGCCTGTATCAGATTGCTTTCATGGGCTTCTTCAGATTCACTCTACCCTCCTGCTCTGTACCCCAGGAGGCTGCATAAAACCAGCTTCCCTGCCTTCTAGCATCTCACTGGGCATGGCCAATAAGTATCCCTGGCAAGAGATGGGAGCAAAGAAAGAAAGTAACAGGGGTTTCCTCCTCTTTCCTAAACTCAGTCTGTGGTCTGGCATTGGTGCATCCCTCTGCCTAAGGCAGAGCTCATGTCTGGCGGCCCTGCTCCTATAGTGACAGCCACTTCCTCCCCTTTTTCCAGCAGCTCTGATCTATATGAGTTACAGCAATGGATTGTCCAGACCTCTAGCTTCCCACTGGGCTCAGTCACTGGCGAGCATCTGCAGGATAACAGACAGAAGGAAGAGAGTAAGGTCCTGGTATTTATTCCTGGACTTCCTCCCGCCAGTGTCATCTTGGGCTGCGCTCATTCCTTGACTGAAGGTCACAGCCCCGCCCTAACCTTTTCTAGACTCCCATCTGTTCTTGCCAAAACAGGCACTTCCCTGATATGATCTTTAGGACAACTATGGTGGCTAAAGGTATGGATTTTGGCATCAGACTATCTGACATGATTTTTCTAATCAATATCCATGTGACCTTGGCCAGTGACCTTCCCTCTTCAGGCTTCCTCACCATGAGGATCCTAATGAAACCCAGTTCAGACCAGTGTCCTGACAATGAAACCATGTCGGTGGCATTCAGCTCAGCCCAGCCCTGCCATGTAAAGTGCTTGATAAAAATGAACTTACCATTGTCTCTACTGTTATTTACAATTACCATGCCCTAACTCCTCACTTTTGACTTCCACTATAGCCTGAAATTGCTACATTTGTGTTGAGCCTCTGCCTTGTCAGAAGCCATGTGTTAAAACGGAAACACCCCAGGCAGGACTGAGTCAACTGCCACAGTGAGAGCCCTAGGATGCCAGGGACTTTGAGTGGAAACTGAGGCCTCTGGAGATAGGCTGGCCACAAGGCAGAGAAGACAGCACAGGAAGGGAGGTGGGCAGACACCAAGGGCCTGTCTGCTTCCCTGTCTCTGTGAGGGCAGGCCATATGGGTACAAGGAGCATCTGAGCACACCGCTCCATTTGGCACCTGGTTACAATGCCAGGGCTTCCCCATAACGGAAGTAAGCAAGGCTGGAGACCCAAGCAAGGGAGACCGTTCCAGGGCCAGCCAACCCCAGAATACACCTTTCATCCTAAATCTATCATCCTTCCTGATGGCTGGCAGAATATTCTTCCTCTAGGGCCAATGTTTCTATGGAATATTCAGAGAGCAGAAGCATTTATCACAATGACATATCCTAACTTCCAGAAATTGAGACATCTAGAAATAGCCATCTGGGTATTATCACTTATATCCCCTGTCACTTTCTGAAATGATCCAGTGAGAGAGAAAGATAAAGTTCTGTGACTCTGAGCAGAGCAGGTAAAGCATGGGTACTCCTGACAAGTCTCCCTGCTCTCCGGAGCACACTGCAGCATTTTGATAGCACTCTATCTTTTCTCTCTGAATGGCTTGGGCCTCTCTAAATAGCTTAGAGTACCAGCAAAAGATTGGCCCCAATTCCAATATCCTCAATTTTCCACTTGTTTATTTGAATCAATGTATCCTCTTCTTTGTCCTGTGATCTATAGAAGAGAATTAAACAAGGCTGTATTTTATAAAATTGTATTAGAAAGAAAAATATATCATCTCTCTTCTGTGTCCCTCACATCCCCTATGATATCTTTTTATAGGTTTATGTTTTTTCATGGCCTAGTCTTCTCCATTTCACCTTTTTATCAAAGCACAAAGCAGCCACTTTTATCAGCTGCCATCAAAATAAGACACTGTTTGGAAACACTCAAACGAAACACTTCAACTTTAAACAAGGTGGCTTCAAGGACCCCATTTTGCTTTGTGAGCTCCTATTGCATTAAAAGCCTAAATGGTCTCAATGAGCTAAAGGAGGAAAATGCTCCAGCTACTTTAAGATTGCAGAAGAACCGCCTATGAAAAGTACCAGTTGCATGATGTATACAGGGGAAAAATTGCAGAAGGGGAATATATCTTTCAAGTGTGTTTCTTCTTTCCCCCAGGAATAAAAAAAGACACATGTCTGCAATCTAGATAAGTATTAAAAGAAATTTTAAATTTCTGTTTATTCACTGTCACTGGATATGAGTGGGTTACTATTACTCTTCTCAAGCAACATATTTTCATTGTAACCCAATATCGAGAGTCCCAGTGACTGCTGTGTTCTGGTCACCTTCAAATTACCCCACTAACGTGGGGCAATCTCTTTACACATATCCAGGACAGTCTTGGTTCCTGGGCAGAACCTGCACTATAGCATAACCACATTTTGAGAGGATATGATTTAGAGTGCAGCACATCTGAATCTTCATAATAAAAATATCATTGAGTGAAAATCTTATGAATTTTCATAGAAAAATGTTGAAAATTATAATAATCACAACTCCCTCAAGAACTTCACACATACTTGGATCATAAGGATGATTGGAATGAACTGTCCTTTCTCAAAATAAATATATTTTCAAACCATGAAGTCAAAAGTAAAAAGTCCTGAAAGCATCAACCTCTGAAAACAGAACAGGGCAGAAACCTATCCAACAAGTGAAATTTTAGCTTCTTTTTTTTTTTTTTTTTAAAGATCAATAAAAGAAGTCTGTGCATTGGAAAATAAGATGTTCAAACCTACGCTAATTATAAACATAGATCAACGAAATATAATTGAGAGTCGGAAATAAAACCTCTCATTTATGGTCATACGATTTTCAACAACAGTGTCAAGGCAATTCAATGGAGAAAGGACAGTCTTTTCAATAAATGGTGCCAGAACAACTGGATATCCACAAAAAAAGAATCAAGTTGGAACTCTACCTCATGCCATATACAAAAGCTAACTCAAAATGGACCAAAGATCTTAAAAGTAACAGGTACAACTATAAAACTTTTAGAAGAAAACATAGGCATAAATCTTCATGACTTTGGATTATGTGGGGTTTTTTTTTTAAGATATGACACCAAAAGCATAAGAAAATAAAAACTGGATTTCACCAAAAAATGTTTTTATGCTTCAAACGACATTATCAAGAATGTAATGACAACTCACAGAATGATAAAAAGTATTTGCAAGTCATATTTGATAAGCAGCTTGTATCTAGATTATATTAAGAACGTCTATAACTCAAACAATAGAGACAAATAACGGGCCAGGCGTGGTGGCTCACTCCTGTAATCCCAGCACTTTGGGAGGCTGAGGCAGGTGGATCACCTGAGGTCAGGAGTTCAAGACCAGCCTGACCAACATGATGAAACCCTGTCTCTACTAAATACAAAAAATTAGCCAGGTGTGGTGGCGCATGCCTGTAATCCCAGCTACTTGGGAGGCTGAGGCAGGAGAATCGCTTGAACCAGGGAGGTGGAGGTTGGGGTGAGCCAAATAACTTGTCATAGTACATTTTCAGCTGCTATAACAGAATACCTGAGATTGGGTAATTTATAAAGAATGAAAATTTATTTCTCCCAGTTCTGGAAACTGGGAAGTTCAAGATCAAGGAGATGGCATTTGGTCTGGTGATACCAGATGATACATCCACATATGCCAGAAGGGCAAGCTGCCCAAATGCTATATGAAGTCTCTTTTATAAGAGCCTGAATAGCCTCATGGCTTACTCACCTCTTAGAGACCCCACCTCCTAATACCATCACATTGGCAACACCTGAATTTTGGGAAGGACGTATTCAAACCATAGCACAACCCAATTTTAAAATGGGCAGGAAAAGAAAGGCAGAGCCAATGACCAAATAGAAGCCTCCACCAGTGGTCCCCCTTGCAGAACACCAAATGTGACAACTATCTGCAAAAAAGCAACTTCATAAGAACCAAAAATCAGGTAAGCAATCACAGTAGCTGGTTTTAACTTAATATCACTGAAAGAGGCACTGAAGAAGATAGGAAATAGGAAAGATAGTCTTGAATTGCTGAGGCGACCCCCTCCTCATCCCCTGGCAGAGGCCATGTGGCATGAGGAGGGAATCTGTGTGCTTGTGGGAGGGACAGTGGGCAACTGTGGGATTTTGAAATTCAGTGCTGCCAACAGTGGGCAGAACTCAGCTGGTGCTCATAGAGGGAGCATTTAGACCAGCTCTGGAAAGAAGGGAATCACCCATCCCAGCTGTTGGAATTTGAGTTCAGCAAGCCTAACCACTGCAGGCTAAAGTGCTGTGGGATTCTAAATAAACTTGAAAGGCTGTCTAAACCACAAGGACTGCAACTCCTAGGCATGTCCTAGTGCCGTGCTGGGCTCACAGCCAGTGGACTTGTGGGGCACATGACCTAGTGAGACACTAGTCAGGGTGGCTAAGGGAGTGCTTCTGTCACCCCTCTACAAGCACAGGCAGCACAGCTTGCAGCTCCAAAAGAGACTGCTTCCTTCTGCTTGAGGAGAGGAGAAGGAAGAGTAAACAGGACTTTGTTCTGAAAGTTGGATACCAGCTCAGCCACAGTAGAACAGGGAATCAGGCAGAGTCGTGAGGCCCCCATTCCAGGCCCTAGCTTTCAGATAACATTTCTAGACACACCCTTGGCCAGAAGGGAACCCACTGCTTGAAAGGAAAGACTCAATCCTGGCAAGATTCATCACTTGCTGACTAAAGAAGCCCTTGGGCCCTGAATAATTAGCAGCAGTAACCAAGTAATACATACTGTGGGCCTTGGGTGAGACTCAGATGTGCTGGCTTCAGATGTGACCCAGCATACTCACAGCATATTCAGACTGCAGAGAGCCTCCTTCTGCTTGAGAAAGGAAAGAGAAAAACAGAGGAGACTGTGTCTTGCAGCCTAGGTACCAGCTTATCCACAGTAGGGGAGAGAACCCAGCAGGTCTCTTAGGATCCCCAGTTCCAGGCTTTGGGTGTTAGATGGCATTTCTGTACCTACGCCGGGTCAGAAGGGAGCCTAAGTCCCTGAAGGGAGAGTCCCAGGCCTAGAAGCATTCAGCACAAGTTGACTGAAAAGCACTTGGACCTCAAGTGAATTGTCAGTGGTAGCCGGCAGTACTTCCCATGGGCCTGCAGTGGTGGTAGGCATGGGGAGAGATTCCTCTGCTGGCACAAGGGGAGAGAAGGGTGGGAAAAACTTTGTCTTGTGGTTTCAGGGCCAGTTTAGCTGCAGAATAGAGCACCAGGTAGATTTCTATGGTTTCCAACTCTAGGCCCTGGCTCCTGGACATCTCTGGACCTGCCTGGAGCCCAAGGGAATTTTCTGCCCTAAAAGGAAAGACACAAGAGTGGCTGGATTTACCACCTGCTGATTGTAGAGCCCTAATGTCCTGAGTGAGCATAGGCAGTAGACAGGTAGTGGTTATAGTGGGCCTTAGGCAAGACCCAGTGCTGTGCTGGCTTTAGTAAAGAAAGAAAGAGAGGGAAACTCTACTTGTTGGAGACAAAATAACAGAGGAGAAAAAGCTCTCTGCCTGGTAATCCAGAGAATTATTCTAGAACTTATCCAAGACCACCAAGGCAATACCTCTATGAGTCTGCAAGAACTATGGTGTCACTGGGCTTGGGGTGCCCCCTAATGCAGACACAGCTGCAGTGACCAAAATCACAATACCAAAGTCCCTTCAAATACCTGGAAAACTTTCCTAAGAAGGATAGGTATGAACAAGTCCAGACTGTGAAGACTACAGTAAATATCTATCTCTTCAATGCCCAGACATCGACGAACATCTACAAACATCAAGATCCTGCAGGAAAACATGACTTAAATGAACAAACTAAATAAGGAACCAGGGGCCAATCCTGGAGAGATAAAAATATATGACCTTTTAGACACAGAATTCAAAATAGCTGTGTTCAGAAAACTCAAAAAAATTCAAGATAACACAGAGAAGTAATTCAAAATTCTATCAGATAAATTTAACAAAGAAATTGAAATAAATAAAAAGAAGCAGAAATTCTGGAATTGAAAAATGCAACTGACGTACTGAAGAATGCATCAGAGTCTCTGATAGCAGAATTGATCAAGGAGTGGAAAGAACTAGCAAGCTGGAAGACAGGCTATTTGAAAATACACAAAAGAGATAAAAGAAAAAAAGAGAAAAATGAAGCACTCCTACAACATTTGGAAAATAGCTTCAAAAGGGCAAACGTAAGAGTTATTGGCTTTAAAGAGGAGGTACAGAAAGAAACAGGGGTAGAAAGTTTATTCAAAAGGATAATAACAGAGAACTTCCGAAACATAGACAAAAATATTAATATTCAAGTACAAGAAGGTTATAGAACACCAAGTAGATTTAACCCAAAGAAGATTACTTCAAGGCATTTAATAACTAAATGCCCAAAGATCACATATAAAGAAAAGATCCTAAAAGTATCAAGAGAAAAAAAAATCAAGTAACATAGAAGGGACAGTCTTCTCAATAAATTGTGCTGGGAAACCTGGATATCCATTTGCAGAAGAATAAAACTAGACCCCAATCTTCCACCATTTTCATAAATCAAATCAAAATGAATTAAAGACTTAAGTCTAATACTTCAGACTATAAAATTACTAACAGAAAACATTGAAGGAATTCTCCGGGCCACTGGACTGGCAAAGATTTCTTGACAAATACCCCACAAGCACAGGTACCCAAAGCAAAAATGGACAAATCAGATCACCTCAAGTTAAAAAGCTTCTGCACGGTGAATGAAACAATCAACAAAATGAAGAGACAATCTGTAGAATGGGAGAAAATATTTGCAAACTCCCTATCTGATATAGTTTGGATATTTGTCCCCACCCAAATTTTATGTTGAATTGTAATTACCAGTGTTGGAGGTGGGGACTTAGTGGGAGGTATTTGGCTCATGGGGTAGATCCCTCATGAATTGCTTAGGCCATTCCCTTAGTGAAAAGTGAAATCTCACTCTGAGTTCACATGAGATCTGGTTGTTTAAAAGTGTGGAGCATCTCCTCCCACGACTCTCTCTCTTTCTTGCTCCGTTCTCACCATGTGATGTGCCTACTCCCCCTTTGCCTTCTGCCATGATTGTAAGCTTCCTGAGGCCTCTGAGGATACCAAGCAGATGCCAGCACAATGCTTCCTGTAAAGCCTGCAGAACCATTAGCCAATTAAACCCTTCTCTATAAATTACCCAGTCTCAGGTATTTATAGCAATGTGAGAATGGCCTAATACACTATCTGAACAAGGGATTAATAACAAGAATATATAAGGAGCTCAAACAACTCTATGGGGAAAATGTAATAATCCAATTAAAAAACTGACAAAAGATCTGAATAGACATTTCACAAAAGAAGACATACAATTGGAAAATAGGCATATGAAAAGGTGCTCAACACCACTGATCATCAGAGAAATGCAAATCAAAACTACAATGAGGTATCATCTCACTCTAGTTAAAATGGCTTTTATCCAAAAGACAGGCAATAACAAAGGCTGGCAAGGATGTGGAGAAAAGGGAACCTTTGTATACTATTGGTGGGAATGTAAATTAGTTCAAACACTATGGAGAACAGTTTGGAGGTTCCTCAAAATAACGAAAAATAGAGCTACCTTATGATCCAGCAATTCTGGTGCTAGGCATATACCCAAAAGAAAGGAAATCAGTATATCAAAGAGATATCTGCACTCCCATGTTTAATGCAGTACTGTTCACACTAGCCAAGATTTTGAAACAACCTAAGTGTCCACCAACAGATAAATGGAAGAAGAAAATGTGGTATATACCATGGAGTACTATTCAGCCATCAAAAAGAATGAGACCTTGTCATTTCCAAGAACATGGATGGAACTGGAGGTCACTATGCTAAGTGAAATAAGCCAGGCACAGAAAGACAAACTGCACATTCTCATTTATTTGTGGGAGCTAAAAATTAAAACAATGGAAATCATGGAGATAGAGAATAAAACAAGGGGTATCAGAAGCCCAGAAAGGTAATGGGGGATGTTGGGGGAAAACTGGGGATGGTTAATGGGCACAAGAAAATAGACAGAATGACTAAGATCTAGTATTTGATAGCACAACAGGGCAGTTACAGTCAATAATAATTTAACTGTATAGTTTTTAAAAACCTAAAAGAGTGTAATTGGATTGTTTGTAACACAAAGGATAAATGCTTGAAGTGATGGGTACTCCATTTACCCTGATGTGATCATGTGATTATTACACATTGTATGTCTGTATCAAAATATCCCATATGCCATATATATATATATAAATCTCCCACACAAAAAAAATTTAAAATGGCCAAAAGATTTGAATAGACATTTCTCCAAACAAGAATAAGCAGAAATTGAAACCTTCATATATTGTTGGTAGGAATGTAAAATGGTGCATCCAATTTGGAAAAGTTTGTCAGTTCTTCAAAAAGTTAAATATAGAGTCACTGCTTGATGCAGCAATTCCACTCCCAAGAGAATTTAAAACAAAAGTTCACACAAACACTTGTACACAATGTTTATAGTGGCCTTCCTCATAACAGCAAAAGAAAAAAAAATGGAAAGAACTAAAATTTTCATCAATTGATGAATGGTATATTATCCATGCATTGGCCTATTATTTAGACCTAAAAATAAAATATCGACAGCAACATCAATGAACCTTAAAAACATCATGCTAAGTATGCTAAGTAGGAGTTGCAGGCACAAAAGGCCCACATAATATTGCATAAGTCCATTTGGATCTGGAAAATATCCTCATTGAATGAGGCCAGAACATGCCTTTTTCAAACTCCAATTCCCAGAAATAATCTTTACTTTGGTCTGAAAAATCAAACTCAATAACTGTTGATGAACCCCCTTAGCAAAGCAAAACTCACCCCAGAAACACTGTTCAATGAATCTTCATCATAAAAGTGAATACTGCCAATTCATTTCCCAAGTAAATAATATGCCTCCGTGTAGGACAGAGCTGTTTTACAAGGTTTCAGATCTTAACCTAAGTGATTCAAACTGGAATGCACTTGGCTACCTCCCAGCAACATGTAGTTTGCTACAATGTTATTTTAAAGAGGGAATAGGAACAGGCCAGATTAACCCTACAGAGAGTAATTTGTTAGCAAACAGAAGGCTTTAGTCTGCCAGGTTTCATAAGCATGCCACTTTATGCCATGTCTCCTTGGGGCTTCATCATCAAGAGGTGTCTCTCTCCTGCCCACCGCTTTTAAACAAACAATAGTATGACATGTACCTTGAGCATGAGGACATTTAATTATCTCTTTTTCTGACCCAAACAAGCTGACTATGCAAACTCTGCAGTCATATAACGACCTTCACATCTGGCTGATTAAAATGACAGTGAAATGTCTGCTTAGGGAACCTCAAAAAGCATACTCCTCTCTCTTCAACATTTTAAATTTCAGTGCACTTGGGAGAGGAAACCTGTCTTCTCTTTTCAAGCTTATTTGCCTTTATTTTCAGCTGCCAAAGAAATTCTTAATTATAACAATCCTTTATACTCTTGGATAAGTAGTGAGTATATCAGTATGATGCTCCATCTTATAAGGATAACATACAATTTTAAAGAGATATAAAGGAGTTACATAATCTTCAGCAAAGTCCATCACAGACCCATAGAACTAAGGTTATACATGACACCTATCAAATGGCTCAATGCTCTGTAAAAATAAATAAATAAATAAGATTGGTTTTATGTAGAGTGGGCCCATGTTTCAAAATTACTATGAGTTTTTAAATCTTATATAGTGGTCTTATAGTAGAAAAATGATCAATTCCTTGATAAGAAAGAATCTCAGTGACTATGTGAACAAATTTAAATTTTACAATTTAGTCACTCCAATTAACCTAGTATCCTCATAAGACAAAGCTTCCAAATAACTTTCGAGATCTTTTTTATATTCTAAATGTTTGATCTGTACAATGTCCAACAAACAAAAATATGGGCTACACAGGCTGTGCCAGGAATAAGTCGTAGATACTAAACATTTTTAATAGGTTGTATTGTTTGTTTTCTAATCTAAAAAAATGAATTCTGAGTACCACTTTTTTTTTTTTTTTTTTTTTTTGAGACAGAGTTACTCTGTCACCCAGGCTGGAGTGCAATGGTGCAATCTCGGATCACTGCAGCCTCCACCTGCCAAGTTCAAGTGATTCTCCTGCCTCAGTCTCCTGAGTAGCTGGGATTACAGGCGCCCACCACCACACCCAGCTAATTTTTTGTATTTTTAGTAGAGACGGGGTTTCACTATGTTGGCCAGGCTGGTCTCGAGCTCCTAACCTCAGGTGATCCGCCCACCTCGGCCTCCCAAAGTGCTGGAATTACAGGTGTGAGCCACTGCACATTGTTATATTATCCTGCTACCCTGTGGCAGTATGCATAGTGGAAAAAGCAGAGATGAATAATACAGTCAGGCAGCCCAGGGGTTCAAGTCCAGAGTTTTCATGAACTAACTGTGTGTGAATTTGGGAAAGTCACCAGGAAAGCTTCAATCCTGAGCTTTCAACGCTGTAATGTGGAGATAGTAGCTACCTTTCAAAGTTACCATGAGGATGCAACAAGAAGTGAAACATTTCATGCATAACACAGCACACGGCACTACACCAAGCCACCAATCCCTATTAGACCATTCGTAATAGGCATCCCATAAATATCCTTCTCTTCATTGACAAAAGAAATTACACTACATTCAGCATTCAATCATAGCAAACTTTGTTCTCTCTCTCTTAAAAAATATGTAATTGTTAGGGTTAGCACGGCATCACAGTTAAGAGCTCCAGCAAAAAGATGGTGAAATCTGAGTTTGAATCCTAGCTCTACTGCACACTGCTCAGTGGACTTAGACCAAATTTCTTAACCTCTCAAATTCAGTTACCTTGACTTTAAAATAGAGACGATAAAGTACTTCCTTTAATGGGTTGTTATGGGGTTTAAATAAGACATTAATGTAAGCTGCTTAACAAAGGGCTTGCCATACACTGGCAATTATTGCTATTACCTAGCAAGATTGTTAACAATTTTTTTCTTCTGAATTCATGTATAAATCTTCTGAATCTCCACGACGTTACATGAAAGCAACATCAAGACAGATGTTGACAACTGCTTTCTGCCTCCTGTACCCAACTTCCCCAACCAAATGAGCTGGGCCTGCCTGTTACGTAATTATAACTGTAATTAAGGATAATCTTGGTGAACTACTAGTAGATTACCTGTGCTAAGACATGCCAGTAATCTAAAGAGGATATCTGACTTTGGTGGAAGTGCATAAGCTATATCTGAGTGAGTGACTCTTTACACTGAGCAAGCTTTGCAGTTAGCCATCTTGGTGAAGCCATCAGATTCTGAGTCTATCCTCAGAGAGAATCCCAGCATAAGAAAAATGCCGAAATAAGCATCATTAAGAAATGCCCTTTTGCATCAAATCAGCATTTTGCACAAATTAGTTAACCAACTGAAATACATTTTGATGAGCCACATAAAAAAGAAATTCATAGAAAAGCTGGACAAGATAGAAAAGAATACAACAGAATCATCATTCTTACAGGGGAGGGGCCCTACCTTGTTACTTCCCTGAAAGACAATCTAATACCTTTTTGGTAACGCAGCATTATTTGAGTATTCAGGGATAAGAACAGAAATAAGGATAATGTGGACATAAGAGACCTGACAAATTTGTGCAAATGTGAGGCCAAAATGATGAAGCATCCATTTACAAAGAAAAAAGGACTCACACAGATCTGGATTCTCGTCATGGCTCCACTAGGTAAGTCTAAAGTTTATTTAATCTTGTCTGTCCTGAGTTATCACCCCTTGATACTCTGCAGGACACTTTTAAATTTTTAAAGGAAATGTGAAATATGTGGGTGGAGAGTTAATAAAAAATAAAAATGGATTCTCATAAAAGGTCAAGAAGTGTGAGGTCTCACGCCTCCTCTAGCCTTCATTAGTTGCTCTTCCACTTCCCTGTGCAGCAAATCCTCTCATCTCCTCTTTCATTATTAGCTGTACCTGAATTCCACCTTATGAAGAAGGCCAAGTCAGAAAAGGATTATAGAAGTCAGGCACAGATCATGCCTTGTCATCTGTCCCATTCTCCCAGCTGTCTCCAGCCTCTCAACATTCTGATCTGTCAGGCACATTGCCTAACCTTTTCCAATGGCCATGATTGTGTTGCTTCTCTGCTCAAACACAGGGAACACCTTCCTACTGCCTTCCTCATACCAGTCACAGTATGCTACTAGAGTGCCCACTAGGTACCAGGTACTGCACAGGGACCTTTCCTTCATTATTCCCAATGCTTACAATCACACTGGAAGTAAGCTGTTACTATTCTGTTATTGCATTATTTCTTAATATTATTCAAACACTATATTTGGTCACATCTGTATTTTCAGCCTTTTTTCTAGCATCATTCGTTGAACCTCAACCAAACTGAACATCTCACTCTTTTCTGTTCACACTTTGTATTTCTTTCCCTTTGAGCCCTTGCTAGTTGGTGGCTTTCCCTCCAGCAGGAATGTATACCCTTTTCAAAGCTGCTCTCAAACACATATCCTCCACCAAGACTTCTCTTAGCCGGAAAGAGAAGAGAATCTGTCTTGTCCAGCTTTTCTTAGCCAGAAGAGACCTCACACTTCTTGATCTTTTATGAGAATTGATTTTTATTTTTTATTAACTCTCCACCCACATTTCACACATTTCCTTTCAAAGCTTAAACATTCTCTCTTAATTATTTAAGATCCCCTTTGTACCATTTGTACGGGACTTACACTGAATCTTCTGCATCTGTTTTTCCTCTGCTAGGCCACCCATTTTCAGGAGACTGAATATTATGACATTGATGCCTGTGCTCAGCATTAGGTGCACAATACACGTCTGCTGCAGGAATGTCTTATGGATGGACACCAACTTTGAAAAGAAAAAACTTAGTCTCTATTTTCAGTGTCTTATACATTCTGCTTCTCTCATTGATTGGTTTTTCTTTTTTTTTTTTTAATACTTTAAGTTCTAGGGTACATGTGCACAACGTGCAGGTTTGTTACATATGTATACATGTGCCATGTTGGTGTGCTGCACCCATTAACTCGTCATTTACATTAGGTATATCTCCTAATGCTATCCCTCCCCTTCCCCCCTCCCCACAATAGGACCCGGTGTGTGATGATCCCCTTCCTGTGTCCAAGTGATCTCATTGTTCAATTCCCACCTATAAGTGAGAACATGCGGTATTTGGTTTTCTGTTCTTGCGATAGTTTGCTGAGAATGATGGTTTCCAGTTGCATCCATGTCCCTACAAAGACACGAACTCATCCTTTTTTTATGGCTGCATAGTATTCCATGGTGTATATGGGCCACATTTTCTTAATCCAGTCTGTCACCGATGGACATTTGGGTTGATTCCAAGTCTTTGCTATTGTGAATAGTGCCGCAATAAACATACGTGTGCATGTGTCTTTATAGCAGCATGACTTATAATCCTTTGGGTATATCCCCAGTAATGGGATGGCTGGGTCAAATGGTACTTCTAGTTCTAGATCCTTGAGGAATTGCCACACTGTCTTCCACAATGGTTGAACTAGGTTACAGTCCCACCAACAGTGTAAAAGTGTTCCTATTTCTCCACATCCTCTCCAGCACCTGTTGTTTCCTGATTTTTTAATGATTGCTATTCTAACTGGTGTGAGATGGTATCTCATTGTGGTTTTGATTTGCATTTCTCTGATGGTGAGTGATGATGAGCATTTTTTCATGTGTCTGTTGGCTGTATGAATGTCTTCTTTTGAGAAGTGTCTGTTCATATCCTTTGTCCACTTTTTGATGGGCTTTTTTGTTTTTTTCTTGTAAATTTGATTGAGTTCTTCATAGGTTCTGGATATTAGCCCTTTGTCAGATGAGTAGATTGCAAAAATTTGATTGGTTTTTTAGTCTTTTCCCTAATTTACCTTTTTCATTCACACGCAAAAACCAATATCAAAGTAAGCCTCCTACAGTATTCAATTATTTTTCAAAGTACATCTAATGGTTGCTATTTAATCAGGGCTCTGGTTGGTTCTACAGTTTGAGTGTACAGAATACTACCTATGCTGTCTACAGTCATACCACCCTGAATGCACCAGATCTCATCTGATCTTGGAAGCTAAGCAGGGTCAGGCCTGCTTAGTACTTGGATGGGAGAAAACTACCTGTGCGTACTTGGTTAACAATTCCAACTAATGAGATTATCCACTTTTTCATTTAGACAAGCTTGCAGATTAGGAATAAGTATTTAGCGTCATAGTTTTCTCTTACCACATTGCACGTCACTTCATATGAAGGCATTTCATATAATTCACTGATGGTATTTTTAGCTTTTACATAGGTCTCCAAGGAAATTTAATGGAAATTAATGACCCTAAAACCTTACATCTGTTTTGATTCGTTTCTGATTTTAGTAAACTGTTTTTCACAACCCGAGATGAACTCATTTGTACTCAGGCTTATAGGTACATGGAACATCTACTAAGAAGCTATCTCTATCAGAAGAGATGATAAAAACTATTCAACCTTTCATAATGTGGTAATTATTATTCAACAAATAATTAAAACATAGTGTCTTCCCTAAAATCAGCAAACAGGCAGGACAAGAAAAGAATGTGTAAACACTCAGGTAAAGGAAGATGAATACATAATCAAGGAGTAAGAACAACTAAATCGATTCTGAATAACTTTAGGAAACATCTAAGGGGGCTCTGGAGAACATGCACATTTGAAAGGGAAATGAAAGCCAGAGAAGAAAAAAAAAAAAAAAAAGGTAGGATAGATAATGAGTGACTGAAGTGAAATAGGTACATTGGAGAAAAAGACTGAGGAGTTGCAAGATGAATCGATATGGGAATAAGAATGAAATACAAGAGACAATGAAAATATGTGGTGGTTTAATTTTTTTAATCATAAAGATAATTGCAGCCAAGACATTCGGAAGTGACAAGAGCAGCTGCTGAGAAATGAAAAGCTAGGTAAGCTTGAGAGAAGCCAGTTCAAGGGCTATTCACTCAGGTTCTGCTCAGGACAAGGTACCATGCTAAGAGCTGCTGAGCAGATCCTGCCCTCCAAAGAGATCCTGCCCTCCAGAAGCCCAATGAAAAGACAAAAACAAAGTTAGCACTGCAGCCATGATACATCGCATGATCAAGATGCCTGTCAAAAGAGAAGCAGCCAGAGATCATGAGGAGAAGAAAGTAAAGGACTATGAGCTCATGGTTTCACTCCCTAATGAAAGCAGTGATACAGCACTGGATGTTAACTACATGGACAGATACCCTCTATTTTAAATACTGAGGAATAATACCAAGAAATAAAAGATGGTCTAGCTAGCCTTTTAGTGTAGAGAGTACTTTACAGGTTTCCTCATGACTGAGCTTTTAGACAAATTTTATCCTTCAAGAAATTTGAAAATTATGCTTGAGAAACAACCCAGCACTTACATTTCCAATTTGATTATGCATCAACCAACTTTCCCCCCTTTTTGACAGAAATTAGGGAACATCTTTTATCGACTCAGACTGCAAAATAGGACTCAACAAAATGGAATCAATTTAAGTAAGCATCAGTGAAAGAAAAGGAAGAGAAATACAAGGCCTTTCCCTCAAGGAGCCTTCAGAAGCTGCAATTCAGGGGTTGGTTATGGAGGCCATTCTCAGATTTACTAACATAACATGTGAGTATTACTATAAAATCTTTTACAGCGGGAGTCACCAAACAACAGCCCGTGGGCTAAATCCAACCTGTTGCTTGTTTTTGTACAGCCCACAGGCTAAGAATGGTGAAATTTTACAAAATATTTTATGATGTAAAATATATAAAACTCCAATTTCATTGTACATAAATTTTATTGGAATACAGTCATACCCATTCATTTATATATTGACTACCATTTATTTTCACTATAATAATGGAGTTGGGTAGTTACAACGGAGACCTTTTAGCCCTGCAAAGCCAGCCTAATATTTACTGTCTAATTTGAACATGCCATGATTCTTCAACACAAATGTTTAGCATGTATTCCCTCTGCTATTCTTCAAAGGATGAGACAAGGAAGGTATGTAGTCTCATCATTATGGAACAAGCTCTGGAGTAAGAAAGACAGTGTTCCAGTCCTGGCCCCTCAGTCCCCTGTTATATAATTTGACTTAACCCTGTCAGTCTCAATTTCCTTGCCTATCTGGGAAAGTACTGTCAATATGCACCAACCAGTCAGTAGCCCAGGTCTACCAGGAGCTGGATGGGCTGGTGCTTTCTGAAGAAGTGAGAGTTAAGCTTAGATCTGAATGACAGTAAGAGACAGAACTGCAGAGGTGAACAAAGAGGTTCCCAGGCAGAGACGCTGCCTAATGAAGACAGGCCTTACAGGGGGAAGGCTCAGTGGGTTTGGGAAAAAGAAATGGGACAATGTAGGCTGGAGCACTGCAGGCAAGGCAGAACCCTCTAGGGGAAGGTAAGGAAATTATGGTATTATTATGTCACCCCATTAAGTTTTAATCAAGGTAGTGAGTGATCCAATGTGATTTGTTATACAGAGACAAAAGAGGGGCAGTTGGGAGACTAGAAACTAAATGAAATTGTGCAGGCAAGAACAATGGTGATGCCTTGGAGTAGGGTAGTTATAATAAAGATGGAGAAATACGGGAATGACCTGGATGTGGAGTGGTGAGGGGATGTGTATTAGATCATTCTCATGCTGCTATGAAAAAATAGCGGAGACTGGGTAATTTATAACAAGAGGTTTAATTGACTCACAGTTCCGTGTGGCTAGAGGCCTCAGGAAACTTTCAATCATGGTGGAAGACACCTCTTCACAGGGTGGCAGGAGACAGAATGAATGCCAGCAGGGGAAATGCCAGAGGCTTATAAAAGCATCAGATCTCATGAGGCTCATTATCACAAGAACAGCATGGAGGAAACCGCCCCCATGATTCAGTTACCTCCATCTAGTCCTGACCTTGATACATGGGAATTATTACAATTCAAAGTGAGATTTGTATGGGGACACAGAACCAAACCATATTAAAATGCAAGGAATCAAAGGCAACTAGGAGATATTTGGCTTGAACAATTGAGTGGTACCATTTTCTAACATCAGCAGTCTCAGGGGGAAAGTAGCTAAGGGGAAGAAATTCAGAGTCTGGTTTTGGGCATGTTACATTTCAGATGCCAATTAGATATCCCAGTAGTGATGCTGAATAGGTATCAGGTGTTCATTCAAAGTCTTATGGAAAAGTCATGGCTACAGGTACAGATTTGGAAGTCATCTGTATTAAGTTAGAATTTAAAGCCATGGGACCAGATGAAATTATGTAAAATGCAGGAAGAAAAGAAAGATGCACATAAGATAGCCCTGGGACCTTCCAACATTGAGAAGTCAAGCAGAGGAGTAATACCAAGTCCAAGACAAAAAACAACCAAAGTAGGCAAAGGAAGTGTGACATCATGAACACCAAGAGACAAAGCGTTACAAGGAGAGAACAGCCATCCCTGTCCAATGCTGTGGGTGGTTGAATAGGAGAGTTGTACCCTCTGGATCACCATGGAGCTATCTCAGTAAAGTAGGGGGAACTGAAGAGCTACTGGAGTAGGAGGAGACAAGAACAGGTAGTGAGAAGTGAAAACAGTAACTACAAACATCCCTGATGAAGCTCAGGATCTTTTTCCTGGAATAATAATGTACACTAACACACGCAGCATCAAATATTAGAGTTGATTACATTATAGAGAGACCCCTCTAAAGCCATGAACTCCCTAAGGTTTTAGGCACCCCATTAAAAAACCTCGGTCTACAGTAAAAAAAAAAAAAAAAAAAATACTGCCAAGGCTAGGTTCTTTTACCCAACTGACTCATTCTTAGATTGAAGCCAAGAGTCATGAGTCTATAGACAATTCTAATATTTTATAAAGCCTCCTGTATTGCCTATGTAGTTATTTCCTTTAAGAATGTGTCTCTTTTCCACAAAACGGAATTACCTGGATTCAGAACCCATAGACTTAATTATGGTGAGTTGAGTCTGCTTGACTCCAGCTGTTTCACTGATTTCTATAAGGGACACTACCAGACTGAGGAGGTAGTGCAAGAGCCAGGCTCCTGAGAGACTCTCTATAAAAGGCTGCAGTACCTTATCCTGCTACCAACTTGTTTTTCTTTCCATCTCAGGCTAGGGACACTATGATTAGCATAAGGTGTTTTACCATGAAAGCAATTAAGATGATTTTATTCTTCAAATTCTTCCATGAGAGACTCTGGTGTCATGCTAGTTGAATGAGCTGCCAGAATATCTTATCATCAGATCCTAGAGAGTCAAAATTTCATAAAGACAAAGTAGTATTCAAGTAACTAATTGTTTATGCCTTCAGCTTGCTCCTAAATCTTATGCCTTTTAGTATAAGGGAAATATTCCAGACTATGTAGGCCAAGTGTACTGAATTTTTTAAAGCAATACTAAGATGTGAGAAACATACAAGCAGAGCTTATGTGGATCATACTTTGCAGCTCATTTAAGCACCCAAGCAGACCCTCAGTAGCAAAAGAATAAGACAAAAGTAGAATCTGAACCCGAAATAATTCGTTCTTCTAATTTCCTCCAGCATTCACCCACTAGACCCTTCCAGAGGGCCAGTGCCAGAGCAAAGGTCAAGAGCCGAATGACACACACCGTACCTGTACTCATGGGGGCTCAGACGATAAACAAGTAAAAGTAAAAAAAAAAAATGAAATAAATTTTCAAATGAGACATTTTGTTGTTTTGAAAAGAATAATCAAACAAGGGTCAGAACACAGAGAATTTTTTTAAATGGATGATCACAAGGGGACTCTCGGAGGAGGTAACATGTGAGCTGAGACCTCAATGACAAGGAGGGTCAGCCATGGGCAGATGTGAGGAAGAGCGTTCAATTTACACTTTTAAAACCACATTTCCAACATAGAGCTTCAAACCACTGGAAAATAACCTGTGCTCTGCAGTTTAGCGGCAGTATTTCTAATAGCAGGAAAATAAATATGAACTCCTGGGATTGCCTATAAAAGGGAATGAGTCATTATCTCTTTTATGATGTTTTCAATGACTAATTAAGAGAGTAGGGAACACACAAAAATAACTGCTTGTACTTTTACTGCCTGTGTTCAGGAATTACATCATCTGCCCAAGGCATCTGTCCCTAGAGTAAGTCTATGTTCCTAAATTATCAGTCATCAGTTACCAATATCATAAGCAAAGAAGGGTTTAGTTCCGTTAGTGTAAGTAAGTGTGCAAGTTTCATCCAGCTTCAAGAAAACATTCAAAACACAGAAAATGCAAGTAAAACATGAGATACAAAGACTACTGAATATGCTGGGCTTGATGTTGCCAAATACCTTTCACTGCTGATTCTGACAATGAATTGCCCCCTGCCCAAAATTGTCCCAGCAATACTTACTCAAGCATGATTTTACTGACATCATTAATATTTGTATCAACCTCACTAAGATTCTCTGACAACTGCATAAAGAAACAAATTTTCCCAGTGAAATGTCACAGGCAAAATTCATCTATATCCTGCTTATGCTAAAGCAAAATTAGTTCAAGATGAAAGTCATATTAATTCCCTGGTGAAAACCCATTTGTTGGAGCTGATTCATCTTTGCCTCAGACAAAACACAGTGTAGGCTCTTTGTGACTAATTTGTACTCCATATTGTTTTGAAAAATTGATCATTTTCACGTTTCATTCAGAAAAATATATCTAGATATAGATCCGGCTGCTCTGACTATACTTCAGTATGGTTCTATTACCTTTAAAGACAAATAGACCAAAAAAAAAAAAAATAGAAACCAGACATCCATGATAACCACCAAGTATGCCTTTCCTTTTTCTCTCTTTCTCTCCTTTCCTTTTCAGTCATCTTTTTCTCTCTTCTTCCCTGTAGCTCAGGCTTGCTACCAGTACCAGTCTTACAAAACCTTGAAGAACTAAAGTCTAAAATGGTGGGCAATCACTGACCCACAGCTTTTTTCCAGAACTACAAGCAACAATGTTACTAATCTTGCCTTAAAAAATACTTCTTTAAAGTCCTTTATAAAAACCAAAGAAAACATTACACATGTCCAAAAAACTCAGCCAATCAAAGGAAAAAACAAAATGCACAGTAAATAGTACAAATTTACAGACGTAAGTCTGTGTCTTAATCACATACAATTAAGCTCCTCATAAGCTAATAAGGTAAGGGGGAAACACACTGGAAATAAAATGACAAATGAAGCTTTGGATATACCCATCCAAGGAAAACAAAATTGCCAAAGAGACTAGATCCTAAACTCTGCTGGGAAAAGCACCCATGTCACAGCAATCACAGACTATGGTAGAAAAATCCTGTTGGTGGCTTGGTTTTTCATAAAAGAGATTCAAAAGCAGGCAGAAGTTCAAAGGATCTTCAGAAGATCTTGCAATCACAGGTATCCAGTTCCTGTATTGCAACTGTGTATTTGGAAAACCTTAATGAGAAGTCTTGTCATTTAAACGTATTATTGTGCAATGAATGGAATTTTAGAAGGTAGATAAAAATATATCTCAACTTGACTTTGAAATTTAATATGGTCAGGTATAGCGGAAATAAAGGGGAGAAAGGGCTGGGCGTGGTGGCTCATGCCTGCAATCCCAGCACTTTGGGAGGCTGAGGTGGGCGGATCACTAGGTCAGGAGATCGAGACCATCCTGGCTAACACGGTGAAACCTCATCTCTACTAAAAATACAAAAAAATTAGCCAGGCGTGGTGGCGGGCACCTGTAGTCCCAGCTACTTGGGAGGCTGAGGCAGGAGAGTGACGTGAACCCAGGAGGCGGAGCTTGCAGTGAGCAGAGATCGTGCCACTGCACTCCATCCTGGGCGACAGAGTAAGACTCTGTCTCAAAAAAAAGCAAAATAAAATAAAAAATAAACGAGAGGAAGTGGAGGAAGAAAGACAATGTGTAGACTTTTATTGCATGAAAATGCTAATACCAGCAATAATAAAAGCAAATATTTATTGTACACTTACTATGTGCCAACCAGTATTGTCTCATTTAATCCTGAGAACAACCTTATAAGATGGGTACTATTATTATCTTCAATTTACAGATACGGAAATTAGGGCACAGTGAAGTTAAGAGACTTGCCCATATCACAGAGCTTGTATGTGACACAGCCAGAAAATAATGCTGGACTGGCTGACTCCACAAAGGAAGTTCTGTTAAGAGTTATTCTCTGATGCCCAATGAGGGAACATTAGTCTTCAGCTCTACTCTGTGCTATGTCCTTGGAAAAAGTATTTCAATCTTTCAACAACTCAAGTCATTTCTGCGATTGTGAAAAAGGACTGATCTGTCTTATAAGTCAGTATAGGCTCACAACAGAGCGGTAAGTACTATACAGAGAGCACTGGTGTCCAAATTACAGAACCTTTCACAACTCTTAAAATCTAGGTGAGCGTCACTGGACAAGGGCAATCAGACCATTAACAAACCCACAGGGCCTTGTGAAACTGGCCTCAGAGGCTGTGAACTCTGACAGGAAAGAAGACTGGACCAACAGGTAATCACTATAAACACACAGCTATTAAATACACACACACACACACACACACACACAAATGGGGATGGTTCCATGTGTCGAACAATGGCTATGAATAATTCCAGGAAGGCTTCCTGGAGAAAGAGGGTTTGTGGGCTATAATATTTCAGAAAAGAACAGTGAAAAGTAAAAGAATATTCCTCCACACACACAGGTAGACTGGACAAGTCTTCGGAGCATAAACCTGAGATCCAGACATGCTATCTACGCAGCCCGAAAGGACAAAAACCAATTCCTGCTTAGAACATTTCTTAAAAGACAAACATAAGAAAGATATTGCTGCCATGGTCCATTTCTCTTCCCCTCCAGGCTATTTTTCCACAACTAATAAAATCATTTAATAAAAAAGCATAAAACCTTGAATTATTTTTAAAATCTGAAAACATGTATCCTTCCCTCTGTTGCCAAGCAACACACTCCAGCTACAATATGATCTGAGACTTTGATTAACATTCTCAGTTGTATAGAAAACATATAGAAACAGGATATCTTGATTACAGAATGACACTTTTAAAAATAAATAAATGGAACAAAAAACAATGTGAAGAAATAGAACTCATATCCAATCAGTGGGTTTTTACACTAGAAACAACAAGCCATTGGTTCTTGAATTTCAGAAGCCTGACTAACAATAAAAGAGGATTCTATGCAGCTACTCAAGTTACTAAAGACAAAAACAAAACAATGTCACTCTTTCCACATTAGCTAAAATTATTGTTAGTTATTGAATTGTTTTCACTAGCTTTTACCCCTTTCTCAGAATAAAAGGTGTTAAAATTTGCCTATTGAAATTACTCAGGAATCATCCCCTCTCAGTATTTCTAGAACAAAGAAAAAGCCATTAGTACTCACTTACAAAATTCCAAAGTTGCAGATCTAGTCCATCCTAAGAGCCTTCTACTTGTGCTAGGAACTCAGATTTCCAAACTGTGGCAGAAATGTAAGAGAGATATTTTAAAGGTGTGACTAGCATGCCCATTAAATTCCTTAATCCTATGAAGTGGATGGAAAGAGTGGGAGGGCTGGGGAATGGTTGCCATTATTACATTTGGGAGACATAAAGATGAAGATGTAACAAAACACAAGGAAGAGATGAAATTCATAATACCAAGGTTAACAACACTAAATGTAATGAAGCTAAAATGCAAGAATTGGGAAAATACAATTTAAAAGGTTCACTTGCAAAAAATCATGCAGTTTTAGTTGAAAGGAGGTTTAATAGGAAAAAAAAAAGTATGACATAGTTGCTAAAAAGCCTTTTAGAAAATGACTAAATGCTTACTAAGTGCTGGACATTGTGGTAAGTGCTTTCAGTCTTAGTTATCGGGACAGGTATCCATCCGCTCATCCATTCAAAATATATTCAATGAGTATCTACAATGATCCAGGCACTGTACTAAGAACTGGGTACCCAATGGTAAGCAAAGCAAAACAAATACAGTCCTTGCCCTCATAACATCTATTACTGAGAGACACGCCAAGGTTTATTACATTTATTTTATGGATGAGGAAATTAAGGCACGTCAAGTAAATTTCTCACAGAGCAAGTAAATGGCTGGCTTGGAATTTTAACTCAAGTCCATTTGACTCCAAAGCTTAGAGTTTTAACTACAGTTCATTACACATGCCCTGAATGCAAGAGGTGATAATCCCATTGTAGCTTGCAGTGATATCACACTTGGAGAACTGTGTTCAGTTCTATGCGACACATTTTAAGAGCGGCACTGAGTTCCTCTCCATATATTCCAATGTATTGAGCAGGAAAATGAAATGTCTGGAAAATATATCAATTCTCCTCGTTGTTGTTTAACCAGAAGAGAAGAGTTAGCTGGAAATATGATAAGCATCTTTATATAAGAGAAGGATTTTTACATACAAAAAGCATGAGATTTACTCTATGCAGCCTTGAGACAAGAGCAGGATCAAGGAGAGAAAATAATGCAGAGGAGGAAGCAAGTATCAAGATGGACATCCCATGTTAACAAGTCAGAAGATTTAATATTGTTAGGATGGCAATACTTTTCAAATTCATCTATAGATTCAATGCGATCCCTTTCAAAATCCCAACTGCCATTTTTGCAGACAATGACAAGCCTACACTAAAATACATATGGAAATCCAAAAGACCCAGAATAACCAAAATAACCTTGGTGTGGGGGAAACAGTTAAAAGACTTATATTTCCTGATTTCAAAACTTACTACACAGGTACAGTAATAAAGACACTGTGGTACTGGCATAAGGAGAGGCATATAGGTCAGTGCAATGGAATAAAGAGTCGGAAATAAACTCGTACATTTACGGTTAATAATTTTTTTTTGAGACCGAGTCTCCCTCTATTGTACAGGATGGAATGCAGTGGTGCAGTCTCAGCTCACTGCAAGCTCCGCCTCCTGGATTCAAGTGATTCTCCTGCCTCAGCCTCCCAAGTAGCTGGGATTACAGGCACGCACCACCATGCTCAGCTAGTTTTTTTTATACTTTTAGTAGAGATGGGGTTTCACCATATTGGCCAGGCTGATCTCGAACTCCTAACCTCGTGATCCACCTGCCTCAGCATTCAATCAGGAGTAAACAGTATTTTCAACAAATGGTGCCAGAACAACTGGATATCCACACACAAACAAATGAATTTGCACTTCATGAAAAAAAAAAATGAACAAAAATGGATCGTAGACCCAACTATAATAACTAAAAACTATAAATATCTTAGAAGAAATAATAGGTGTGTATCTTCATAAACTTAGGTGAAGCAATGGTTTCTTAGCTATGACTTTAAAAGCAAGGCAATAAAAGAAAAAAATAGACTTCATCAAAATTAAAAGCTTTTATGCTTGTAAGAAAATGAAAAGATAACCTACAGAAGGAGAAACAACTATTTGTACATCATATATCTGATAAGGGACTTATATCTAAAACATACATAAAGAACATTTACAACTCAATAATAAAAAGATAAACCAATTAAAAATGGGAAAAGACTTGAATAGACATTTCTCCAAAGAATATACAATCAATAACACATGAAAGGATGCTCAACATCATTAATCAAGGAAATACAAATCAAAACTACAATGAGATACCACTTCATATCCACTATGAAGGTTACAATAAAAAGGCAAACAATAGCAACTATTGGTGAGGGTGTGGAGAAAGTGGGACCCTCATACACTGCTGATGGGAATGTAAAATGGTACAGCCACTTTGGAAAACAACTGGCAGTTTCTCAAAATGTTAAACAAAGATCATGTGGCTGCCAAATGTTGACATTCCACTCCTAGGTATTTATCTAAGAAATATGAAAACATTTGTATATAAATGTTCATATCTGCAATAGCAATATTTATAACAGCCAAAAGTGAAAGCAACCTAAATGTTCATCAATCAATGAATGAATTTTTTCAAATGCAGTATATGCATACAATATATTAGTGCCCAGTGAAAAGAAATGAGGTACTGATATATGCTAAAGACAGATAAACCTTGAAAACAACATATTAAATGAGTGAAGACAGTCACGAAAGGCCATATAGCATCTTCTCCCACTTATATGAAATGTCCATAATAAAAAAATTGATACAGAAAGAAAGATTGTGAGGGAAGATGGGAAATAACTACTAATGGGCATGGTGTTAAATGCAAATAATATTTTGGGGAGATAAAAATGTTCTAAAGTCACTTGTGGTGATAGTTGTACAACTTTGAATACATACTAAAGCCATTGGACTGTACATTTTAAATGGGTAGATTTTATAATATGTGAATTATATCTTAACAAAGATATTAAGCGAAGAAAAAGAAAAGGAGAAGGAAAGAGGGAAGTAGAGAAAGCCAGTCAGCAGCCTAAAGGTGCCATCAGACAGTTGAAGTAGATCATAGAGCATTATTTAGAGAAATGGAAAGACCTGATTCCTCATATCTTTTCAAATCTCCAATGTAGCCATTCCAGGTATTTGTATGGCCAGGCTTTGGGGCAACAACATTGATGGTCACAATAATACAGAGGTAGTGAGCACTTTTAGCCGATTAAATACAGAAGTAAATTCTCCTTTAGACTTATTATGCCTTAGGCTACAGGCTAAGCATATCAGGTTGTAATTACATTTTAGTTTGGTCAGGCAATGTTTCTTTTCTTTGACACAAGTAACTGTCCTGTAAAATGGTGATTATTGTATCAAACATGAAAGCAACGATTTGAATCTATATTTTTAGTGGATGAAAGTGAGATAGAATTATTGAGGATCATTTGTTTTTCAGGACTCCATTTTGTAGAGCAATAGTTGACAAACAATGGACCATAGAGGCCAAATTCAACCTGGTGGCTGTGTTTGTATATAAAGTTTGACTGGAGCAGGTCACACACATTCATTTATGTACTGTCTATATCTGCTGTTGTGTGCAGAGTTAAACAGTTGTGACAGAGACATACACAGCACAGAAAGTCTAAAATATTATCTAGCCCTTTACAGAAAATGTTTGCTGACCCCTCTCTCTAGAAAAATATGACTGATTCAACTTTTTAACAAATAAAAATTTATACATCCAAATGAACACTCTTTTCTTCGAAGCATTCACCTCATTAAATAGTTTATATTTATTTCAGTGATGCCACCATTGCACAAGGCTTTTCTGAAATTCCCTTTGTGGACCACTGTCTTTAAGGTCTTAAATACATGCTTTTTCATATCCTACCAATGGAAAACCTTGGCACTTATGTGTAGGTAGGTAATTATCTGGAATCAACATGGTAAATCAAAATAGGTAAAACTATCATTGGTTTAAAATCAGGAATGTATCTGAAGCAATTCAGCTGGCATTCCCAGGAAGCATGCAAATTGTCTTTGAAAGCAATTTCAAATGAGTTCCAAAATGATTTTGAGTAGAGATAGCATCTTTGGAATAATTACTGAACCTCCTACTGTCATTATTTTGAAAAAGAAAATTCATTTGGATATATAAATTCTGGTATATTGGTTACATCTGTCTCTTCACTTCCCAGTCACATCTCATATTGGAGACTTGGAATATATTTGTTATCAACGGGTGGGAAAATGTGTCTGATATGCCCCTGAAATTCTATGCCAAGAAAACAGATTTATGAAGACATTAATTCTCCATGGCTCAATTACCCATGATGGGTTCCCTAATAGCTGGAGGGCCTGTACATCTCCTTCCCTGACTAGGTCCAGAAATCCATTCTTCTATAAAAGTGAAAAATTCCAGCCCCAGTAGGTCTAACAGGGAATATTCCTCTTTGCATGACTGGCACATAAAAATAGGAAGCTTTTGTATTTCAGATGTGTTCTAAGTCTTTTGTCTAAGATATAGCATAATGGGTTATTCCATTAATTTTTAAAGTTGGAAGTCATTTTTATGTATATCAAAATATTATACTATGTGCCTTAAATATGTACAATGTCAATTGAAAAATTTTAAATTGGGAATCATTTTTAAAATGATATATATAATCAAAGACTTCTTCTCAGTGTCTACACTGTAATACTCACATAAACCAATGCAAAATGCATCACCTAGATTTTCTAGTTTTGCTTTATTCTTTAAAGCATAGTGATACGGTTAGAATATGTCCCCCACAGTTCATGTGTTGGGAACTTAACCCCCAGAGCAACAGTGTAAAGAGATGGGGCTTTTAAGAAATAGTTAGATTTTTGAGGGCACTGTCCTCATGAATGGATTAAGAATATTATCATGAGAGTGGGTTAATTATAAAAGGGGGCAGTTTGGCCCAGTTTCCTCTGTCTTGTGCACTTGCTTCCACTTTCCACCCTTCTACCATGGAATGACCCTTGCCAGATACCAGTGCCATGCTCTTGGACTTCCTAGCCTCCAGAAGTATAAGAAATAAATTTTTGTTGTATTCTATTACAGCAGCAGAAAACAAGGTAACACATGTAGTAAGAAATTAAAAACACTTAAAAATTTAAATGTGGGGGGAGAAATTTATAACCTAACAAATTCATTGTAGATTTTTATGATTCTGTTTTCATAAACTTTACCATTTTCTTTCATATCTCTAATTTGATAGCAATTATGAAATGAATTACCTTTACTGAATATTTCCTTAATATTTGATTTACTTTTCATATAAAAGTAACTCGTGTGTTACAATTATAGTTCATCAGCTATATATTATTTCATTATATTACAAAATTACAATAATAACTGCAATTGATATAAATAGGTTTGGGAATACACACAGTTAACTCTTAGTAAGCAAAATTCAACTCAGGAGACAAGTGTGCAAATGTAATAGAGAGTATCTCCTTCTAGCTGCAAGTATTATGAGTTCTACAAGAATCAGACAGTATGCTTTACAGAAAAAAATAGAAAGTATCAGTTAATCTGTTAAGTAGGTTAAATAGAAGCTGGTTAAGTGCACATCTACTACATAGTAAGTGTATATATGGTATAAAATTTCATGATAGGACCAAAATGCTTGGCAGTTGATGATTTTAAATTCCAAGAGAAGCCTTGTACACAGGCTGATTCTATTCTTGAGTAGCCATCTATGAACCCAAACCCACTTAAGACATTTCTACATGGCTAATCTCTTATTCATAAGCTAGTGTTTGCGACTGGTATACTAGGAAATGAAGTCAGAAAAGCAAATAACCACATAAAATGCCAAGAAAATTAGGACCTTCAACACAGACATTTTTACAAAATCGGAATTTATTTCAAAAAAAGGATGTTGTCCAATCCAGTGGGTCAAATGTGGTACTGACAGGGAGCAGGGCTGGAGACTTTCATGAGAGTGGAGAGACCATTTAAGAGCCAATCAAGAGACCCTACATCCTTGACCACCTGCATATTTTTTCCTCTAGATTTATGGACCATTTTATTATGTGCTATTTTTGGTAATGAGGAAACAAAAGGGAATGTATCAAAGAGGATATCAATGGAGATTAACTTTTATCAGTATTTTGTAGGTTAAGCCGACCTTACTTAGCTTTTAGACAATGCATTTGTGGCTTTGTCCTATCAAGCACACTGACATTTCTGATGTCTGATCTGCCGGAATGTCATTTCGCTACTGAGAAGAAATAATGAAGTACAAAGCTTCCTTTCTCAGAAATGTCTGACCTGCTAAACTGTCTGCAATTTAAGGAATACTGAGTGATAAAGTTTCTGGAGAACAAAGAACCACTCCCTGTCTGTGGTTTTCTGCCCTCATTCTTTGAAAGTACAATTGTCTTTCTTCAGAATCGTTATTATAAAGGTAAACTGCTTTCAAAAGTTTAATGACAGCTTACTGAATCTCTATAAATAATCACATCTTGTTCTCTGATGTTAATAGTTTAGTATTTTGTCCTTATATAACATAAGCATGATTTCATTCAAAAAATCCTAAATTATCTATTCAGCATGTGTAATATACCTGATTTAACAGCCTTTTAAGGAAAGAAGATAATAGTACACTGGAGTGAAGGAGTTTAAGATTAAGTAGAAGGCAAAATCAAAAGAGATTATGGAAGGGAATATTTGCTGCCTGTACTGACAAATATACTCATATGCACGAAAGGATGTTCCAAGAACTTAACTTCTCAGAAGTCCCTAAATATAGCTTGACTTCTGACCACCATGCATACATACTGTTCCCTCTACACCAATGATCTTGTCTTCTCTACCTGGCCAATCACATTTGTCTCTAGATTTAACTCAAGTTGTCACCTTAGTGAAGCTCTCCCTCTTCCCCATATGGTTGGTCACCTCCTACTCCTTGTTCCCACAGATCACTACACTTATCTCTATTATATTTACCACACTGTACTGTCACTGTTTCTGACTCTGTCATTTCTACTACATTTTAGCCTCGTGAAAGCAAGGACAAGGTCTAAGTTTTATCTGCTCCAAGGTCAGGCAGTAAGCCTGATATATAATGGTCAATGGAAAACTATATTATAAAATGGATGAAATAGAAAAAAAAAACGAAAATGTTTGGTAATAGGGGACAAAGTGAAGTTAAGATATTATTCAAGTGAAGTGGAAGAACATTGTACACTCACTTTCTTTGGTAAAAGGTATAATACACATGGATCTCTAAAAGCATGGGGGAGAGTAAGCATCCAGGGGTGAAATTTGCAAAGCAAGTGGGAAGGAGGGCATTCCAAACAGAGGAAATTGGCAAGCACATAATATATTGAATAGTTGGAAGGCAAAGGAAAGATGGGATTTGTAGGAAACTTTACAAGCAGTTTGTCATTACAGCAGAACAGGGGTTCAAAATGAGCCTAGACACTTAAAATGGTTGCAATTTTCATTATATGTCAACGGTAACTCAATACAACTGACTTTAAAATGCAAGATCATGGACTATTTTTAATGCTGTCTTGTTTATTGTTCTGAGAGTGTCCTCTAAGTTGGCATTTATTTCTTCATATTTCTGGTAGATTTTTTCTCCACAATTACACTGCAGGGGTTCCTGAAGGAAAATACTGTATTATTCATCTTTGCATCTCGTATGGCATCTAACGCAACACATAGCACACTGCAGGCACTCTATACTACTACTTTTGGTAGTGGGCTTAAGGGGCCCAGGAAAAGAAAACGTGTGTGTGCATGCACAGATGCATGTCGGTGTGAAGACAAAAAAATAGTATATATAAAATTCAACAACCAATCTCTAATACCCATGATCATTTCAGTTCATTCAATAAAAAATAGAGGAAGAGCTTGGAGAATTCAGAGCTTCACAGTTTGGAAGACATCTCACAGACTAAACATGTAAGTAACGAATAATTAGCATATCTTTATAGATGCATAAAATTATTTTCTCATTTCAGTAATATATTTTATGTCTAAACCTTTCAAGAAGTGTCTTTAATTGCTCAAAAGGTTAAATACTACCTTAGAAAAATTTAATGTCAAAAATCTGTAAATTTTGCCCAGTCTCTCCTTGCCCAGCCTCTTCAATAAGTTGGTGCCACAGGGAAAAATGTAGGAATTGTACCAGATGAAAGAAATTTCAGGGAAATCACCACTAGATGATGATAGGGTAGTCTGGGATAGAATCCTGACTGGTCAAACAAGCTCTAAAGGATATTTGGGGGACTAATGTTAAATTTTAAATATGGACCAGTAATAAGTAAGATGTAAATTTATTGACATGGTGGTGATATTATTATAAAATTAGTGATTATTAACTTAAAAGTAGACTACAAAACAGCATGTAGAATATCATTTTATTTTGGTTTATAAAACATATGTATATAGAAATGAATATGAAAAATGTACAATAGGCTACTAACAATGGTTATGTCTGCGTGGTTGGAAGACGGTGTTTTCATCTTCTTGAATTTTATGTGTTTTTTCTAATTTGCTACAACGTACACCTATTACTATTGGCATAATTAAAAGGTTTTTATTTTAAAAAATTAGAGAACTACATAACTATTCTTTCTTTTACATATATAGTTCTACAGTTTCCAGTTTGTTTTAAACTCTTCTTTCTCATAAGTAAAAAGAGGATATTTAGCACTGTTTATCTGCAGTCACAAGGCATGATAGATTTGCTGAAATTACTTAAGAGCATTTTCACTGAGGGAAATTTTATGTTGCTGTAGTTTATTCCTATTTCCTGTTGTTTTTGTTTTGGTTTCTGAACATGATTTTTCACACAAGATGTTGTCTCAGACAAGGTACCATATGTCGCCAAACCTCAGCAGGAGCAACTCAGAGTCTGTAAAACAAATTTAATGATGCTTTTCCATAAACTGACTTCCCTATGATCATTAAAATATGCACATATTTTAAGAAACCAATAATCAGGCAAACCTAATTAAGAAAGAGATAATTATGACTAACAAAAAGGCTGGCAAATCACATTCAGAGATGTATATTCGAATGTTTGTCATGATTTTCATGTACAATTAATATAACAACTACATCATATGCTTTAATTCCTACATAATTAAGACATACTACATCAAGCTTTTTGAAAGAAAACCAGTATTTTGGGCACTTTGCTTTTATTGCATATAGAAAAAGAATTTTCCTTTCATTCCAGACATTTACGCCTTTAGAAAAAAATCGCACCTTACCAATGCTGGCTCTTTTTACATGACATCAATATACATGGATAAAAAAGTGAAATGAATTAATTATCTACTTACTTTGTCTTCCTAACACAACATTCATTTTAAAGCACCAAACAAGTATGTCATGACTTCCTGTTAAAAATGGCTACGCAAATTCCCCTCCTTCAAAACCAATAAAAAATAAACCAAAAAATTAAAGATAGAAGAAACTTACACAGTGACAACTACAAAATGCAAACTGTGAAGCACACCTAAACAATGGAAGGTGCTGTTACTACATACTCCTGCTCCGACATCAGGGGAAATAGATGTACCTAAAAGCTCAACACAGATTAGGCCTCCAGGGAGGAGGCCCATCCAATGATAAGGGAGACCAAGAGGTGTATGTCTGGGGACAAGAGGACTAGGTGATAATCACAGGGACTATCTCTGTTGGCAATAAAAAGACACAGAAAAAGTCACAGAATATCATGGGAGAGATAGCTAAAACTTAAACCTTTTTTTACATTCTTATTTGTATTACCTCTAACCTAACCTTTGAGAGGCGAGTCTGACAGAGGAAAATCAGCAAGACCATGAGATTACAAAGTCAGCCTTTGACATTGGCAACTTTGCTGTGCATGACATTACCTGTTAAAGGCTAAATGCTAAGGCAACACAAACCCACAGGGCAAAGAAAATGCAACTATTTGGTTGCCTTGAACTAAAGCCAAAACTGAAACCTCAGATTGCCTGAGTTCACATTCCCTTGGCCCCATGAGCAAAAGATGAAGAACACAGCAAAAAGAAAAACACAATGCAACAGGAAAAAATTTCAGGTAAATAGTTCTCCACGACCTATGTCGTATTTTAGCTAGAAAAGCTCATAAAAGGAGAAATACGTTTCAAAAAAAAAAAAAGATAAAAATAATGTGGCAAAGTTCAGATAAAAAAATAGAAAAATGAAAATATTACTGAAATAAAAAACATATTAGAAGGAGAAATAAATGAAATGGATACAACTAAACTCAAAATCAGAAACAAGGTAGACAGGATACAGTCATCAAAATGGGAGGTTAAGAAAAAAAGACAACAAACATACATAATTGGTATTTTAGAAGAAGAAAAAGAATTAATGTGGATAAACATTCAAATATGTAATAGATTTCATTGGTGATCAGGAAGGAACAAATTAAAACCTAAATGAAATACTAGATTACACCCATCATATTGGCAAAAAATTTTAAGTTGTACGACAGTCGTTGTTGGTGAGCACATAGAACAATAAAGAGTTTCAGTCACAGCTAGTGAGAATGTAATTTGGAATATCCACTCCGGAACATGTGGCATTATCTATTAAAGCTGAAGACAGACACATTGCTATGACCCTGCAATGCCACTTCAGGGTATACATGCTTAGATGCACAAGTATACATATGGGAAAATCTTCATGATAGCTTTTATCACAATTGCCAAAACTACACATTTTGTGGATTATTCATCCAATGGGATACTATATAGCAGAGGTCAGCAAATTTTTTCCATAAAGAGCCAGACAGTAAATAAATATTTTAGGCTTTGAAAGTCTATGATCTCTGTTGCAGATATTCAATTCAGCCACTGTAGTGCAAATGTAGCAACAGGGAATAAATAAATCAATGCACATGGCTGTGTTCCAGTTACACTTTATTTATGGACAATGAAGTTTAAATGTCATAATTTTCATGTCACAAAATATTATTTTTCTTTAGATCTTTTCCAACCACTTAAAAATGTAAAAACCATTATCAGCTTACAAGTCATGTAAAAACAGGCAACAGGCTAGACATGGCCTACTCACCATAATTTACCGACCCATGCTATAAAGCAATACAAAAATATACAAAGCACAACTATCTGCGCAAGATTAATGAACCTTCAAACACAAGATTGGTTTATTTTAAAAAGTGATGAAGTTCAAAGATAATACAGTCTAAAGAAGAAAAACCATGATATCAATAGACATAGAAAAAGCATTTAACAAAATCCAACATTCAGTTTGATTAAAAAAAAAAAAAACTATCAGCAAACTAGAAATAGAAGGGAACTTCCTCAACTTGTTTTTTTAAAAAATCTACAGTTAACATCACATTTAGCAGTGAAAAACTGGATGCCTTCCCCCTAAGATTCAGAACAAGACAAGAATGTCCTCTCCTACCATTCCTATTCAACACCATATTGAAAGTCTTACTAGTACAAGAAGACCAAAAAAGCAAATAAATAGTATAAAACTGGAAAGCAAGAAATAACACTATCTTTACTGCCAGATGATGTGATTACCTATGTAGAAAATTTCAAAGAACTGACAAAAAATAAGCCAACAACAAGAAGAAGAAAACCATTTGGAACTGAAACTAGTAAGTGAGTATAATAGGTCAGAGGATACAAGGTTAACATACAAAAGTCTATTGCCTTCCTATATACCAGCAACAAACAATTGGAATTTGAAATGTAAAAAAAAATCATTTATGATAGCACCAAATAAGATATAAAATACTTAGGTATAAACCCAGTAAAATTGGTCTATATGTGCTAAACTACAAAACTCTGATGAAAGAAATCAAAGATGACCTAAATAAACTGAGAGATGAGACATTCTATGTTCATGGATTGGAAGACTCAATACAGTTAAGATATCAATTCTTCCCAACTTGATCTGTAGGTTCAATGGAATTCCAACCAAAATCCCAGCAAACTGTTTTACAGATATCAACAAACTGATTCTAAAGTTTAAGTGGGCAGATGAAAGATCCAGAATAGCCAACACAATACAGAAGAACAAATTTGGAGAAATCACACAACCCAATTTCTATAATTACTTCAAACTACAGTAATCAAGACAGTGTGGAATTAGTGAAAGAACAAACACATATGTCAATGAAATAGGATACAGAGCTCAGAAACAGACCCACATAAATACAGTCAATTGATCTTTAACAAAGAAGTAAAGTCAATTCAATAAAGTCCTTTCAACAAATGGTAATGGGATAACTGTATGTCCATCTGTACTCCTCCCCCATCCAAAAAAAACCCACAATTATTGTAGATACTGACCTTATATCTTTTATAAAAATTAACTCAAGAAATTAATGAGATACCTAAACGTACACTGCAAAATCAATCACTAGATTATTAGCATCCTGGCAAAGTCTTTCAAATATGTGACCACTGATCTTCATCTACAGTGTCCAAGTGGTGGGGTAATCAATGGAAAATCCTAATAATTCAAAGTAGACATTTTTTATGCAGCACTTACTGTGCACGGATATCAATCTAAATGCTTTACATACATTGACTACTGACTCTCTTCATACTCACTTAATACCCCTGAGGTAGGAATTATTAGCATCCTCTTCTTACAAATCAGAGCACTGAGGCCCAAAGAGGTTATATAATTTGTCCAATGTCATATAGTAGCAAGTGGATAAGCTAGGATTCAAACCTGGTCTGGCCCCAGATCTCATACTCTTAACATATTATATGTACTAATGTCAACTTTTTCCTTAGAAGGCCGTACTTATCCAGGCAGTCTTGTCTCAGTAGAGTGTTCAAGATCACCACCTACTATCAGCCAAACCTGGTCCCCAATGTCTCTCCAGCCTCACTGAACACGTCTGCTGCCATATCTTGGCCCTCTACTCACCTGCCATATCCTGCTACTGACTGCATACCTTCCTTCCCCAAATTACAATTCACTATACAGGGTTATCCTACCAAAGCTGTGCCATCTATAATCATGTCATATTTATGACAGGGGGGTATTTTTGGTTCTATTTTCAGTTATTAGACTTTGCTCCTTCTATGCCTGAGTTGAGGCAGGGAGAAAAGAAAATCACTTAAACAGCAAATTTTTATACTTGAAATAAATATTCTTTAATATCCAGTCATTAAAAGCATATTAGTCTCTGTTCGAGGGGTTCCTAAAGTGCACAATAATAAAAATTTTAAGAGGCAGTTCAATCTCTGTTTGGCCTAGATCCTAGAGCCTGGGGATTCAAGCAAAAGTCATTTATCTCCCCTTTTCTCCCAGCTTCCTAGAAAAATGCAGAACAACCTCTTAGAACAACTCTTTTTGTTTGAAACATAGGTAATTTTATCTTTGACTTGGTAAAGAACCTGCTCCAAGCTACACACAAATCTAAACTCTCCATCAAACAAGATTGTGGATCACAATAGCTGCAGTACCACCTTGCCACCCAAGCCATTCTGAACCTGTATTTATAAGGTGTGAGATAACACAGATTAACTTGAGGTATCGACCTAATAGCAGGCAAAAGGGGTCGAAGGACTAAGTGAGCTTGAAACTGTGAAATTCTGGACACACTGACAGCTTAAGTGCATATTTCTTCTTTCATAAATAATAGTGACCAAGGTGATCATTTGAAAGCTGTCAGAGCTGACATAGAAGTATGAAGCCCTAACCAAGACTATAGTAAGATGAGAGCTCTTCACTTCTCATTTCTTTGATTCTGGGATGTTATATCTCCTTTATACATAGTTAATAATAATTACCTTGCATATGAGGTTTATTCACTTCTAAGTTGCTGAGATTTCAATGAAAAAATAGGGAGCTGAGAGACAAAAGAGATGGCTATCTAATTGTCAAACAAATATAAATTAGGCAGATTATTATTTCCTCTTTGGAGGAAGTAAGGGACCTAACATTTATCAACAGCCACTATTAACTGCTACCCACACTTTATAAATAAGGTGAGGCTTTGAGAAGTGACATAAGGTGTCCCCAATGACATGAAGCTTAGGAAGAAACTGGAAACAAGATCTGTACAGAGTGTGTGTGCCTCCAAAGCTCATGTCCCTCTCACTATACCAGGTGACTTCTGAAAGAAGTTTCGTGAAAATTCTGCCTGCACACTGAGGGCACTAAGAAATGTGTCACCAGTGCAGGTACACACAAACGAAGGTTATTCTTGACATTTACCAATGAGGATTGTATTTAAGACTTTCCACTTTCGAAATACACACAAATATGTAGTCAAGATACAAAAATTTTAGATAAAGCCATTTGATAGCTTTCCTCCCAAATATATATTTATGTTTTCTCTTTCAGTGTGGAAAGCATGAGAAGTGATGCATTCTCCCTGTCAACTATGAAGCCAAAGGGTCCTCTCTCCCATTATATATACTCTGAACACTGCCATTCAGCAACAGTAATTTTGGAATGGGTTCGTGGGCTTCAATCAGTCAGCTATTCCATAAACATTTACCAAGAGCCCTACTTATGCCAAGCCAAGCATTGTGATACGTAGACAAAAGATGGCTTCTACTCTCAAAAAAAATCTGAATTAGAATTGGGAAGACACACAGTAAACAAACTATTATACTGGGATAACTGCTATGGAATCCGCAAAAACTCAAAAGATGAGGCCTTTACCACACAATGAAAATGGCAGAATACCAGCAGAGGCTTCTAGTGCAGAATTTGGCCAAGCATACCTGGCAAGTACTCAGAAGCAAGCAGCCAGGTATGACCAGAGCAACTTGGGGTGTGAATGTGTTAGAAGATATGGGAGCAATTTGGATATAAGGTCTATGAACTGAGCTGAGTCCAGATATTGTAGGCCCTCCTGTGTCATGTACAAAAGACATTGAGTTTTATGCAGAGGTACAAAGATAGCACTGCTGGCTTGTTACCAGAGAAACAGCATGAACTGGGAGGTTTTAGGAAGGTTGCTCTAAAATAGAGAACAGTTTGGAATGGGGTAGATATTAGAGATGAGGAGAACATCAAGGTAGGTGCCCCAACACTGGAAGTCCCAAGTGAAAAATTATGTGATCTAGGCTGATTGTGTACGTCTGAGTAACAGGGGATAGGGGACACACAGAAGCAATATTTTGGAGAATAAGTTGCCCAAATTTGTTGACATTCTAGGATGATGGATAAGGAAGAGTCTGGGATAACACGCAGTATTCCAACCAGGAAAATTGTGATGCCTTCTCTGAAAGAACAGAGTTTGGTAAAAAGGAAAAGGAATATTTTTAGTTTTAGTTATTTTTCCTTAATTAAAAAAAACCTCTGATTGCTTTATTTCTAACATCCCTAGTAGTGTAGCACTACTAAATAAGATTCCATTAGTTACAATGATAGTGATAACACCCACAGGATGTTTTAAAAATAATAGTCAAGCAAATGGCTTGACCCATACTTCCCAGAATAAAGAAATGCAGGAAGAAATGCACATAACCAAGAACAATAGATAAGAAAATAATAATATGAATAGGAGAATACATTTCTGCAAGTGCAAATACAAGACATGACCAAAATGAGCATGACTCATACTTCAGTGGATTTACCTTCTTCAGCCAAAAATCATATTCAGCTTCCTACAGGAAGTTTGCACTGTAAGTCCATGCTGCCTCCCACTCTTTTCCCCAAAGGGAACATTCAGATTTATCTTCCTCATGAACACTGACAAAAACAAACCCTAACTAGAATTTAGAGTTTATCTAAATTTGGAAGAACCAAGGAAGAACAGTTATCTCTAACTCAAATGCTCTTGACAATGGTCAGATAACAGAAGTTGGTAAAGAAGCATGGATGCAATGTAATAGGGAGTGGTGAAGACTACAGCAAATGAAAGCATGCTTGTCCCCCACATCAGTGGTTTTAAAACACAGTTGCAACTCCTTGTCACTTAGCTCATCAAGAACAGGTATCTATGACCACTCTGCTTGCATCTTGGTGGGCTTATGACTACTTCAACCAATACAGTACAAGACGGTAGCACAGTATGACTTCTCAGACTAGGTCACAAAATGTCAGGTGGCTTTTACCTTGTTCTGCTAGAGCACTTGCCCTTGGATCACAGAACCACACTGAAGGAGCCCTGACTATCCTGAGGTACCATGTTGCAGAAGACACATTAAAAGAATACATGGAAATTCTGGAATCTGCATCAAAATTCGGGGGATGCTCAAGGAACTACAAGTCATCCCAGCTCAGGTATATGATACATGAGTAAAGTTATCTCCGGATGGTCCCAGACCCCAGAATGTAAGTCTCCTCAGCAGAAGCCCGAGACATTGTGGAATAGAAACAAACCATACCTACTATGCCTTGTCCAAATTCCTGAGCCACAGAATCTATAAACATAATGAAAGGCTGATGTTTCATTACACTAAGTGTTGAGATGGTTTGTTACATAGCAACAGAAAACCAGAACACCTCCCACTAAAGAGGCAGCCACTGTGCTGTTTCCACTGACTGTTGCCAGGTGCCGATGCACGGCCAGTGTTAGGCGACCTTCCAGTTTACTAAGAGAAAACAGATACTTAGATTTGTCTATGAATTTTCCAATTGTCCAAACACCATTTGGGACAAATAAAACCTGACTGTGATGGCATTTGGCCCTTGGACCACAGTTGCGACTCCTCATGTAGTATGTAGATTATCTGGAGGCAGATATGTGCCTTCACAGACAGCTACTTCCAACGAGCATACACAGTCAGTGGTTCAGACCACCTTGCCATTACTACTCTGCACCACACAGGCTTTTGTTGTTGTTTTTCTTTAGATAATGTTAGGCAAGAATCAGCTCTAGTGAGGAGTGAGATATTTCCAAAAACATTCCAGGATTTGCTCTAGTTCTGTATCTTTAATGGGTTTTAAGGTCCATTTGCTAACACCTTAAAGTCATGATGATGGCAACAGACATTAAGGGCCAGTTAAGTTTGGAAGTCATAAATATAAGCTTAAATGGCATGCCTGGAATCTATGACCTATAAAGCAGGAATTCCACTGTTGAATAAAAAGTGAACCACATACATAACAATAACTCAACAAAATATAAATATATAAATAAATGAATGAAGAAATAACCATCTCAACAAATGATTGATCTTACCTTCCCTTACACTGTATTTTGGCATCTCCATAAAGTCAAAATCACGACCTAACTTAGGTCTCCTTCAGTCTTAAACTAATGTAAATTTTTAACTCTGTAAAACAGAAACTACAAATTTTCAAAAGTTCCTATTACCAATGCAGACCTATCTGTACAACTAGTTCATTATAGTCCACTATAGATTAAAGCCTGTGCCCAAAAGTATTAAACAACCAACAAAAAAGGTCATTCTCTGTGAACAATTCAGTAGAAGGTTTTGCATACAAGTCAACATTTAGTGCTAAAAGAAAAGGGGGGAAAAAAGGAACAGACTTCTATTTGCATGTCTGCAATTTTCCCCAAATATCACCCAGGCCTAAATTAATCTTCTTGTAAGTGACTACGGTTCTATTTGTTTGTCTGTTTGTTTTAATTTTCTTTATAAGGATCACAGAAAAGAAGTCACATGAGACTGAGGAAAGAGTGTTTACTTTCAAATAGGTTGTATTCAACAAATTAGCATTCTATTTACTTTCTGTGAAATCACTGTACCACAGCCATCTGTACTAGTGACTATGATATAAATTACCATATCAAGATTGAATATTAAAAAGACTTGGATATGTACTCAAGCAGCAAATTCAAAGCTATCACCACGCCTTCAGAGCAGGGTGGCTCAGAATGGCCAGATTTGACACCATGACCAAAAAGATTCTTTGCTTTCCTTTTGGGCTGCTTGAGTTAGACCAGACCCTGGGCCAGTATGCACAGAGATATCCTTGAGAAAGATGAAGACTGTCTGCTTCCCCTTAGCTGAATTACAAATGAAGAGTTTTGAGGTCTGATATGGGGTGCCAAGGAAATTTTGTTTTACACGGTATTTATAAATGAATGCTAAAGACCATGATATGCTAAGAATTTACAAGACAATGAGATGAAACATCCTGAGACAAATCCCAGGCTGCCAGCTCTTCTAATAATGTTCCTTTTGCTGTGCCTGCCCTTTATCACATGTGTTGGGTGAGCCTAGAGGAGGAAAAGGAAGGGAAAGCTTGAAAAAAAATTATTCTGAAGCTTATAAAGTCACTGTGAAAGCTTCTCTCTCTGAGTCAAGCTGGGTTTAAGACATTCTTCGACCCTATGGCAGGCAAGTGGTTCACCATGTGCCCAATCAATTATCTCAAGATCCTGCTCACCAAACCAGGCACTTCTTGATTTACATCAACACAGGATTCCAGGAGATGTGACTACAGAGAATAAAAGATCATATGTTGTAACCTATACCACTACTTCAAAATACTCTACTGCAGTGGAACTATATCTTCAGTGAGTTACCAAAGTCAATGTCGGTTGATGTGTATATCTGGATGTGTGTGTGCAGTGGGGTGATAGGGAGAGACTGTGCTAACACAAAACTTCATTGTATAGATAAAATTAGAAATTTAGTTTAGTTTCTTCTGGGCTAATGAAATTTGGTATCTTGAATACTATAAAAACCAGTCCTTAAGAAAGAATATAACATATTCTTATAAGAACTCAGAATTGAAAGCAGACATGCGACTAAGAAACCTAAACTTGAACTCACCGTTTCTGAATGGCAATCTACTGATGTCACAATAAAAATCACCTTTTTCTAATTAAGCCAATAAAACATGAATTATGTCCAAAGGGTTCCAGAGTGAATAATGGAGATTCAAAAAGGAAAAGGCTGAGTTGGTGGATTCAAATATAAATATTATGTTTCTTAGTAGAAGTTTATTGTTTCTTATAGTGAGCATTCAATATTATCAGCACCTCAGCAGCTATAGGTCGAAAATTGCAAAACCTTGGTTTCCTTTAAATAATTTATATTTTGTTTCCTTTACAGCCCCAGAAGGCATAATGAAATAATGAACAGATGGTGGACATGAAGGAGGAGAAACTGAAGGTGAAAGTTTTCAAAGATATACCAATTTATATATCTGTCTCTGAAAAACAAAAGCCCTATGCCTGTAAATTAACTTGACTGTATGTTTTTCACAACACACCTATCATTGCAGCTGAAATCAGGTGACAAGGAGAATCAAAAAATATGTGGGACCATCCATTTATGGATGTTATGTAGGACCATCCATTTACTGGACTAGAAATCTGCATGATGTGTCCAAAATGTTTGCTTCTTTTGGTGTCACCGTGGGTAACATCAGAGGTTTTCAAGTCAGTTTTGTAAAGTCAGCTATGTTCAATTAAGAGCTTAAGCAGAAATGGGAACAAACAAACCACCCAAACGTAGAGTTTGCTCCAGTTGAAGCTGGAGCTGTGCAAGGAATCAGTGGGGTGGCAGAGTCTGCCTACTCTTCCCTATGCACTCCCAACAGCCCCAAGGAGGCTCCACAGACCTTCTAGGGCTCAAAGGAGCACAGTCTGGAAACAATCTGAGATTTAAGATAGAACACAACAAGCTAAAATGAGGTCAAAATACTAAAGTGGAAAAACATCAAAGTAAATGAAATGTAAAAGTTAAATTAATTTTACTACACTAGACTAGCCAAAGGGTCCACAAGGTTGCAAGATTATTTTTCTACCTTTATTGTTTAAACAGAATTAGTTTATTGATTTTCACTTAGCAGAATATTTAGAATATTTCTGCCTCCCAGGCAACTGGGTGCTATTTTCCCCCAAAAAAATTACATCTTCATTTTGACTCAGAAGATATTAGTCAGAAGATAGATTTTCTTAACTGATGACTCCTTCGTTGTACAAATTCTCCAGTAATTCAGCATAACCTTTACTAGAAAAATAAAATAAGTAAAAAGCGATTAAATCATGGTACAAATCTGGGTATATAAAGCCCTCAAGCACTGATCATTGTAAAACCTCTTTGTTCAGGAACCCTTAATGCTATGGTTTGAGTGTGTTCCCCAAAGTTTACATGTTAGAAACGTAATCCTCAATGTAGCAGTGTTGGGAGATGGGGCCTAATAAGAGATGATTAGGTCATGAGGGCTCTGCCTTCATGAATGGATTAATATTGTTATCATAGAGGTGGGTTAGTTATCAAGATAGTGGGCCTGTTATAAAAACAAGTTTGGCCCCCTCTTACTTGCTTGCTCTCTTGTGCCCTCTTGCCCTCTTGCCTCCCATCATGGGATGATGTGGCACAAAGGCACTGGCTAGATGTCATGCTCATGGACTTACCAGCCTCCAGAATAATAAGCCAAATAAATGTCTGTTCATTATTAATTACCCAGTCTGTGGTATTCTGTAATTGCAACACAAAATGAACCAAGACATTGAAAAGAAATTTTAAAAACAAACTATTCAACTTGGAGCTCAATTTAAAATCCCAACAAGTTTTTTTAACGCTAAGGAACTAGCCTTCCTTGTCCACTTAATCACAAGGTTCAAAGAATGACGAACATTTTATATTCCTATCTGCGTGAGAAACTAATATTGCTATTAGAAAACATTCTTGGATTGTATTTCATGCCCTAAGTGATCTGGCCTTGACTCACTTTCCAAAATTACCTGCCACCACTTAACAAAGACCTAAGCACAGACCTACTCATCTCCTCACTGTTCCTTTAACACAATTTTCTCCCTTCCACCTCTACACTTTCTCTCCCAGACTTCCTCACCGCTCCTGCCAGCCTATCTAAATTCAACCATTCCTTAACAATCAACCCCACAACCAACCTTGGAGAAGCCATCCCTGACAATAGCAGCCAGTGACCGATCTTCCAGGCTCACAGCACCAATTGCTAATTCTGTCCATTTTCTTGCTTAACCACACATCTTTATTGTTACTTACCTCCTTCCATGGACATGTCTGACCGTGAAACACCTCACATAATACCTACTACCACGCTGTACCCACATGGAATACACAATAAATATTTGTTGAATAAATGAGTATGTGTTTATTCTCAATCTCTCATCTACACATGGAACAGTACAGAGATTTACACAAAGCAAATGAAATATGAGCAGAATTTGGTTTCCTACTACTACTCACATCCATGAGTCTTATCAGCTCATGCTTCCCCTTATTGCCATTTACGTTTCTTTTACTACGTTGTTTATCTCAGGACACACTCTGATTAGCCTTTAATTTGTTGTAATAAATCTCTATTATCCCTGACATTATTTAGCATGCATGGCTGCCTAATTAGTCAAGGCAATGATTTATAATGAAATTGCCATAGATTTTGCCCTTCCCTTCAGTTAATGCTACCCTCCCCATTTCACTGAAGAGCCTTACTCCAAACTAGTTCAAATGTCAGCTGTAAAGTAATACAAGTAAAGTGCCTAAGAAAGGAGAAAATGTCTGGTCTTTTGCCTAAAGGTTCCAGGAAAAAATCATCAAAACCCATTTAAATGGGACATAACTAAAACACACGAAGAGCCTGGTGCCACTGTTTCACCATTAGATTACTCTCTTCCAAACTTTAGTTGATAAGCCACACTCTCCCATGTAGTACAAAGACAGCAAAGAGGCCTGAGAAAATCAGGTCTACAATGGAGTAGAAAGGGAAATCCTTCTCTCTGATTTTCCAGAGCACTATCCTACTAAGCAACGTGGAGAACTATGTAAGGGACTACACATAGAATGCACATGTCATGCATATGGCCAGTCCCTTTGTGGTCTGCCATCTGAGACCTGGCCAAGCAAAAGAAAGCTACTATCCACAGATTTTGGAAGTATACCAATTACAAATCCCAAGTCACCTCTACTATAGGCTCTTTAGCTCCCTGTTTGCTGAGAAGTGTTCAGACTCATCACTGTGGTGCTTCAAAGAGGATGCAGTTTATTCTGATATTGCTAGATGAATTGCTGCAATCCTGACAGGTTTCTGACCAGGCACAGGAGTGCAGAGAGAATGTAGAACAATGGTTCTTTATGTCATGCCATGCATGGTGAACTTCTCACCTACACACAGAATTCCTGTCAGAACAAACATATCCTCATTGCTCCATGTCAGAAGTCCAGGCCCAGGTGCACAACTCCTGGAGGAAGTCAGGTGAGTAGCAGGTAGGGAGAAAAGCCGCCAGTCCAAGCCAACTAGACATACAGGTAGATTAATCCCCTTTCTTACTTTCCTTGTAAGAGGAAGGGCAAGAAGCTGGAAGCAGCATGGACTGTGGTTTCCGGCTTCCTCACCCAGAACCTGCCTAAATAAAACTGAGTTAACACTGTGGCTTCCATGTTTATTAACATACAAACCTGTGTGAAATCAGACTTTCTATAATGGATGGGATTTAAAAAATAAGGTCTTAAAATGTGTTCAGCACTATAAATGGACTTCGTTGCATTGTTGAATCTGAACACTTCATTATATGTCGTTATTATTCCAAAACAATGAATAGTCATGTAAGAATACAATGTTATCACTATTTCTTTGGAGAAAAAGATTGCCCTTTAGTAAATGTATGTAATTTTTCACTGTAAGTGTTTGAAGGATCTTCTTCCATGAAATTAGGATGTTAGCAGATGATTATTTTTACCATCTACACCTAATGAAGTAAAAAGCTAGCAATTCCAGGTTTATTCTCAGGTTTTATTTACCTGTGAAATCTAAATTCTGGTACTACTGACTCAGAAAAATCTCTATGCTAAGCCCCTTGCTTGATGGATAAATTATTTTGCCCACAGAGGTTGATGGTGTACTAAAGGCTACACAGCAAGAAAGTGGCAAAGCCAGTTCTGAATCTAAAACTCCAGCTGGGTAGGCATGCCATCATCAAGCCCTTTAGGAAGTTGGTGTATCACGCTATTCTTTTTAAACCCCATGGGAATTTAAGTCAATTATTGTAAAGTGTTTTAAACACATTTTCAATAAATGTCATTTTTATTCATAATTAAAATAGAATGTATCTAAAGGAGGTTTATAAAATTGTTTTTCATTGCTGTAAAACTGTAAATAAAGCTTAGATGCCATATGTCAATTTAAGGTAACCATATATTACCTTAACATATGGGTGAAAGTCCACAGGGATACTCGAAATGTAAAAATAACTACATATGCTTTGTGAATAGAAATAATCGAACCAGCTTAGCTCCCTTTTTCAAATGAATGCATTTTATATACCTGGCTGTACAGACTCTGCCAAAAATGGTTCCACTAAAGACAGATTTATGTGCTAGGCCAATAAGCTCCAAAGTGGGCAATTTTGAGACTGCAATGGGAAAAAAGCCAAAGAAATTAAAGATGGAAACCACATGGCACATAGTTTTAGAATAAGGGACTGAAAACTTGAACTCAATCTCCATTTAGGTGCTAAAGAGATACAGAAAAAAAAAAAAAAAAAACCCACAATTTTCAAGCCTGTTCTTCCACAGATTTTGAAAAGCTTGATTCCAAACTGTTTCTCATGAAAGTCACTATACTGGGGGAGCTATTCATGGCAAACCACCTGGATAATGTTTATTCCTAGACCTCAAATTGATCATAATTATAAATGTACTCTCTTCATAAGTGTCCTCATATGTAAAATAAGCTGCTAAATTCAGCCACTTTCTCCAATGACTCCATAACCAGAGAAATTCTGGTCAGCTTTTATAACAGTGAAGAGGACTGCCCTGCCAATCAACATAAGACCATTAACAACATGCACAGCCAAACAGATTCCTTTAAATTCTTCACAGCATCCCCCTCAAAAACTGATGTCTCACAATTGCCTTTGTCTGTTACTTTCACTCTCTCTTCCTTACTATAAGTTGAGTCTTACCTCACTTTCCTGTTAAATCACATCTAATCCATCATCCACAGATATGACTAATGACTTGCTTTTCAGGGTCTTATTATTCTGTTTGGGTGGATGGGTGAATTGGCACTTGCTGTCTAGGGAAACAGAAGAGATGCTGAATTAATGAGCTTGGTTAATTTGAATTCTCAAGAGTGGTTCAACAGACCAGGCTGCTATGAACAAAAATCTGCAACTCAGGTATTTTGACCTTTTAAATACCATCAAAAGAGGAATGTAAGTGTACTTTGCTTCTGCCTATAGTAGCATAAATCAGAATAACTGGCTTAATTAGTTTTGTTTGCAGTAAGCTGAGTTATTAAAAAACGCAACTCCTTGAGAGCATTTGGTGTTACCATCTGGCCCATCCCTTTGCTCCTGGTCTCTTTCCCTTCTGTTTCTTGCATTCCAGAAACCAACACTTCCCCAGACACAGCACTTTGGCTGTGAATGCAAGTGGCTATGTAACGACCAGACTAAGGTCAGACCATCTTCTCAAGAATGTTTATCTGGAAGGAATATGGCCTTGGGGTGAGGAGGGTCTGTGTGGGAGGAAAAAGGATACTAAGGTTGTTGAACTCCCAGGTTAGGAATAGGAATACTCCTTCTATTAAAAATGCATTTTGGTAGTTGTCCATCCAGCTGTGAACTGTGTGTCCCATCTGGCTTAATCAGAGGTTTCCAGGCAATAGATCTGAGCTCACCTAATAGATCACCAGGTCTTCTCTGATACTTTCTAAGCCAGAGGCTAGTGATACTCATTTATCTCACACTCTCATCACTGCATGTGTCTAATTTTCTGGGATTTCCAATAAGAATTGAGAAAAACTGGTTCCTTATTCCATTTAGGGTCTCTATCATTAACATTACCTCTACCTCAAGTGGCCTCTATGTGTAGAAGAATAAATGTCTTCTTTAGACAATTGACTCCGTACCCTGGGAGTCAGCTTGATTCTTTCTAGTCCACTACTAACTGATATCTGGCCTTGGACAATTCACTAACCTTCTTTGGAAGTCTCCCATTTCATTCAGAACATGAGTGGGTTGAGTACATCACAGCTCTAACATAGAGTATACTTTATGGCTTTAAGTTCTATGATTCCATGATGTTCTAAACTAAATACAGCTATATTGCCCTCATTTCTTCCTATTCTTTAGCATTAATATATACATCTATTCTCATTTAACTGAATTAATAACTATATATATCAATATATGCATATATATAAATACACATGTACATATTCACTACCAATTGGGTTTCTTTTCTACTGATAAGAAAACACACACCATGCCCCCAAAAAGCAATTCACGCTTTTTAACATTTTTTAAGAACTAGCAATTATAGACACTTAGGATGTTATAGCTATATACAGTCTAGATCAGGGGTTTCCCTAAAAGTCAAAAAGTCCCTCAATAATTAGAAGAAAGATGAGAAGACTTTTCACTTTTCTTTATAATCAAGACCAGAAGGCAAAATTCTGAGTTTAATCCAATGATGACTATATTTGACTAGATTTCACTAGACAAGCCAACTCACCCAGTGAGTATCAGAAACCAGTTTCAAATGCCTGGCCTTCCAAAGTTAATCTAAATGTTCTATCCCTCAACCATACCAGCAGGTAATACTGGTGCTATAAATATTTTGTTTGCCAGGTTTTAAAATTTTTAAAGGATTTACTTTCCTTCATATGGCTGAAAATGAAGGTGAAGGAGGTATTAAAAAAGCCATTCAATATCTTTAAATGTAATGCATTTAACATTCTTAAATATACATACAAGAACACTAAATGCTGTGTGTGCATGCGTGTGTGTGTGTGTGTGTGTGTGTGTGTGTGTGTGTGTGTGGAGAGATGAAATAATTGAAATATAGTTTTTGAGCAACTACCAAATCCACTCTTTTTCCCTTAGATATCTCCTGTCTCATAGAAAAGCCTATAGAAGGCCTAAATAACTAAGGTTCTGAAAAATTTTTAAATAAAAAATAAAACTATTAGATATAATTCCTGAAGTTTAACTTATCTGGTAATTGAATGTGTGCCTAATTTTGATCAAGAGCCAGGACAAAGTCCCAAGACTTCTTGTATTCTTTCATTATGATTTGAGATAAAAATTCCATAATACACATAATTTGTATTATGTAAAAATGTTAAATGAACAGCCATCTGTGAATAACCCAGTTATTGCCTTTTATCTTTGGAACAACACACCAGTATTGCCTTTATAAGGATGACAATGTAACCTGCTACTCCTCTGCCATTTTCCCTTTTCAAAAACACCTCTTCTGCCTCTCTGCTGCTAAAGGATCCTCTATCTAAGAAAGAGCAGAGGTTCTTTCTACTGGAAACACTTGCACGGCACTCTAAAGAGAAAGCAATTTATGTCAGGAGCAGCAGTAACTTGAACCTCACTCTTTTGCAGATTACAGACTTACAAATTAGAGCTGAGATTTTCTGTCTGTATCCTCAAGTGTCCCATGGTCTACTCTTGATATTGAATCTCAAACTTCCTAGCTCTCTTGAAAATCAGCCCATTTCAGAACAGGTAACTATTCTTAATAAGTCCCAAAATCAAATTCAAAATAAATATTTTTTCCAAATATGCTCAATGCTCACCATTAATATTATGTATTAAAGTACTATCGAGGGCAACTTGGTTATACCAAAGTATCCAAGAAGCAAATATTTGAGTTGATAATATTATAGAAACATAGTGCCTCACTTATCTGTAGTTTAACAGATAAGTGTAGAAACAGATATCCATAGAAACTACGTCTCTACTAAAAATACAAAAATTAGCCGGGCGTGGTGGCACATGCCTGTAATCCCAGCTACTCAGGAGGCTGAGGCAAGAGAATCACTTGAACTAGGGAGTCGGAGGTTGCAGTGAGCCGAGATCACACCACTGCACTCCAGCCTGGCCACAGAGCGAGACTCCGTCTCAAAAAAAAAAAAAAAAAAGAACTTTGAAAAGCTAAAATACTTATGGTACATGGACTATGCACTGAAGCTCGTATAGTTTACTCTTAGAAGGACACCTCATGGTTATTTATCCTTATTTTAAACACATTTCTAAGCAGAGCAGTTATCTGCATTCCCAAGCTATGACCAGCCATCGGAAACAGCAGAAAAGAATTTAGAAACAACGAGAAAAGGAGCTACAGTCAGGCCTGCTGAGGTCAGCAAGGAGTGCAGCTGACATCATGGCAGTACTAGAAGTGACTGGAAATCTATTTTTAGGAGTTTAAAAAAAAATACTCATACAGGGCCATTAAATGAAGGAATCCACAGTTCTATCTCTAACCATCAAAAGTAAGTCATAGAGCCTAAGGTGATAAATTTCAGCCTGGAAAACTTACTCCACTCACAGATACACTGACCCAAAGTTGCTACACAAGTAAAACATTATACTTATTTATTTTCTTAAAGCTTTGGCAAACTTTGACTTTATACTCTTAGTTCTGACCAGTGGAGATCGACTAAGATCCCTATATCCATGCCTCCAGAATAATCTGTCATTACTATGACTTAACTGTATAGCCTTACATGTTTTGTATTTGTATTGCATTCATTTATTCATGTACTTATGCATTTGTATTCACGTGTCTGATTCATTTGACACTTGTGAAAAGCTGTGACCCGATGAAATGGAATAACTCACCATAGCTTTTCACTTCCCCATCCTTCGTTCTAACCAATTTCAGTTAAAAGGAAATGATAAATGCATCACTAATTCAAAGGTCATATTTTTTTCTACAGTATCTTTTGAAAAGTTGATGCCAGAGATATAAACATTTCATTGGTTTCAACTGAGTCTAAAGGACAGGATTATAATCAGTTGAAAGAAATTATTGGTTTACTTTATGGCAGCAACTAGCTTATGTGACAGGATGCCAAAGGCACTTGAACATTAGTTTGACCAAATAGAAGCCAACTGAATGTTTGGCATTGTGCAGATGCAATATTAAAGTTACTGAAATGTATATAAACATGTGAATATACATACATACACAATGTTGATAGACAAGCAATCTCCGTAGGAAAAAGATGAAAATGACCCTCCAGATTTAAATTACGTTTATAGCATTACATCATTGTCAGTGGAGTTGAAAACCTTACATTGTACTAGGAAATACCTTTCTAAGCCATCTAGGTTTTCCAATAGTTTTCCTCGGATATATATTGCAATTTTCTTAACAAACTACATTTTCAATATTAAGCTTTCTATGGTATTAAGTCAAAATGTATCCTTATGATAAATGTAATATGCCTTGCATATACAAGTATGGTACAATAAATCAATTTTATCAAAAACTTAAGTCGATGTCTTATCAAACTGTACATAAGGTTACCAAATTACAGTATTGAAGCTCGAAGAACAAAAACCATTATTTATTTCTTTAACCATCTGTCAGTTCACACAATAGAAAATACACACAGAGGACCTCAATTAAAACCAGTTCTAGTATTCTATAATTGTAACTGCTAAAATTTTTCTCCCAGGAGACATTCAATTTCTATCGTCCAAATTCATTCACAAGTGATGTTCTCACTTTTCTTAAGCAAAATAAAAGATTTATGAGAGTAATTATTCATGCTATAGTATACACTACTTAATTCAATGACAATCCCGCTTCAGAGAAATACTGCTGGGGTCTTCCACACACAGGTTATCTGACCCCTCGTAGACAAGGCCACTTTGTGTTATCAACATTTTTTGTTTACTCATTAATAACCTCAACGGAGGATAAGGAGCAGTCTTAAAACTCAGGGTGAAACCTATAAAGTGGGAGATTTGAAACGCAATATTCTCTTGTGGGAAATACCCATTAGCATTGCAGGCAGTGCATGATCTACAGGTGTCACCGACCTCTACCGTGAATAGGTTAGAAACTCATGTGCTTCTTTTACTATCTGGATGTGAAAGCTTTAAAAAGTAAAGCAGTCATGAGCCTACTCATATGCCAGAGTTTCCCTCAAATTAGCCTAACAACTCCACCCATCAAAAACACAAATTTTCAACTCATATCCCAAAATAGTATGCTATTAGATAACTTTAGTCTAGAATGGAAAGAAGTTTTATAGTAACAGCATCAGTCCTCAGTCCTGGAGTTAAGCAAAGGAAAAGGAGAAGATTTCTTCTTCCCAGGAAGCCTAAGTATTTGAAACCTTCACTCACACCAACCCATCTTAAGCAAAATCACTCACTGAGGACAATGGTTTCCAACTGGTCCACTCATTAGAATCACCTGAGGAGCTCTTTTTGCAAAGTGCCCAAGTCCAGTGCCAGACCAACTCAATTTGCATCTCAGAGTGCAGTGCAGGGCTCAGCCCCCGGTATTTTTTCAAAGCTATCACAGTGATTTTAATCTGCAGCTAGATTGAAAACCACTGCTCTAAAGCAATGGTTTTCAACCAGGGGCAATCTTGCCTACCACGCCCCCCAACTGTGGAACATTTGGCAGTGTCTAGAGACATTTTTTATTATCACAACTAGGGGAATGCTCAGAAGTAAAGCCCAGGGATGCTGCTGAACCTCCTGAAATGCATAAGGCAGCATCTCACAACAAAGAATTATCTGGCCCAAAATAATAACAGTGTAACTGTAAAGAAATCCTGTACTAGAAGAATTGTTGGGAGAAGCAGCCTGCTCTTTCCATTTCGAGAGATACCCTCACAAAACAAGAAAAGAATCAATAGGAAGCTTTCAGGAGGAAGACTTACAACCCTGACACTCCATTCAGCAAGACCAAAGTAGCTCTAAATGGACCTTGTTTAATGCAGGTGAATGACTTCCTCATGCTAATGTTACTCTCACTGAAACTTGCTCTGACAAGGCAAAGGCAATCAGACCCACCAGGATAATTAAACAATTCCTTTTTTTTTTTTTAGAAGATGAAGAAGAAAGAAGATAATGAAGAGTACCATTTCTTTGTCTATTTATTCCTTCTCATTTGCCGGTCACCAGCAATATGTGCTTCTAGAATTAATATCAAACTATTTTTACTATTTTTCTCTTCTGCATTCATTATGTCCAGTGGGTGAACTACTTGTAAGGATCTCTGATCATCACAATCTTCTTTGTCTTGAAGGCCAATAACAAACACAGCTATTGCTAGAAGAGCCTAAATCATCCAAGACATCCATGACCCGAGCTAAATAGTTACCTGTTAAAAAGCAAAGTCCTGCCAGCTAGTATCTGGAAGCAAAACTACTTCATTTCGTTGTGGAAGGAAACACTTTCACCTAAGAAAATTCCATTCAACCTTGGGTGTCAATGGAATTAAGTAAGTGAAACCCCCATTCTCAATAGTTGAGGCAGTCAGTTTATGAACATTTATAAATAGCAGTGATTATTCGATTACTTAATTTACAAATATGAATTAAGCAAGCAACATGAATGAATAGACAAATGCCTTAATGCCTAGATGTGATACGTGTTGAATCTACTTCCTATTTGAAAATGGAACTCTACACAAACTAGAAAGAAATCATTGAACAATAACTTCTAAAGAATTAAATGCATTTTTGAGAATTTTGTTTAGTTTGGAGGTTTAAATATTTCTTTTGTTTTTGCTTTTGTTGTTTTCTAAACACCTACTAATTAAGAAATTATTACAGAGACTTAAGATGCTTTTAAGAGAGGAAAAATACCTAAAATTTATCTTTGCATTCCCAAAAGAAACTCTTAAATGAGTTCAACTCTTTTATCCACCGAGTTTGTAATTATAACCACAAGAAGATTTATAAATGCTCAAGGCATAGTCAATGAAAACAGTCATCTTTTTCACTGATGTTCTCTCAGTGTGCATATGTGTATGTTTTGGGAAAGAATGCATAGCTTTACAGGTAGGACAACACCCTGCCAATGTATATTTCATTTCTGTTTCAGTCTGCCATAATGCACACACACTTCCCATTTGTTTTCACGTGCTTTTTGTTCATCTAAAAACATGCAAGTGCTCATCCAAAACACTCATATTTCACACTAACCCCAAACAGAATGACTCTGGAAATGAGTCAGCAAATTTGCAATTCTGAATTAACCTTGATACTGCTTCCTATCTATTTATACACCAATGATTCAAACAAATTGTGTGAGGATTTAAAAATGTGAAAAAGCATGTCTTACCATCCATATCAAAAATTAATTTGTAATGGCAGGATAAATACAAGTTTACCAATGCCCATGTTTATAGGCTGATGATCCATAAACATCTCATTGTGCCACTTCATTTTCCAATTAATTACTGAAATTAAAATACAATGCAAATGCACTGCAAATATACTCTGAGGATATCAACTGTCAGCACAAGATTGGTCACTTAAGAATGAGAAAACTCGAAGTAGACATAAGATTTGAACTTCAGTATCATTCTATTACATCAGTTTTAACTAAATTAAATTGTTAAATTTTAAGAAACATTTACCTGCCCCACTAAGTTTATCTGTATCCAGGCAATAAGCTACGATGTAATGTCATCTTTACCAGGAGATACACCTTACTTACAATGCAAGGCATTGTTTAAAAGCTGCATGTAAAAACTTTTCTTAGAAGTCAAAATTATATGGTGATTAAACTAGAGTTCTTTATATAAAGAAGCCCTTTTGTAAAGAGAAATTGTTTTTTAAGTGATCCACTTGTCCCTAATATTTTCTTTCTAGTTTAAGAGACAAAGTTTCCTTATAATGGTGCATATACTTACTTCTCAAGCTCATTAAGAAGTAATCAAGAAATGGAAAAATCATTAACTTTACCTTCCCATTACTCCATTATGCCCCCTCCAAAGACAAGCTTCATGGCCAATGACCAATCTCATGATAGTAACACAACCAAACCTTCTTTTTAAATGACTTCCATCTCTTGTACAGAATTGGGCAGCCAAGACTGCCTACAGCAATGGGGTAGGGATGGGGGCAGCATCTCCACAGCTCTTGGAAAGAGTGAGTGAAGGTTCAACCTTGGAAAGGCACCAGCCAGGAAGCCTCAACACAACAGGTGAATTGGCTTCTCTGGGCCTCCACCTCCCAACAACAGAGAAAGCAGTAACCGCCCATCTTTCCCAACCTTTTTATTTCCACCTGTGCTTAAAAGAATATTGCATGCATTTGAAGTCAAGTTTCAGGAGTCAATTTTCAGCACTATGAAAAAAGGATTAAGATAAAATAGGAATCCAACAGGTAAATCCCCAAATACAATATTGAAAAGTACCCCCTTCTTGTCACTGCTAAAACTGGCAGCCTCCTCCACTACTGCTTGGAGTTGGCTGAAGACTCCAGAGCACCTTTCAAACAAAGCAAAAACCCTCAGATATTTTCAATGAAAACAAAACCCCACAGTTTATAAAATCAATTGTTTTAGCTCCAACTCAACCACAGGTAACATAAAAGGATTGTGGAGTTGTTTTTGTTTTTTATTCTTTAAGAAATGATTTTTCTCTCTTAAGTTCAAAGTGGTTTCAGATCCAAGACGCAGAAAATTAAAACTCTTCGAAAAGGTTTAAAAGCTCAGGTTTAACACTGCCTCCGCAAATGTAGCGGACGTTATGCTTTAGAAACCAAGAGTGTCCAAACACATCTGTACATTTTAAAAAGATACTTTCAAACAATCAGAAAAGATGTCTCTTGCAATGTAAGAGAGCATATTATTTGGAATATGTATAAGGGAGTTTGATGACAGTGTTGGTGGATTTTGAGTGAGTAGAAAGGGAATCAGCTGATGCATTTTATATGCAAAGAAGTGTCACAGATTCAGGCCCCCAATACAATGGGAAAAATCCTTAAGGTAAAGTCAGGCATATTTGTAGCCATTTGGGCAAACCAGCATCAGGCCTGTTTAGGAACATCATACTTCTTTTTTAATGTTACTGGTTTTTCATAGAAATATTCATTTCTTCTTGTACTTAACCTATTAACTGGATACAAAATCCTTTTGGCAACCATTCCACAGACAAGCTCTAGCAGGAAACAGCACACCACTAAGAGAATGCTCAGATTTAAGATGAAAGACTCTTAAAATGGTTCTATTTTTTATCTCCAATACCCACAGATTTCCCCTTGACAACTCAGGGTCCTAAGGAATTACCGTTCCTCTCCCTCCCATAACCCCTCATCCCCAACTTTCTTCACACTGACTGATAACTGTATAGAATAAAAACAGATGGAGAAGAACCCCACATCATGATTTTGGGTCCAACATTTGCTCCTTCTCCAAACCCACTCCCTACCTAGCACCTGCACTTTCTTACATGGCTGGAAAGCCCATCATCATTCATAACTGTCTACTGAGTTCCCCAGCCCAAGCAGCACCCCAGCACGTACTGACCCACCGTTCATGCCACTGTAGACATTCCGGTGATGGGGTGACCCGTCCTCCTGCGCCTGCCGTCTGAGGGTGCCCTCCCTGCTGCCTCCGCCACTGCCTCCACCTCCTCCACCGCCTCCTCCGTGTTTGTGATCAGGGCTCCCTCCATAATGTTGTTTGAGGTGCTCCGGGCTGGTGCCCCTGGCTCTGGGGAGATGCTCTAGGCTCCCCCCGAGGGCGGGTTTCTGAAGATGCTCCGGGCTCCCTCCACTGTGCCTGGCGTGTTCAGGGCTGCTCCCTGACCGGTGCTTCTGGAAGTGTTCCGGGCTCCCACTCAGCACGTGCTTAGGCAGTGTTTCGGGGCTGCTCCCTGGATGCGGGTGCCTTTGCTGTTCGGGGCTGCCCTTGCACAAGGGTTTGTGGTGCTCCGGGCTAGGTCCTTTGAGTGCTTTGGGGTGATCTGGGGTCCCACAGGCCCTGGGTTTCTGTGGATGCTCGGGGCTGGCGCTCCTGTGCTTGGAGTGCTCTGGGCTGCCCTCGCTCCGGGGCTTCTGCAGGTGCTCCGGGCTGCCACTGCTCGCGTGGTGCTTGTGGTGGTCCGGGCTGTCAGTGCTGCCAGTGCTGGAGGTGCTGCTGCCGTCACCCACATCCCGCACGTAGGGTGTGGTGGAGGCTGTGAGTTGGCACAGGCTGGCCTGGCTGTCGATGGAGCAGCGGCTGCCCGCGCAGCCTGCACCCTTCTCCTCATCTAGAAGCACACAGAGCTCCTTGAGCTCCATGTTCTCCTTCACCACTTCCTCCTGCTTCACCTCCAGCTCCTTCAGCTTCTGCAGGTATAAGGCCACTTCCTTGTGCATCACCCCGGCAGTGTAGCGACCCAGTCTCTGCCACTCCCGGGACACCCTCTTGCCTTTCTGTCGGTCATCATCCAGGAAACAGCAGAGGTCCCTCAGTTCCTGGTTGTCCTCCTGGAGTTTCTGGTTGATATCCTGAAAAGACAGACACAACCATTCAAGGGAAGCAAGCATCTGAGGTGTCAGCAGGCTCAGATTTCCTGGAAAGGGAGAGCCTGCAACTGCTGAATTATCTGTGAGGTTAGCGGAGGAGGTAAGGGAGTAGGAGGAAACTAAAGATTTGTAGCTGTCCATAAAAATTAAACTAACTTAAGTATCAGTTCTATCCCTGCACAATACTTTACTTGCATTATGTCATCTAATTTTTACCCACACATTTAGGGGATAATAATTATTATGGCTCTTATACAGAAGAGGAAACCAGACCTTACAGAGCTTCACTTGTCCAAGGTCACCCAGCCAGTAGTTAGGGAGCAACCAGCTCATTAACAAGAAATCAGTCACTAGAAGAAAAACAAGGCTCAGGCCCCACCCTCAAGAAAGAAAAATAACTGCTTGTGACCTATGAAATGCTTAAAAGCCCTGAGACAATAGACCTTTCAACAGAGTAAACAGCAAGCACTGCTTAGATCTTCAGCCCTGACATGGAATATGCAGCCCCAATTCCCCTGGTAGGGAAAGGCACAATTGCCCTCTAGTGGCATTTCAGCCCTGCACATCCAACCCCTACTTGCCACACCTACCTGAACATCTCCCTGGCATCTCTCACTTATCTCAAGCAACCTGAGTCTTAAATTACGAGATCTCTCTCCCCAAACTGCACCTCTCAGCAAATGCCACCTCTTTCTGTTCCACTGTTCTTTATATGAATCTGGGGTCATCCTTGGCATCTCCTTCTCCTTCAACCTTCCATTTCAAAACCAAATAAGGCTTTGGAGCTCTACCTCCAAAATTTAGCTCATCTTGTCATTCCCATGTTTGAAATCTTTTAATCTCATGGCCCTTAGGATACAATGCAAAATCCTTTAAGTCAAAGTCACACAAGGCCCCAGATGCATTGACTCAGCCTACTTCCCCTGCGTGAATGATGATTCATTTGTTTATTCACAAATATTCAGTAAGCATTTATTACTGTACCGGGTACCAGTCCAGGTGGTAGGGATATATCAGTGGACACAGCAAAGACCTTGATATCGTACAGCTTTTATTGTGGTGGGAAAGACTGGCAAAAAAAACACGTATAGAACATAACGTCATGCAGTGAAAAGTTCTGGAAAGAAAATTGAAGCAGGTTAAAGAACACTCTTTTTCAAGAGAAGATACCTCTACAGAGAAGGGAAACATTTGAGCAGAGACCTGGGTGGAATGAAGGAGCCAACATTTGAGTGAAGATGATCCCAGGCAGGGAGAGGGTAAGTATAAAAGCCCTGAGACCAGTATGAGAGCAAGAGCTCAAGTACAGGGAGGTCACCATGCCTAAAGAACAGAGAGCAAGTCAACAGACATGGGAAAGGGGGTCTGAGAGGCATCAGAGCCTAGAATATGCAGGCCACGTCAGCGACGGTAAAGGCTTTGGGTTGTTAGGGAGCTAAGGATAGAGGAGTAACATTACATGATTCCTTTTGTAAACAGCCTCCATAGTTGTGTGGAAAACAGACTGGCTGCGGTAGGGGAGGAAAGAAGGGAGGGTCAGGATAAAGTGGAAGCTGCGAGATCAACAAGGAGGCTCCTGGGCTGGTCCAGGTAGAGGGAGATGATGGTGGTTTGGATGTGTGGTAGCAGTGGAGAAGGTGGGAACACCCCTCCTCATCATGCACTGAGGCTGTGTTTCAGGTCCTCAAAGGGCAAGGCCTTTCCCTCTTTCACTTGGAATGTTCTCCCCAGCCTTCTAGAAAACCATCAGGTCTCATTTTACAAGTCACTTCCCCATAGACACCGTTCTATAGAAGGTCCACCCCCAATCTATGGTCTACCATCATCCCTCAGACTTACTTACAATTTGTAAGCACAAATGTGGAGTGTGATCATTCATTCTAGACTACATCTTCTCTAGAATCACAAGAACTGAGACCTCATCTATTTACTTCGGTGTATCAAGAACACAGCACTCCCAGTGTAGATACCTGAAGCCAAGGAATTTTTAAAATGACTAGTGGAGTTGCCACCTATTCTCCATTTATGCATACAGTCAAGGGGCCAGCAGTTCCTTGAAGCACTGTAGTTTGGTAAGGATGAAACAGGGGCAGCTACAGGGCTGCTACCTAAGATTTCACTGCTTCAAAAAGCCTGGAAATCTTTGGTCTTGCGAACCAATCCAGAACTAGAGGTACTCAGAAAGGGCACTGCATTCATTTAGACTCAACATAGACTCAACATATGCCCCTAACATAGACTAAAAAACAAATTAGAAAACACCTGTCAACCACATCCTCCACTTCCTGACAGTCATGGGAGTGAATTTGTGGGTCTTAGGAAGCTTATGCAGCTTAGTTTCTAACTCCAGTTCTAACTCTCGGCATCACCAACAATTCTGTTTCTTTGTTTCTAATTCCCACCTCTCCTTTTTGCTTCTCATTGTCACTTTCTGATTTCAGGCCTGACCTTTGCCAATAGCCTCCCAGGCAGCCTCCCTGCCTTCGTTTGCCCCATCTCCTCCTTCCCCTCACCCACTCCGACACAAGCACTCCGCAATCAGACTGACCTTCAGAAACACTCCCTGCTACTCACGGACATAAAGACGGCAACAACAGAAACTGGGGGCAATTAGGCGGGTAGGAAGGGAGGTAAGGGTTAAAAAACTATCGGATACTATGCTCAGTACCTGGGTGATGGGATGAATCATACCCAAACCTCAGCATCACACGGTGTACTCAGGTAACAAACACGCACATGTACTCCCCAAATCTAAAATAAAAGTTGAAATTTAAAACAAACAAACAAAAAACAACACCAGCTGGGCGCAATGGCTCATACATATCTGTAATTCCAACACTTTGGGAGGCCGAGGCAGGTGGATCACTTGAGGTCAGGAGTTCAAGACCCATCTGGCCAATGTGGTGAAACCTGTCTCTACTAAAAATACAAAAATTAGCTAGGCATGGTGGCACGTGCCTGTAATCCCAGGTACCCAGAAACCTGAGGCAGGAGAATCACTTGAACCTGGGAGGAGGAGGTTGCAGTGAGCCAAGATCACGATACACTATAGCCTGGGCAACAGAGTGAGACCTTGTCTCAAAAACAAGAACAAGAACAAAAACAAACAAACAAGAAAAAACACCAAAAGTACCCCTGCATGTTTTGCCTCTCCTGTTTATCAATCCCCATCACCTTTCCTTTGCCAGGGAAAATGAATACACCCCTCAGCCAGGCCTGAAAGGCTTTCCCCTGCCCTTCCACCTTTAGCTGTCAGCTAATTATGAACTACGATTATGTCTGTGCATTCCAACTAGAAAATGTCATCTTCTACCCCATATGAACCTAAAAGGAGAGATTCCTCCGCGAAGTTTCCCCTGGCACAGAACAGTACCCACGGATGAATGAATGAAGTAACTTTCCCACTCACTGTTTAAGGCCTGTATCACACTCTAGCTACAACAATCACTGGGCATCCATTTTTTCTCCTTTCTAATGTGGACATCTTAGCTCCTGGAGGGCAGGGTCTATTCCAAAAGTCTTTCTTTGAATATGCAACATATCTGGCATGGTGTTTTGCATACAGTGGACACTCAATATGTGTTTATGGACTGATCAACCATATAAAGCCCCAGGCCTCTGGCCAAAACAGGCTACAGCTATAGCTATTGAGAAGAATTTCTTATTGTTTTCAGCAAGCACTAGCTACGTCAGAGTCTACAGTACTAAGAGAATAAACTATCCCTTGATATTGATGCTTTAGAGGAAATCAGAAGCTGTGGATATTTGGAGAAAACAATGATATACAAAATTAATCTTTCTAAGCTCCAAAAATTATTCAACATTTAGTTTAATCCTGGTATTTGATAGAAAGTTCAAGTCATGTTCTCTTTCATCTAAATAAATTTTCATATGAAAATAATTCCCTTTGACTATCCTACAGCTATTTCTGATTTCTCTAGAGCTGGAAAGTAAACAGGACTGGTGCTACGCAGGGCTTCATGGAGCTAATGCCTTTTCCAAAAGGAGTGAAACATACACTTCTCAGCACTCCAGATGGAGGAGATAGGAGCGGGTACTGGCCCACTTCCTTTTCTATATCACAGTTCCTTCTTTCTATTATTAGTTTTCTTGAGAATATTATTTACTATTCAGTTCTGAGCTATTTCCTTCGCCTTCTGATGAACAGCTAAGCAGCCAGCTTGATAATAACCTTGTGATCCAGCTTCTTCAAACCTGCCTCATTAAGACTTGGGCTTTCTTTTGCAGAACACTAGGTGTCCTTTTAACATTGCCATAGGCCACCAGATATTATCCAAGTGTCTAAGTGGACTTTAAAAACTTTAAGTCCACTTCGTAGCACACCAACCAATATTTCAATCTTATGCCTGAAGACTATCAAGTACTGTATCTACAGTTAAATAATTGTTTTAATTTGTGATTTTGCTTCATTGCAGAGCAGGGTGGTGGGCAGGTGGGTGGTTGGGTTAGGAACCAATGAGGGAAATTAATGCAATGCAGAAAACAAATCTACAGAGATTCATCCCCAAATCGGCCCCCAACCGGGATACTGGGTCAGAGCAGCCTGAAGTGTTGGTATATGCTCAGCAGTCGGAAGACATGGTTCTCAGGAATCCAGTTCCTTACAACATAACCCTAACTAGAATCTCCCTTCTCCACCCCTTCCAGGACCACACATCCTAAGCAAAGAATGTCAACTAGCCAAAAGAAAAGGAACGCAGGCCGATTTTGAACACTTTATGTCTGTCTGACCTTGAGAAAACTATCTAACCTCACTGGGGTTTCTTCATCTAGGGTATATTTCATCCTCATAAAACCTCATGTGGAATTAAAATCTCCACGAGCAGATGAGGAAACCAAGGGACAGAGAGTTTAACAGTTTGCCAAAGCTGCCCAAATTGTCAGAATCCAAATCCTTTATCTTTCTACTTCTCGGGGCCCCTACGCTGCCCTGCCTCCCAAATATTTAAACACAAACAAGTCAATCAGTGCTAGGACCCGGCCACAGGCCCCTGAGAAGTAAAGAACTGATGCTGTCATCTCCTGTGTCCACAGCTACAATAATACCTAGTAGCCTTACAAATATTTAGATGCAATTTCAAAGTCAGCTCATAAAAAGAGGCATAAAAAAGAAAAAGTATCATGGTCTTAATTCCCCCACATATGTAGTTCTCAGAGAGTACTCAGATGCACCCCCCTCCATAACAACAACAACAACAACAAAAACAGTTCTTCTTTTCTTCCAGTTAAGCCAAAATAAATAAACGTACCTATCATTTATTCAGTCAACCACATATATGGATTACTATGGTGTCCAAGGAAGCTCTAAGCCAAAATAAAACAGGGAAGGGAGAAGGCTGGCCTCTCCGAAGAGTAAAACCACAGCACATTCACGGCTGAGTCAGAAGCCTGGGAGTCTGCTCCTTGCAGCAGCACAGGGATGACATGAGAAGAGTAGAGGCTGCATCAGAAAGCAACCTGCCCCCATCATTTCTGAACTTGACAAGGAAGTAGACTGGAAAGTCTTTTAATGCCAGGTCATGAATCTAGATCACAAGGAGACTTTCCTACTTGGGCGTAAGTGCCCTTAGCTGACCTAATAGCTACTTCTCTACGTGAAGCTACTGGAATGAAGCCCAGGCACTCTACCAACCCACTCTACCACCCCCCTCCCCTACCCACACATAGACCCTCACACACAGTCAATCCACAGAAACTAAAGGAAATTTCAAGTGTTTCTGAGCTATTATTTTGATGCTCCATACTATTAAAACATTTAATAGTAACTCTTCCAACTCTTCTAAATCACACGATGGTTCAGACCATGGAAGAAGCTCAAATTAGAGGGTGACAAACTAATGTCCCCTTGTCCAGCTCTGCCTAAGAAACCAAAATCTTGGAGACACACAGCCATAGATTTGTAAGTCCTTTCCTGATGACAGTAACTACCATTTTATAGTCACGTATTAAACCTTCCCCCACATAATCATAACTTGTCATAACACCCTCAGAAATAGTTATCATTGATTGTATTGGTGAATAAAATGAGGATCTGAGAAAGTAATTACCCAAGCTCACCCTCCTGGCAAATGAGGTTTCTAGAATTCACTCACCTCTGAGATCATCTTCCTACTACATTAGCCTGCCTCTATTCCCCAAAGAGCCTGGCACTTAATAAATACTCTGTTAGTAATGAATTAAACCAAAAGAGAGAGCAAGCCTTGGGATTTTTCTGACTGGAGGAATATTCCTACCTGCACCCACTCTAGGGACTATATGACAATGAGTTCCGGCCTCAGGAGAAGGCCATCTCCACCTGAACTGGGCCCAGCACGTAGGTGAGCCTTGGGCATTCTACCCTTCCCACTCTTCCTTGCCCCGGAACCCAGAGCTGGAGCACTGAGGCAATTCAGGAACAGCATCTACTGCCTGATATGTGGGGATGGGAGTGGAAAGGCGACAAGAACAGCCTGTGCCTTCGGGAATTTGCTCCCTGAAGTCCCTGCACTGATCTCGTTTGTGTCTGGCTTCCTATAAACAAAGCAGAACAATGAGAGGAAGGAATACCAGGAGGCACCAGCGCTAGCTGGAAGGAGAGGAAGTTTGCGGTGCTCCCCAGCAGGGCGGTTCCCGGCCACCCGTGTACTGCAGCTGGGCAGGCACACTGCTCCAGACCCAGCCCTCTCCAAGGAGAAAAGAAAGTTAGTGAGCTTGGGGGGACGGGGGCCGTTTCCCCTCTTTTCCTAGAAAAGGGTGGCAGGGGGGCTGGCTCAAAAAGAAAGATCACTGACCAACACCTGGGGTACCCTGTCAAAACCCTGCTCCTTCCACACTGAGTCTCTTTGCTCCTCCCCTTTCCCCCAGTCAACCTAGGGTTAAATGGGAAGGGGAGTAAGGCAACTCCAGGCGACGCCTTCCAAACTCTGGAAGAGGGAAAGCACAGGAGTCGGTAGAAGCGTGAAGGCAGAGCTTGAACTCCTATGTACCCGGTGACACAAGACAGCTCTGAGGGTGGCGCCCGCTGCTTCTCCCGGGCACCCCGCCAGCCGCTCTCCCTGGCAGTGGCGCCCTTTCCTCGCCCTCTGCCCGCCCAGGAGCTGCTGGCCCAGAGCAGCCGCATCCCCGACCCTCCAAGGCGAAGATCTCCTGGACTCACCCCCTCCCTGGCCTTTCCCCCTGACTGACTGAAACCTGGCTCCCCAAGACTGATTTTCCAACCTCCCTAAGAAATAAAAGGTCGGTGTGCCCTTCACCTCCCTGCCTGCTTTCCAGTGTCCTCCGCGTCCGCGCCTCCCGCCGCATTGCACCGCGAACAGCCAGACACTGGCGCGCCCCGTGTTGGGGAGAAGAGAGGAGCAGACGCCTCCAAAGTTTGGAAAAGTTTCACAGGGACTGGGGGCAGGGGGTGCCGACCGGGAGAAGGGAAGGATCACCTGTTGAGGGAGGGAGGGAAAGTTTGCCTGGCCCCGCCTCCCCGGGGCACCCAGCTCCCAGCCGCGCCGCGCCTCCCCACCTGGCCCGCGCTCACCTTGAGGCCGCGGATCTCGCCAAGGTGCAGCTGCAGGCGGCGGTTCACCTCGCGGATGAGGTTGCTGTGGTCCAGCATCGCGCTCACCTTCTCCGCCTCGGCGCGCCGCAGGCTGCGGATCAGCTCCTCCTTGCTCCACTGCAGCAGCTCCTCGTCTGACACTTTGGACAGGTCCTCCACGGGCGCGGCTGTGGTCGAGCCGGCCGCGGCTGGGGAACAACTTTCCGCCGCCGCCGCCGCCGCGCCTCCGGCCGCCTTCGACATGGTATCTGCGCGGTGGCAGGTGCAAGTGGGTGGAAGAGGCGAGGCGACTCCCGAAGGCGCGGGCGCGGCGGGGCCGCCTCCGCCCACACCCCTGTGCGCTCCGGCGAGTCAGCGGCACCGCCCAGGGGCCGCTGGGTTGGGGCGGCGGGGGTCGCGCTGGGTGGCCATCCTACCTCGCCATCCCCGCGCGCGCGCCCGCGCTCCCCCAGGGCCCGGCAGCCAGCCGCTCGCTGCTACTGAGGCCCGTCCCAACTCCGAGCAAGTCCATGGTGAGGGGCGCTGGGAAGCCCGGGGCAGCCGCGGGAAAACCTCGGGGACGGCGGGGGAGCTGCACCCCCGTTCCCCTGCCCTCTCCTCCGCCCTAAGCCGAGACTGTCGACCCCCGCACTCTCTGCCTTGCACACAGGCGCGCACGCACACGCACTTTCCTCCCCCTTGCCCAGCTGCAGCCCCCGGCTTCTCCCCTCTCCTAGCGTGGAGGGCGCGCCCGGCTCCGCGGCGCCTCCCCGGCTACTCTAGAGACGCCGCGGTGGCTGCCCGAAGGCTGCTGCGCTCCTCCTGTCGCCTTCGCTGCGCCCGCGGCCGCTCCTAGGCTGCTCCGGGAAGCCTTCGATTTGCAGAGCCGAGTCGAGAAGGGGTGGAGGGTGGGGGACCGGCTGGAGGAGGAGCCTGGAGCTGGGGCCACCCGTAACCCGCAGCAGCTCCCGCATGGGCTGGACGCAGCTGCCACTCGACCGCTGTCCGGGCCCCCGAGGTGCGCTCCCCGCTGTCCAGCCCGGGAGGGCTGGGGGCGCGGCTCCTTCTGCTCCCGGGTGCGGGTGGGGCTGGAATGGGGAGAAAGTGCGGAGCTGTGGCCGCCCGGGCTTTGGGAGGCTCGCGCGCGCCACCGTGTGGCGGAAGAAGCTCCCTCCTCTGTCCTCTGTCCTGGTGACCGCGCTTGTCACCAGGCGGGGGAAACAGCTGCTGACCCAAATGCGAGGTGCTTGGTATTTGGAGGGATAGGGCATCAGGAAAGATAGGGTAGCAGGACCTGAGGGATAACCAGTTGTTTGCACTTTGGAGAATGGGAGAAGAAGCAAATGGCAAAAACGGGGGTTGGGGGAAGGGGTAGCTTGAGAAAATCCAAATGGTCTGAAAAGGGGGAAAAGAGGCTTCAGGGCACTGCTCTTTAGGGACTACCCATCCCCACCTCCCACCCTCGCCCCACCCCTAGCCCTTTGTCTCTTCTAAAAACCCACTACTCTATGAAGAAGCTTCGGGAGAAGGTACTGGATCTTTTAAAATTTTATTTGAAAAATATCAAAGCCTTTAGGCGAAAATAAAATACCTTCATCTCCTGCTTCCTGAAACCTAGATTTTAAGGTCAGCACAGTCACCTCCCCTCGGAGCAAAGCAAGCCCCCTCAGGCAAGCTGAAATGCCAGCCAAGGAGATTTCCATTTTCTTCTATGCCGCAGGCTGCCAGGCGTTTACTGGGTCGGCTTTTTTATGATGGTTATTTCTGGAAGGAGGAAGTCTGAGTCCCTGGCTTCTATCTTTGGGCTATCCTCTTGTAAAGTTGGGTGGAATCCTCTCTGGGCTGAAAACATGCTTTTGCCTAAAGAGGTGGATGCCCTTGACTGGCATGTTATTTCCAGTGGGGGACAGGGCCGGAAAATGGCAAGGATCTACCCCACCGGGTTTCAGTTAACCCGGGTGCAGAGAGAATAATCTCTATCTGGTAGGATGAGAATCGAAATCAGTCCCTTCACCCGCCGGTCAGTGTGTGTCCTCTATTGGGGACACTGAGACCTGGCTCCCAGGAGAGGCAAAGAGAGGTGGTACTGCTTACTGTGACCAAGAAGGCCCTTAACATTCCCCTCAGCTTGACTAAGCTTTAGACAGGTTTCTTCCTAACTGTAGGCCCCTGACCTTCCTTTTCTCAGAGCATTTACTTCAGCAAACTTCCACTGATGAATGTTTCCTCTGACCCTGTGATATGTAAATCTCTTAGCCTCTTGCTGGGTTTCACAGCCTGGGGATCTTTCTCAGGGATCTGTGAGGCATCCCTTTGAAATATAATCATGAGGGAAAAGAGGGTCCCTATCTCCCAGTGTTTGTGGAAAGCAGGAGCCTAACTAATAAGTTCCAACTAGGAAACACAAATGGCCTCATTACACTGACCAACTTCCCACCCTAATCTCCTCCACTACTCTTCTACTAGCTCCCCTCCTGTTTCGGTGGAGTTGACTCTGCCTCCCTCTCTCTCTTCCCTATTGCAGTAGTCTTGAATAAATCCCCCTTGTCTGTTTAACTATATTGGATACAATTTTTCTTTGACACCTCCAAGCAGCTCTCATGCCCACAGAAGGCTCTGCTCAACACAGTTCCTAAGACCGATTTTGTCACAGAAAAGGAAAGTGAAGGTCAGAAAAAGATAAGTCCTATCTCTGTTACATGTTAGTTCTTGTCCTTGAACAAATTATCCGACCTTACTGGCCCTAGGGCAGCTAATGATATGAAGTGCTTGATCGAGCAACCCTACAGAAATGCAACCTTATTATTACTGATGTTACATACTACACTGGGCAGCCTCTTGTCTAGAAATAGGAACCAGGACTTCTGTGTATTCCTCTATCACGGGTTCTTCAAGAGCCCTATTCTAAAATGAAACAGCCAGCCCCTTCTCTCCTAACTCCCTCTGATCAGTTAGCACCTAATGGACATGAGAGATAGATGGCTGAGAGGAGAAATTAGACTTGTGTTGGGAGGACAAGGAAGAAGGAAAGCAAAAAAAAAAAAAAAAAAAAAAAACTCTCTGCAAATTATATACACTAGCAGTGGCTTACAGTTGAGCTACATCATCTTAAGGTTTTGATGTTTCTAATTTTGGTCATTGATTCAGAATAATAATTTTCTGCATGAATGAATAATGTTGCTTCATGTTGCTAAGGTCATATATGGTGTCAGGAGCTTCACTTGACTGCTAAAAACAGAAACTCAAAAAACAGTCACTTTAAAAAAATCACTTATTTTTTCTCACCTACGTGGTATTCTAAAGAGAGGCAGCTGAGGGCTGGTATGGTGTCTTCATGAGGTGGTAAAAATCTTAGGCTCCTTCTTTCTGCTCAGTCCCGTTTGGCATGATTGCCTCATGTCCATAACATGGCTGTTGGAATTCTAGCCATCCAGCTACATGTAAGGCAGGAAGAAGGTAACAACAACTGTAAAGGGGTACATGCCCCTTTAAAAAGTTTTCCTGGTGGCCAGAGGTGGTGGCTCATGCCTGTAATCCCAGCACTTTGGGCGACCGAGGCGAGTGGATCATTTGAGGTCAGGAGTTCGAGACCAGCCGGCCAATAGAGTGTGCCACTGCACTCCAGTCTGGGCAACAAAGTGAGACCCCGTCTCAGGAAAAAAAAAAAAAAAAAAAAAAGTTTTCCTGGTAATTGACCCAGTTAATTTTCTTTATGTTCTAATAGGCAGAGCTTACCATATGATCACCTCCCAGCTACAAGGGAAGCTAGAACATTTGTTAAAGTTGGGTATATTAATGTCACAAGTAAAATCTGGGTTGTTTTAATAAGAAAGAATAAAATGGATATTAGGTAGGCAACTAACAGTTTCTTATGCAAACCTTAGCAGTTTCTTATGCAATCTGAACTCTGAGTAAGTTAAATGGAGGTTTCTGAAAACCAGCCATAAATGACCCTAAGTCTTTAGTCCTGATGGTTTTATGTCATATGATTTTTTTGAGTCAACTCTATTTCATCCCAGCTCACTGTTGCCCAGCCTAGGTTCTCACTAAGTCTCACCTAACCCCCCTCACTGGTCCCTCTGACTACAGCATCACCTCTCTCAGATCTGCTTTCCACACAACTTCCCAAGTGAATCATCTCTAGTCATAAAAAGTCAAGTCTAGCTGCTTTACCCCAAGATAGATTGAATTATTGCTGATAATTTTTCACAACCTCCCTATAAAATGAATTAACATCGGCTGGGTGTGGTGGCTCATGCCTGTAATCCCAGCACTTTGGGAGGCCAAGGCAGGCAGATCACGAGGTTAGGAGATCTAGACCATCCTGGATAACATGGTGAAAACCCGTCTCTACTAAAAATACAAAAAAAACATAGCCGAGTGTGGTGTCAGGCACCTATAGTCCCAGCTACTCGGGAGGCTGAGGTGGAAGAATGGTGTGAACCCGGGAGGCAGAGCTTGCAGTGAGCCCAGATCGTGCCACTGCACTCCAGCCTGGGTGACATAGCGAGACTCCGTGTCAAATAATAATAATAATAATAATAATTAACATCCCCCTGCACCATGTGACGTTATAGTCCTCCGCTACAGAGAACAGTTTTTCTCCCCTCCTCACTGGGATTGGGAATCGTATTGCAAGCATATGACTTGCTGTACTAACGCATGTGTGTGCACCTGACGATGTACCCCTTCTCTGAAGAGGTCTCAAAAGGCATCTGTCTGCCCACTCACCCATCTGTACTTTCCATGCTTCACCAGGAGAAGAGCTAACCTTGGGTAGCTGCCGTTCCTTCAGTCTGAGCCATACACTCAGCCACACCAGCCAACCTGAAGACCTGCAGCGTGAAGCAGAGCCATGCTCACAGACTCACAGACCTGCATGTGAGAAAACAAGACTATTGTTTAAGCTGCTTACTTCTGGGGAGATTTATTGTGCAGCATTATTAATGCAATAGTTAGCATGTACAATCCCTTGCCTAAATCCCTTTGGGGCATCTCAGCACCTTTCTCTGGAGTGAAGCTACATTTCTTAGCAGAGCATATAAGATGGACACAGTCTGACGCTTACCTACTTTTTCAGCTCCACCTTCTACCATACTTTGCCTCATATTTCATACTTTTTCAGTTCCAAACTGCCTGTAGCTCCCTGTCAGCATTCAGTGTACCTCTGTGCCACACTGATGCTCTTTTCTCAGGCATAGAGTGCCTTCCTTGCCTTTTCCTTCTGAATAACTTCTGACCAGATCCTTCAAAAGGCATCATCTACTCCAGATTGCTGGCATCAGCCCACATTTCCCTGGCAGAGGCAAAGGTGAGTGTCCCTCTCCACTCCCATAACCTCCAGTGCATACCTCTAGTGCAGTACCTAAAATAGAATGCTGAATTATAGGAAAATATAAGCAGAGGCTCAGACTAATCCAGTCCAATCCCAACAAAAGGGTTTAACTCCAGCCAGGATTTAATATTATCTGTTTTCTGCTTTCTCCAAACCATACAGATTTTTGTCATGCTCTACAGAACTCCTTGGTGCCATTAGGGATGTTACTGAGGTCATTGCTTATGACACCCCATAATGCCTTATAAAGACTGCACCTAATACCCATGGTCCATAGTTTTAATCCTATGGACACTGAGTTTTGCAGTTGGTTATGTATTCCTCTTTGCGCTGGCTTCTAGGAAGTTAGATCTAAATTTGTGGCCCACCTTCAGTAATTCAGAGAAAATTTAATGAATGTAATTTGTCAACTAACCTGACTTCCATCGTTTTCTCACTTTCAGATTTCTCCCTCACAATTTCTTCTTTTTAACCCCATGTGTGTGTATCTTTGCAAGTTACTGCTGGCATTTTTAGTAAGGCAGAAAAGAGAGAAAGGGAGAGAGGGAGGGGGAGAAGAGTCTCATCTTCAATTATAGACCCTATAATGTTTTCTGTCTCTCGTTTACTTTGGTGTCTGCTTTGGCTTGAACATGTGTCGCTCCAAGATTCATATGTTGAAACTTAAACCTTAAGGTGATGGCATTAAGAGGGGACCTTGGGAAGGTGATTAGGCTATGAGGGCTCTGCCCTCATGGATGGGATTAGTGCCCTTATAAAAGGACTTGAGAGAGCAAGTTTGTCCCTTTTTGCCCACCCTTCTCTTCTACCAGATGGGGACACAGCATTTGTCCCTTTTTGCCCCTTTTGCCTTTCCACCATGTGAGGACACAGTAAGAGGCACCATCTGTGAAGCAGAGAGTGAGCCTTCGCCAGACTCTGAATCTGCTGGACTCTTGATCTTGGACTTCCCAGCCCCCAGAAATATGAGACATACATTTCTAATATTTATAAAGTATCCAGTCTAAGGTATTTACCTTTAGCAGAACAAATGGACTAAGACCATGTTTTTTTCCTCTTTTAGCTCCTAAGCTCCCTGGAGACAAGGTCTATTTCCTAACACAGAGTTAATATTCAATAAATACAGGAGGGAAGGAGGAAAGGAAGAAGGGAGGAGAGAACAAGTTTTCCAAGGGCCTTCATTCCGGTTTTTTAAAATATCCTTGTTTAGGTTGGGTCGCCATCCAAACACATACACAAGACCTCTTCCTTTTGAAAATATAATTACTGTTTAGTATATGCTATTTTGGAAGTTAGAAGAGTGATATGTAGTTCAGAATTTTTTTTAATATTTCAAAATTGTTTAAGTGTAGGATAATATGATGCTTTAACAAGTTAGCTTCTCTGCAAAAATGCACTTCAGGCAATGAGTTTATTTGCTGTTGATGCCAGACATGAGTAATCATACATATGAACAAGGCTGAGGTTTATCTCATTTTTCTGTGTTGCATCAAATAACACAGCCAGCCACTGAAACGCCCTATCTTGCTCCATCAAGAACCAATTTCCCGGGCAATACCTCAAAACTCAATAGAAGTACATTCGATTTTAGCTTTGTTACCTAATTCTGAGTTGAGATCCAGAGAACACAGCCATTGTGTGGAACTAGTAAGTAGCTGAGAATGTCCCCAAAATAACAGAAACCTCCAGTGGTAATGTTATTGATGGATGCCCCCAAAGATGCTTACACTGTGAGCTACTCCCAAAGTGCTTTGCCTTATCCAACCCTACAAACTGAACATTTAGGAGCTTGCTGCCCTTTATCCTATTTTGTTCCCCCAGGTACTATGGCAGAAATGGCCAGGGAAGGGTTTATCTAACCACCAGGAGTACCCAAAGAAGAGAGGTCCAGCCAGCCTGCCTCTCAGATTGTTAAGATGTCAGCTGTCTTTTGCCTCATGGAAACAGCTGTTCTGCCCCCTCCCCAACCCTAGAATCACAGCTACACTCTGTGGGTAGGTTGAAGCATGAGAGAAAAGCCTAAAGCAGAGGGTACTTTAGGAGCCTCTATCTTTTGTTGTTTGTAAAGAAAATTGGCATATCCCTGTGTAATAATCCCTGGACCAGTAATGCTATCTCTACTATTAACCTTCCTCCAGGTCTCTACTGCATGAACTGTCAATCTTGGCTGCATATTGGAATTACCTGGGGAGTTTCAGATGACCCCTCACTAGATTTAGTTTGTCTGGGGTACAGTCTGGACACTAGGTATTTCAAAACTCTCCATGTGATTCTAATTGCAGCAATTTGAGAATTACTGTTGTGGATAGTATAGAACACCATCCTGTAGAAATATAATACAAGCCACAAATGCAAGCCACACATGTAATTTTAGATTGTCTAGTAGTTGCATTTAAAAAGTAAAAAAAAAAAAGTGATACTAATTTTAATAATATATTTTATTTAACCTAACATATCTAAAATGTTATTTCAACATGTAATCAACATACACATTATCGAGAAATTTATACTTTTTTATTAACACTTCAAAATGGAGTGTGTAGCTTGCACTTACAACACATCTCAATTCAGACCAGACACCTTTCAAGTGCTCAGTAGCTACATGTGACTAGTGGCTGCCATATTGGCCAGCACAGCTGGAGACTGTTTGGGGGGTGAGTGGCAAAATGAGAGTGGCACCTGTAGTGGACTGAATAATGCCCTCCATCCAAAAGGTATCCACCACCAACTCATCCTTAGAACCTGTGGTTGTTATCATGTATAGCAAAAAAGGACTTAGTAGGTGTGATTACTTTAGGTATCTTAAAATGGTAAGATTCCCTTAGCTTATCCAGATAGGCTCAAAATGCAATTGCGTGTTTCCTTATCCAGGTGGGCCCAAAATGCAATTGCATATTTCTTTATAAGCAGAAGATTTCACAAAGAAGAAGAGAAGCCAAGAACCACAGAGTCTATGATTGGAGAGATGTGGCTGCAAGTCAGGGAATGCTAGCTGCCACTAGCTACTGGAAGAGTCAAGGAATGGACTCTCCCTGGAGCCTCCAGAGAAAACCTAGCCCTTCTGACACCTTGATTGTTGCCTCATAAGACTCATTTCAGACTTTAGGCTACATATGAGAGAATAAATTTCTGTTGTTTTAAGCCACAAAGTTTGTGACCATAATAATAAACTAATATAGCACCATTTATAACAAAGCACTGTGTTTTTATCTGTATTAGTATAGTTATCACAGTCTTTCTTACTTTATACCTGGTGGATACTTACTGATTTTCTTTTTAGAGGGCAGGGATCTGTCTTATTCATGAATGAATTCTCTGCTGCATGCACCTGGGAACTAAAGTGTTTACCATAGGAGCACAGTAAAGGTTGTTCAAATGGATCTGAAACTCAGTCTCTGGGGTGCCCGTATTCTCGTGTGCATACAGGGAAAGCACAAAGGGAAGGCTGCTTCCTGAAGAGATCTCCATATGGAAGACCTGCAGATCACAAACAACCCACACAGCCATTGCCTGGTCTCCTGGTCACTTGTGTTTTTGAGAAGCCATAACTCCAAGAATATCGAAGGGAAGAAAATGCTGAAAAGCAGGGGCTGCCTAACAGGTCTGGCTTGCAAGGCAAACTCTCGGCAGACCTGGCCAGCTTCTGCTTGTCCCAGGGCAATCCCACCCCCATAGGATCTGGAATTTTTCAGTCCCTTTGCTAAGATTCCTGAAATAGACTTAATGAGGAGCCTCAGAAGTGAAAATGCCTCTTCACACATTTGCTCAAAAAGATTGCTTTTCTCCTAACACAGAAATCAGCTGCCTTGAGGATGTGCAAGTTTGATTAGGGAGTCTGCTCTTGCCTATTTCTCAAACAGTTCAGGCCCTGACAGAATCAGTATCACCCTTAGGGCATTTGCTTCAAATGCCCCCCATATAATCAGAAGTTATAAATGATAACCCAAAAGTTGAGGTACATTCATTGCCTTTCAGAATGAAACCTTCTAAGGGGCCATGGTCATATTGTGACTGGACAAGAACTATCATGGATGAGGCACATCATCTTTTGGAACCATCTATGGAACAGACATTATTCCATTTTGCAGAAGAGGAATCTGAGGCTCAGGCCAGACAGATGCAGCTAACGTTGAGTGGCATCCTGATGATCACCTTCATCAGAAAAGGCAGGAGTGCTTTGAGGACTACAGGTGGCTCTCAGGACCCTGACCTCCATGGCAGCCTTCAAGGAGTGGCAAAGGGGGTCCACAGTGGCATATGCAGTGAGATCCAAGTTTTAGCCATTCAGAGTGGAGCAAGCCAAGAATAAGAACAGGTTCTGATGGTGACAGAAAAGGAGTCCCTGTGTTTTTGTCACCCGGGAAAGGAATCCTGATTGGAGGATAATTTTCATAGAAGGGAGTCATAACTTGATTCCTGTTTCTCTGGTCGCATCTACAGAAGTTCCCAAAACATGCTCTTTCCCACTTGGGGATGTTCACATACGATGCTCTGTGCCTAAGCACTAGTATGTTGCTGGATAATTCCTACACCTTCACATCTCAGTCACAAGGGCATTGCCCCAGATATACTATCACTGACCGACTTATCTACAGTACCTGCTTCATCTTGAGTTCATCACCTTGTCTGTTTCCTTCATGCCACTTATCATTTGCAGTTATTTTCTATTTTGTTTGTTCATATTCTACTTTCAGCTGTGGAAGGCATGAGGGGAAGAGCTGTGTTGGTGTTATGCCTGACCTGTACTAGGTCCCCAGTAACTCTTATTGAATAGATGGATTGCAGGTTTTAAGTATTTGCTAATCAGCACCTACTAAGCTCCTGGCCATGCTGTGCTTTATCCCAGTACAAATTCCCCTCAGGAACTCTGATTCCATTGGTCAGGAGTGAGACCCTGGAAATGTGTAACTGAAGGCTATTTCTGATGCAGTCAGTAGAACATGTGGGACCCCTGTACCTGCCTCCCTCACACAATCTTTATTTGTTCTCTTTGCAGTGGGAGTCATGGCAGCAACAATAATTCACACATTAATTTCTGCGTGTTTGGGGTCCCTGGGAGTATCCTATGAATCCTGTTTGCATTTATGCCATTTGTCTACCCATCAGAATCTATGAATGAGATGTTAGGGCTACTGTTATCTCCTATACACGGTGAGTAAACATTCCCAAGGAAGGAGAGACAAAGGCCACCACAATCTTTGGGGGGGGGATATTCAGGGCAGCCAAGGACTTCAGCTTTCTAGAAGACTCATTCTAAGTTCCTTAGAACCTAAAAGCAACACACATCCTCTAGGTTACAAAAGAACTCATTCTCTCAGAAGCTAGACCACCTAAGGTTGGCTAAATGAACTTGACACAGGCTTGAGTGAGAGGAAACCAACTTTAAAACCTGTTTTAGCAATAGTTGGAGAATGAAGCTAGAAATGGCAACAGTAGGGAGCAGGGACCCTAGCCACATGGAGGTGGCATCAAATAAAAGAGCAGGAAAGAAATGGAGTACCTGAAAAGCGATCTTTACTCTGGGTCCTAACTATGCAGCCTGTGTTCCGTGGACTGGCAGCATCAGCTTCACTAAAGACATGTTATAAATTCAGAGTGTCTGTCCCCACCCTGGAACTACTGAATGGAATCTGCCTTTCGACAAGATCTCCAGATGATTTGTAAGCACATCAGAGTTTAGCAAGCGCTGACCTAAGCCAGTGCCATGGAGACTTGGTGAACTAGAGAAAAATTCCTTAAAATTTAGGAAATTTCTTAGCTTGGGGGAAATTCTACTGTGAACTAACCAAACCTCAATCACATGCAAGGATAATTTGGGGAAACAAAGCACTCTTGTCATTGGCAAGCATCTCAGCTCCTCAAGGAGAGTATAAGCTCATCGGAGCAAGGGAGTGTTCATTAAACTTCTGGTTCTCACAGAGTGCAGCCCTGTGAACTAGAACTGGAAAGTTGGGAAGCAGTGACAGGTCAAGTAAAGATAAACCTGAAGAGTTGACTGACATCCGCTTCTGCCATTTTCTCTTAAACATTCTTTGCCTAGAACTTCAGCCAACCTTCCTAAGATGGTGGGTGATTCACAAAACTTTAGAAGATGGTTTAGGATCCTGTTATTAATGCTCATAAGTATAATTTACCATTCCTCAGAGGTGGTATTTCCAGAGTTGGAAGTGTGGCTGTGTTACTTTAATCTGCGTTATGTAAAAGTGCAAGAAATTGTGAAACCAATTTGGATAGCAGCTGAAAGCAAAACAGAAACAAATCATTGGTTCTCTGGTTCATTGACTTTCATCTTCTCCCTAGGGCAAAAGGAATTCTCTAGCACCTCGTAATATCACTGCTGCTCCTTCACCACCCGTTGTGGATGAATGTCAATGATAATTCTTAGCAAGGGGCCATATGTCATTTACTGAAAACGTTACCTCACATTTAGCCTCTATTGCAGGAATCTGTTTGATATCACAGTGCCCTGAGTTTGTGCAGTTTGAGTGTTTTTTAAGAAAACTGATGAACAAAATGGTCCATATATGTTCATAGTTATTAGTGTGCCTATGTTTATCCAGAGATGTGTGTGTGTACATTTTTTTAAATTTATTTATTATTATTATACTTTAAGTTGTAGGGTACATGTGCATAACGTGCAGGTTTGTTACATATGTATACTTGTGCCATGTTGGTGTGCTGCACCCATCAACTCGTCATTTACATCAGGTATAACTCCCAATGCAATCCTTCCCCCCTCCCCCCTCCCCATGATAGGCCCCGGTGTGTGATGTTCCCCTTCCTGAGTCCAAGTGATCTCATTGTTCAGTTCCCACCTATGAGTGAGAACATGCGGTGTTTGGTTTTCTGTTCTTGTGATAGTTTGCTAAGAATGATGGTTTCCAGCTGCCTCCATGTCCCTACAAAGGACACAAACTCATCCTTTTTTATGGCTGCATAGTATTCCATGGTGTATATGTGCCACATTTTCTTAATCCAATCTGTCACTGATGGACATTTGGGTTGATTCCAAGTCTTTGCTATTGTGAATAGTGCTGCAATAAACATACGTGTGCATGTGTCTTTATAGCAGCATAATTTATAATCCTTTGGGTATATACCCAGTAATGGGATGGCTGGGTCATATGGTACATCTAGTTCTAGATCCTTGAGGAATCGCCATACTGTTTTCCATAATGGTTGAACTAGTTTACAATCCCACCAACAGTGTAAAAGTGTTCCTATTTCTCCACATCCTCTCTAGCACCTGTTGTTTCCTGACTTTTTAATGATCGCCATTCTAACTGGTGTGACATGGTATCTCATTGTGGTTTTGATTTGCATTTCTCTGATGGCCAGTGATGATGAGCATTTTTTCTTGTGTCTGTTGGCTGTATGAATGTCTTCTTTTGAGAAATGTCTGTTCATATCCTTTGCCCACTTTTTGATGGGGTTGTTTGTTTTTTTCTTGTAAATTTGTTTGAGTTCTTTGTAGGTTCTGGATATTAGCCCTTTGTCAGATGAGTAGATTGCAAAAATTTTCTCCCATTCTGTAGGTTGCCTGTTCACTCTGATGGTAGTTTCTTTTGCTGTGCAGAAGCTCTTTAGTTTAATTAGATCCCATTTGTCAATTTTGGCTTTTGCTGCTGTTGTTTTTGGTGTTTTAGACATGAAGTCTTTGCCCATGCCTATGTCCTGAATGGTACTACCTAGGTTTTCCTCTAGGATTTTTATGGTATTAGGTCTAACATTTAAGTCTCTAATCCATCTTGAATTAATTTTCGTATAAGGAGTAAGGAAAGGATCCAGTTTCAGCTTTCTACTTATGGCTAGCCAATTTTCCCAGCACCATTTATTAAATAGGGAATCCTTTCCCCATTTCTTGTTTCTCTCAGGTTTGTCAAAGATCAGATGGCTGTAGATGTGTGGTATTATTTCTGAGGACTCTGTTCTGTTCCATTGGTCTATATCTCTGTTTTGGTACCAGTACCATGCTGTTTTGGTGACTGTAGCCTTTTAGTATAGTTTGAAGTCAGGTAGCGTGATGCCTCCAGCTTTGTTCTTTTGACTTAGGATTGTCTTGGAGATGCGGGCTCTTTTTTGGTTCCATATGAACTTTAAAGCAGTTTTTTCCAATTCTGTGAAGAAACTCATTGGTAGCTTGATGGGGATGGCATTGAATCTATAAATTACCTTGGGCAGTATGGCCATTTTCACGATATTGATTCTTCCTATCCATGAGCATGGTATGTTCTTCCATTTGTTTGTGTCCTCTTTTATTTCACTGAGCAGTGGTTTGTAGTTCTCCTTGAAGAGGTCCTTTACATCCCTTGTAAGTTGGATTCCTAGGTATTTTATTCTCTTTGAAGCAATTGTGAATGGAAGTTCATTCCTGATTTGGCTCTCTGTTGGTCTGTTACTGGTGTATAAGAATGCTTGTGATTTTTGCACATTAATTTTGTATCCTGAGACTTTGCTGAAGTTGCTTATCAGCTTAAGGAGATTTTGGGCTGAGATAATGGGGTTTTCTAAATATACAATCATGTCATCTGCAAACAGGGACAATTTGACTTCTTCTTTTCCTAACTGAATACCCTTGATTTCTTTCTCTTGCCTAATTGCCCTAGCCAGAACTTCCAACACTATGTTGTATAGGAGTGGTGAGAGAGGGCATCCCTGTCTTGTGCCAGTTTTCAAAGGGAATTTTTCCAGTTTTTGCCCATTCAGTATGATATTGGCTGTGGGTTTGTCATAAATAGCTCTTATTATTTTGAGGTACGTTCCATCAATACCGAATTTATTGAGCGTTTTTAGCATGAAGGGCTGTTGAATTTTGTCAAAAGTCTTTTCTGCGTCTATTGAGATAATCATGTGGTTCTTGTCTTTGGTTCTGTTTCTATGCTGGATTATGTTTATTGATTTGCGAATGTTGAACCAGCCTTGCATCCCAGGGATGAAGCCCACTTGATCATGGTGGATAAGCTTTTTGATGTGTTGCTGAATCCGGTTTGCCAGTATTTTATTGAGGATTTTTGCATCGATGTTCATCAGGGATATTGGTCTAAAATTCTCTTTTTTTGTTGTGTCTCTGCCAGGCTTTGGTATCAGGATGATGTTGGCCTCATAAAATGAGTTAGGGAGGATTCCCTCTTTTTCTATTGATTGGAATAGTTTCAGAAGGAATGGTACCAACTCCTCCTTGTACCTCTGGTAGAATTCAGCTGTGAATCCATCTGGTCCTGGACTTTTTTTGGTTGGTAGGCTATTAATTATTGCCTCAATTTCAGAGCCTGCTATTGGTCTATTCAGGGATTCAACTTCTTCCTGGTTTAGTCTTGGAAGAGTGTAAGTGTCCAGGAAATTATCCATTTCTTCTAGATTTTCCAGTTTATTTGCGTAGAGGTGTTTATAGTATTCTCTGATGGTAGTTTGTATTTCTGTGGGGTCGGTGGTGATATCCCCTTTATCATTTTTAATTGCGTCGATTTGATTCTTCTCTCTTTTCTTCTTTATTAGTCTTGCTAGTGGTCTGTCAATTTTGTTGATCTTTTCAAAAAACCAACTCCTGGATTCATTGATTTTTTGGAGGGTTTTTTGTGTCTCTATCTCCTTCAGTTCTGCTCTGATATTAGTTATTTCTTGCCTTCTGCTAGCTTTCGAATGTGTTTGCTCTTGCTTCTCTAGTTCTTTTAATTGCGATGTTAGAGTGTCAATTTTAGATCTTTCCTGCTTTCTCTTGTGGGCATTTAGTGCTATAAATTTCCCTCTACACACTGCTTTAAATGTGTCCCAGAGATTCTGGTATGTTGTATCTTTGTTCTCATTGGTTTCAAAGAACATCTTTATTTCTGCCTTCATTTCGTTATGTACCCAATAGTCATTCAGGAGCAGGTTGTTCAGTTTCCATGTAGTTGAGCGGTTTTGATTGAGTTTCTTAGTCCTGAGTTCTAGTTTGATTGCACTGTGGTCTGAGAGACAGTTTGTTATAATTTCTGTTCTTGTACATTTGCTGAGGAGTGCTTTACTTCCAATTACGTGGTCCATTTTGGAGTAAGTACGATGTGGTGCTGAGAAGAATGTATATTCTGTTGATTTGGGGTGGAGAGTTCTATAGATGTCTATTAGGTCTGCTTGCTGCAGAGATGAGTTCAATTCCTGGATATCCTTGTTAACTTTCTGTCTCGTTGATCTGTCTAATGTTGACAGTGGAGTGTTGAAGTCTCCCATTATTATTGTATGGGAGTCTAAGTCTCTTTGTAAGTCTCTAAGGACTTGCTTTATGAATCTGGGTGCTCCTGTATTGGGTGCATATATATTTAGGATAGTTAGCTCTTCCTGTTGAATTGATCCCTTGACCATTATGTAATGGCCTTCTTTGTCTCTTTTGATCTTTGATGGTTTAAAGTCTGTTTTATCAGAGACTAGTATTGCAACCCCCGCTTTTTTTTGTTCTCCATTTGTTTGGTAAATCTTCCTCCATCCCTTTATTTTGAGCCTATGTATGTCTCTGCGTGTGAGATGGGTCTCCTGAATACAGCAGACTGATGGGTCTTGACTCTTTATCCAGTTTGCCAGTCTGTGTCTTTTAATTGGAGCATTTAGTCCATTTACATTTAAGGTTAATATTGTTATGTGTGAACTTGATCCTGCCATTATGATATTAACTGGTTATTTTGCTCGTTAGTTGATGCAGTTTCTTCCTAGCCTCGATGGTCTTTACATTTTGGCATGTTTCTGCAATGGCTGGTACCGGTTGTTCCTTTCCATGTTTAGTGCTTCCTTCAGGGTCTCTTGTAAGGCAGGCCTAGTGGTGACAAAATCTCTAAGCATTTGCTTATCTGTAAAGGATTTTATTTCTCCTTCACTTATGAAACTTAGTTTGGCTGGATATGAAATTCTGGGTTTAAAATTCTTTTCTTTAAGAATGTTGAATATTGGCCCCCACTCTCTTCTGGCTTGGAGAGTTTCTGCCGAGAGATCTGCTGTGAGTCTGATGGGCTTCCCTTTGTGGGTAACCCGACCTTTCTCTCTGGCTGCCCTTAAGATTTTGTCCTTCATTTCAACTTTGGTGAATCTGGCAATTATGTGTCTTGGAGTTGCTCTTCTCGAGGAGTATCCTTGTGGTGTTCTCTGTATTTCCTGGATTTGAATGTTGGCCTGCCCTACTAGGTTGGGGAAGTTCTCCTGGATGATATCCTGAAGAGTGTTTTCCAACTTGGTTCCATTTTCCCCCTCACTTTCAGGCACCCCAATCAGACGTAGATTTGGTCTTTTTACATAATCCCATACTTCTTGCAGGCTTTGTTCATTTCTTTTTCTTCTTTTTTCTTTTGGTTTCTCTTCTTGCTTCATTTCATTCATTTGATCCTCAATCGCTGATACTCTTTCTTCCAGTTGATCGAGTCGGTTACTGAAGCTTGTGCATTTGTCACGTATTTCTTGTGTCATGGTTTTCATCTCTTTCATTTTGTTTATGACCTTCTCTGCATTAATTACTCTAGCCATCAATTCTTCCACTTTTTTTTCAAGATTTTTAGTTTCTTTGCGCTGGGTACGTAATTCCTCCTTTAGCTCTGAGAAATTTGATGGACTGAAGCCTTCTTCTCTCATCTCGTCAAAGTCATTATCCATCCAGCTTTGATCCATTGCTGGCGATGAGCTGCGCTCCTTTGCCGGGGGAGATGCGCTCTTATTTTTTGAATTTCCAGCTTTTCTGCCCTGCTTTTTCCCCATCTTTGTGGTTTTATCTGCCTCTGGTCTTTGATGATGGTGATGTACTGATGGGGTTTTGGTGTAGGTGTTCTTCCTGTTTGATAGTTTTCCTTCTAACAGTCAGGACCCTCAGCTGTAGGTCTGTTGGAGATTGCTTGAGGTCCACTCCAGACCCTGTTTGCCTATGTATCAGCAGCAGAGGCTGCAGAAGATAGAATATTTCTGAACAGCAAGTGTACCTGTCTGATTCTTGCTTTGGAAGCTTCCTCTCAGGGGTATACTCCACCCTGTGAGGTGTGGGGTGTCAGACTGCCCCTAGTGGGGGATGTCTCCCAGTTAGGCTACTCAAGGGTCAGGGACCCACTTGAGCAGGCAGTCTGTCCCTTCTCAGATCTCAACCTCCGTGTTGGGAGATCCACTGCTCTCTTCAAAGCTGTCAGACAGAGTCGTTTGCGTCTGCAGAGGTTTCTGCTGCGTTTGTTATTGTTTACTGTGCCCTGTCCCCAGAGGTGGAGTCTACAGAGACAGGCAGGTTTCCTTGAGCTGCTGTGAGCTCCACCCCGTTCGAGCTTCCCAGCAGCTTTGTTTACCTACTTAAGCCTCAGCAATGGCGGGTGCCCCTCCCCCAGCCTCGCTGCTGCCTTGCCGGTAGATCACAGACCGCTGTGCTAGCAATGAGGGAGGCTCCGTGGGTGTGGGACCCTCCCGGCCAGGTGTGGGATATGATCTCCTGGTGTGCCTGTTTGCTTAAAGCGCAGTATTGGGGTGGGAGTTACCTGATTTTCCAGGTGTTGTGTGTCTCAGTTCCCCTGGCTAGGAAAAGGGATTCCCTTCCCCCTTGCGCTTCCCAGGTGAGGCAATGCCTCGCCCTGCTTCAGCTCTCGCTGGTCGGGCTGCAGCAGCTGACCAGCACCGATTGTCCGGCACTCCCCAGTGAGATGAACCCAGTACCTCAGTTGAAAATGCAGAAATCACCGGTCTTCTGTGTCGCTCGCACTGGGAGTTGGAGACTGGAGCTGTTCCTATTCGGCCATCTTGCTCCGCCCGAAATCTGTGTGTACATTTTTAATGTGTGGATTCTTGCCATTACAGCAATTAGAAAAGACCTTGGACAGGGAGAGTAAAACACATGGTTAAAATATATAATTACATGCCCATTTTCTCAGGAAAAAAAAATTAAAATCTATACCAGCCAGGATCTCCAGTGCTTCTTCTGTAAGAAAGTATGCTCCAGAGCTTACCATTCTGTTTTTTCCAAGAAGTGAGATGTTTAGAAAGAGGGCTCGCATGTTTTGATGGCTCTGTCAGGCCTGTAGGTCAGGGTGGAAAGAGCCCAGGAACCTGGACAACCACTCAACTAGAGAAGAGATCTGACCTCTAGTCACCACCTGGCCAGGGGGACATCCAAGTGTCACCTCTGCAGCTCTGTTTTCACACCTTTAAAACGAGAATGAAAATAAGTGTCAGTCATAACTCTTTGTATCAAAACAGTAAAAGGACCACATTTTGAAAAGTACAAATTGCCACACCAAAATGCAATGTGTGAGTATTTCTTTATGGATGTCACTCATCCCTATTTTGCTATGTCTTTCTCCAACCAGCAAAGGTATTCCAAGGATTCACCACTAATCTAACAGAGGGACTAAAACCCTTAATTGCTTCTATTACTCTGGAGTTCCAAGAACCACCCATTTTACATGACTCATGCTAAGACCTAGAACTTTAAACCACAGCCAAACCCTATACTACATGAGAGTAAAGAGGGACATAATATTTTAAGGTGTAGTCATTGGCCCCCTTCCCCATCTCTGCACACCAAACTCCCCAATTACTACTACAGGCTTAGGTAGTCCATAAGGAAGCTTTGTGTGAATTGGCAAAAAGCACCGCTTCCTCAGGTGGTGTCTCAAGTAGTGTATTAGTCTGGGTTCTCCTGAGAAACACAAGCAATAGGACACACACATGGCGAGAGAGGGAGAGACAGACAGACAGAGAAACAGAGAGAGAGATGTATTATAAGGAATTGACTCATGCAATTACAGAGGCTGAGAAGACCCAAAATTTGCGGTCAGCAAGCTGAAGATCAAGAAAGTCAAGCGTGTAATTCTAGTCAGAATCTTAAGACCTGAGAACCAGAAGAGTCAACGGTGTAAGTTCCAGTGCAAATACAAAAGCAGAAGACCAGTGTCCCAATTTGGGGACACTCAGACCACAAATTCTCCCTTCCTCTGCCTTTTTTTGTTCTAGTCAGGTCTTCAATGGATTAGATGAGGCATACCCATTTTAAGGAGGACAATCTGCTTTACTCAATCTTCAAATGTTAATCTTATTCAGAAACACCCTCACAGACACACCCAGAATAATATGTAACCAAGTATCTGGGCATTTACTGTAACCCAGTCAAGTTAACACATAAAATTAACCATCATAAGTAGGATGCATGGAGAGCCACAGCTGTACTCCAGCCCCCACCTGCCCCTAGGCTAGATACCTTAGTGTATAGCTCAGTCTACACAATCACAAACAGTGGCCCTGCCTACTATCTACATTGCTCTAAAAAATGGCTTCCTATCCTCTCTAGAATCAGGTACCCTAGAGCCCAGCCTTTGTGGCTCATTCAATTCATTGTATCCTCCTTCAGTCCCATCAGAGATTCTGGACTGATCATGGTTTTGGCCTCCATATACTACCTAGAGCTACTCCCAACAAATGTTATTTCACTTTACAAATTGTTAGAATGCAGCTACCTTTTAAATTTTTACCTGTGGCTCCTCAGACAAGCATCTGATTTAAGGGACTTACATAGGTAAGGGGTATAATACTGAACCATTCCTTTCAGTGGAAGCAGCACAGATTTCCCTGGACCAGTGGGTCTGTGCAACACATTCAATTTCCCCTGAGTGAGGAATAAGAGAATAAATACAATCAAAAAGGAAAAACATCAGGGAAAAGACAAACGAACATGAGTCCACAATGCAAAGAATGATGTAAATGAACAGGGAGATAAACAGAAATAACAACTGAGAAAGCATTCAGTGTGCACTGCATCCCAGAAATGACACTTGTGCAGAAGTGTAGCACACAGAATGAATCACTGTTTACCATCCACAGTCAGGGTGCTCTCAAGTTTAACAATTAGGAGTGGAATGTGCAGTGCCTGGAGATGAGTGGTATAGGTCTGGCATCAGAAAGCAAACAAACAAAACCTACCTTTATTATTTCTCCAAAGAAAAAAAAAAAAGGAGAGGTGGAGGGGAGGCATATAAAATTTCCCATATAAGTTTCACATGTACAATGTACAAATGTTTCACAAAGTGAAGGGTTGGAATAAATGGCAGTTCCAAGTGGGTGAAAAAAAAAGGCTCAGATGTTGTTAAGAAATATAAACAATGCAGCCAGGAAAGTCTGGGGGAATAGAGTTCTTGCTATGGTAACAGGTTTAGAAACCAAACATGACTCTGATGTGGAAATGCAATTTTTTATGCCAGAAAAATAAGCATAAATCGCCTTGCCTTAAAATATATATTTTCAGTGCTCATCCCTGAGATCTGAAAACCTGGAAATGAATCACAGACCCAAGAAGGCAGAAGCTTTGAGATTAGTAGTGTTAGGTGATTTTTCACACAAAGAGTGTGGAATTCTGGCCTTTTGACTGCCAAATGGATAGGAGAGCTGTCATAGGCAGATGTTCTTCCTGCCAAATCAACAGCTAGCCTTGTAGAAACTCAGCCTAACCATAGTGATTGGGAAACCCAATTTCAGGCCAGCTTGTCCAACAGAAATTGTGGACAAGACCCCCAAATACCCTTAGTATTAAAGAACCTGGACCTCAGTATCCAAATAAGGCATGTCATTATCCATTATTCTCACCAATCCAGTTGCCTTGCCAAGGTAACCTAAGCATAATCCCCCTTCATCAACATACTTGCATGTCCAGTGTGCATCTCAAACCTAACCCACCCAAACCTGGGCTCCTAAATAGTCTCCCAAACTTGTTCTCCCTGCTGTCTTTCCATCTCAGCAAATATCAACTACATTCTCCCTGTTGCACGGACCAAACACCACGACGTCACCCTTGACTTTTTCTCTTATAACCCTCATCATGTCATCTGTAATTCTACTGTCTCTACCTTCAAAATATATCTAGGTTTTGATTGCTTCATACCCCTTCTACTGGTATCACCCTATGCAAACCACCACAGTTTTTTTTCCTGGACGATTATTGTAGCCTCCTAGCTACACACCCTGCTTCTTTGCCACCCGCCAGCCTATTCTCAGCATAGGTAAAATATAAATCAGATCATATCATTGCAATATGCAAAACTCAACAATGTCCTCCATCTCACTCAAAATGAAAGCTAAAGTTCACATAATGTCCTAAAAGGCTTTGCACTATCTCTTCTCCCATACCCCAGTACCTGCCTGACCTTCTCTCTATTACCTTCGCCCTTGTTCACTCTGCCTCAAACACATTGACTTTGTCCCTTTTGACATAACAAGCTTAGTCCTTCCTCAGGTCTTACTGATGGGATAGTACTTACTGCTTCCTCTGCTTAGAATACTCCTGCCCCAGGTATCTTACCTCATCACTTCCTTCAGCTTTTAAGGTCTCAAAAATCTCCCTAATGGCTTTCTTGGTCACGTTTCTTGAAATATAATACCCTCGCCAGTACTTCCAAACCTTTTCCCAATACAGATTGGCAGAGAAAGGGAGAGGGGTGGTTCCTCCCAATAGTCCCAGGGTGGAAGTCTATCTAAGGTTCTGCCATCCTGTAGCTGCACAATCTGGAACATGTGACCTCCTAGCCAGAGAAAGGGGAAACAGAGCTTGGAGGTGGCACACTAGCTCTTAAATGCCTAGACATGAAAATGACACATGTCAGTTCCATGCCTATTTCATTGGCTTCAACTAGTCAGTTTCACATAATTGCAAAAGAGCTAGCAAGTGTAGTATTCCAAGTGTTCAGGAAGGAAGGGAGAAGCAAACATGAATGAATTCTGTTTCAAACATGAACGGCTGTTTCTTCTGAAATCCTTCACTTCTTGGGTAACTGGAATCTCTATCATCCTATCTTACTGCTCTAAAACATGCTTGTCCAACCCATGGCCCATGGGCCACATGCAGCCCAGGATGGCTTTGAATGTGGTCCAAAACAATTTTTTTGTGATTACATTTATTTATGTATTTATTTATTTTATTAAACTTTAAGTTCTAGGGTATATGTGCACAACATGCAGGTTTGATACATAGGTATACATGTGCCATGTTGGTTTGCTGCACCCATCAACTCATCATTTACATTAGGTATTTCTCCTAATTCTATCCCTCCCCCAGCTCCCCACCCGCCGACAGGCCCCGGTGTGTGATGTTGCCCGCCCTGTGTCCGAGTGAACTGATTGTTCAATTCCCACCTATGAGTGAGAACATGCGGTGTTTGGTTTTCTGTCCTTGTGATAGTTGGCTGAGAATGATGGTTTCCAGCTTCATCCTTGTCCCTCCAAAGGACATGAACTCATCCTTTTTTATGGCTGCATAGTATTCGGTGGTATATATGTGCCACATTTTTTTATCTAGTCTATCATTGATGGACATTTGGGTTGGCTCCAAGTCTTTGCTATTGTGAATATTGCTGCAATAAACATACATGTGCATGTGTCTTTATAGTAGCATGATTTATAATCCTTTGAATATATACTCAGTAATGGGATTGCTGAGTCAAATGGTAATTCTAGTTCTAGATCCTTGAGGAACTGCCACACTGTCTTCCACAAAATGGTTGAACCAATTTACACTCCCACCAACAGTGTAAAAGCGTTCCTATTTCTCCACATCCTTTTCAGCATATGTTGTTTCCTGACTTTTTAATGATTGCCATTCTTGCTGGCGCTAGATGGTATCTTATTGTGGTTTTGATTTGCATTTCTCTGAAGACCAGTGATGATGAGCATTTTTTCATGTGTCTGTTGGCTGCATAGATGTCTTCTTTTGAGAAGTGCCTGTTCGTATATCCTTTGCCCACTTTTTGATGGGGTTGTTTTTTTCTTGTAAATTTGTTTAAGTTCTTTGTAGGCCCAAAACAATTTTATAAACTTTCTTAAAACATTATGAGTTTTTTGCTTTTTTTTTTTTTTTTTTTAGCTCAGCAGCTATCATTAGTGTATTTTATGCATGGCCCAAGACAATAATTCTTCCAATGTGACCCAGGGAAGCCAAAAGATTGGATACCCTGCTCTAAGATTAATCTTAGAATGATTTCATTCGTTCCTTCAGCAAATATTATTTGAGTGCATCTTTCTATGCACAGGACATTACGCATGATGTCAAAGATACAAGATACGAGAGTTGGTGTTATATTTCTGGCTACAGAACCCCATGGCAGAGTGAGAGAAGCATGCTACAGTGTGTGACACCAATATTATCCCCTACCCAAAGTCCATGGCATGCTGCACACTCCACACTGAATGAATGTTCACAATAGACAGAATAGTCTTATTTCTCCCAGGAGTGTTGCTGTCCTAAGAGAGTGCTACCAATTAAGCTTCCCTAAAAGTACTTGCATCCCTCTCAGAAGCTTATAGATCCACAGTAGACATATGTAACCATATAACTAATCATGATATCCTTTATTCAAGAAACAACAACATATAAATGATCATTAATCTTCCCAAAATTGAGCACAAATATTTTCCTTCTTCTTTGGACCTCAGACATACACTATAGAATTTTTTGCGGCAATTAGGAATAAAAATCTAAACATGCTCACAATGTGAATAGAGTTTAATTTTTTTAAATGTAGTGTTTAGTAGTCGAAAATTTAAGATAAAACAAGATTTGTGAATAACACGACATATGTAAGATAAAAACACAAAACACTTGTTCAAGGAAGCATGCATATTCAAATATATATGTGAAACACACTGAAATAGCTGCTTATGGGAAGAGAAGGGAAAAGGAGTGGGAATCAGAATGAAAGAAGGGGAAATAATAACATACAAGAGAATCCTTGCATAGACCATAGTGCTAATGTGGTATCTACTGAGGAATATTACTAACTTAGCAAATACACAATTTTACATTCTAAATTCTTTTTGTTTTTTGAGGAAGCACTCCAAAAACATTTGGAATGGATTAATGGAAAGGCATCAGTTTAAAATTAGTCTTTAGACCGGGTGTGGTGGCTCACACCTGTAATCCCAACACTTTGGGAGGCCGAGGCGGGAGGATCATCTGAGGTCAGGAGTTCAAGACCAGCCTGGCCAACATGGTGAGACCCCCCCCATCTCTACTAAAAATACAAAAAAAAAAAAAAAATAGCCATGCATCTTGGCAAGCATCTGTAATCCCAGCTACTTGGGAGGCTAAGACAGGAGAATCGCTTGAACCCAGGAGGCAGAGGTTGCAGTGAGCCAAGATCGTGCCACTGCACTCCATCCTGGGTGACAGAGTGAGATTCCATCTCAAAAATAAAATAAAATAAAATTAGCCTTTAGACTAATAAGACAGGTTGGGAAGACATCCTTCTATATACTGTGTTCTGATCTAAGCCCAAAGCTAAGTCTGTAAATAACCAACAATAATACATAATATTTTTTTCTATCAAATTGACAAGCATAAAAAATTGTAACATTCTGTGTTAGCAAAGGTATGAAGAAAGAAGCACTTTCAAATGGATATGAATATAAAATAGCACATCTTTCTGAAAAACAATGTTTATTAAGATTCACAAAAATATTATAGCCTTTAACCCCGGACTTCCACTTTTAGGAATTTATCATAAGAAAAATAATTTATGTACAATCACATATATCAAATGGTTTGTGGCAATATTACTTGACATAACAGACAATTGCAAGTAGCATAAATGTTCATAACATTTGCAATATAATTGCAAGTAACATAAATGTAATAAAGATTTGTTAAAGTATGGTACATCTATAGGATAGAATTTTATTTCATTAATACATAAAAGTAAAATTAAATGTTTATGATATATTACTACACAAATATAGCATTCTAAAATATGCCATATAATCCTAATTTTGATGACAGGAAAGAAATACACTAAAATGTTAATAGTTATCTCTAAGTTAATATATGCAATGAATATAAGTGGTTCTGATCTATTGTTGATATGTACTTAATTGGAAAAATATTATAATAAAAACAGTAAATATTTCAGATTGTAATTCCATCTATTATATTATGTCTCTAAGGCATGAAAAAAATTATTTCCATGCTAAAGTTTTTTTTAAATTTCTTTATTATTTAGAGACAGGGTCTCACTCTGTCACCTAGGCTGGAGTGCAGTGGCACAATCATAGCTCACTGAACTTCAAACTCCTGGGCTCAAGCTATCTTCCCAGTTCAGCCTCCTGATTGGCAAGTACTGAGGTGCATGCCACCATACCTGGCTAATTTTTCTTTTACTAGAAATGGCATCTTGCTATGTTGCCCAGGCTGGTCTTGAACTCCTGACCTCAAGCAATTCTCCCACATCAGCCTCCTAAAGCATTGGGATTATAGGCGTGAGCTGCCACACCAGCCTCCATGCTAAATTCTTGAAATGATATGCTTCCCTATTTACAGGATTCTCAAATCTTTTTCATGTGTACATTTCAGTCATTACCCAGTCACATTTCACTGTATCACTTTTAGCCACTGCATCATCCCTACGGTAAAAAAGCAAAGAGAAAGTCATTTTGAGGTAGGAATAGGATTAACAAATATTCTCTATAATTTTCTAGACCTTAACCAATAATTCACTGAACATCTTATAAAGATTCTGTTTGTTATTAAAATCAAGGGATTCCATTTTATCAATATGGGTGTTCTACAGTTGTCATGTCAGAATAGAAGAGAAATGACAAGATATTATGAGCCATTTAAAGCTAAGAGTTATGTTAAAGCCCAGGTTGGCTTTTACTTTAATAATAAAAAATAAATGTTATTTAATTTTTTTCACTCTGAAATATAAAACCCTGGAGGTCTGGCAAGATAAACAAGAGCTGGATAAGTTTGAAATGCAAGCACTGATATATTTTCTATTTTTCTAGGAGTAAAAACTCTAGTATCTTATCACTTTAATAAATAGATTTTCTTAGGGGAAAAATTTAAAAATCTAACACAAAAAAACAAAATCTAGCCTGGCTCCAGATTGAAATTTCACCAAGAGCAAATGTTATCTTAAGAAATCACATTTTAAAATTCCACTGTAATGGATGTAGCAATGAGAACAAATGTGAAATTTTTCAGTCTGTTAAACACACATCAACACAAAAATGAGGCTTGTTGGTAAGTAAAGGAAAGATGGCATATTCTTCCATCAGTACATATAAGACAAGAATTCCAAGGCCAAAAGTTTGCAGTTAACGTCACTTGGAAGATAGTATTTTTTAATGTATCATTATTATTTTAAGTTGTCACTAATATTTAGAAGAGTATACTTTTTTGTTTGAATATGCATCTAACACTCATTATTTTGAGCCACTGGCTTGATGTAATTTTTTTTTTTTTTTTTTTTTAAACAGGGTCTGGCTCTGTCGCCCAGGCGGGAGTGCAGTGGTGTGATCTGGAGTTACTGTAACCTCTGCCCACAGACTCAAGCCATCCTCCCGACTCAACCTCCCAAGCAGCTGGGACCACAGGCACACACTACCATGCCCAGCTAATTTTTGTATCTTGTGTAGAGACGGGTTTTCCCCATATTGCGGCTGGTCTCAAACTCCAGAACTCAAGTAATCCACCTGTCTCAGCCTCCCAAAGTGCTGGGATTATAAGCATGAGCCATAGCATCTAGCCTGGTCTAATTTTTAGTTAGTTAGTTAGTTAGTTTTAAGGAGCAGAGAGTTTAATAGGCAAGAAAGAAAACTTTTAAATTTTCTTTTAAAATTTAAAGAGAGAAGGCAGAAGAGGCTTCCCCATACAGAGACGGGGGCGGGGGCGGGGGCGGGGGCGGGGGGGTGCTCCAAAGTCGAAAGAGGAGGTCCCCAAGTATGGTGGACACCAGCCAGGTATATATGCAGAGGCTGGAGGAGGCAATGTCTGATTTGCATAGACCTCAAGGGATTGGTTTGACTAGGCATGTCATTCATGTAGCCTGCAAAAAAGCTGGCCCTCTCACCCTAGCCTTTTAATATGCAAATACAGGGCACCATGATGTTCTACACACATGGGGATAGGTGGGGGCCATGTTGCCAGGAGCATGTGGGGAAAGGGCAAGAAGGCCAGGGAATCTCCATGTTTTGGTAGACCCAGTTTCTAATGGTTGGCATTTGCATATCAAAGGCTGCCAGCCTGGCTGTAAGAGCTGGAGCTTCACAAAAAACGTTTCTGGAGATGCTATAAAAAATGAAAACTAGGCCGGGCACGGTGGCTCAAGCGTGTAATCCCAGCACTTTGGGAGGCCGAGACGGGCGGATCACGAGGTCAGGAGTTCCAGATCATCCTGGCTAACACGGTGAAACCCCGTCTCTACTAAAAAATACAAAAAAAAACTAGCCGGGCATGGTGGCGGGCGCCTGTAGTCCCAGCTACTCGGGAGGCTGAGGCAGGAGAATGGCGTGAACCCGGGAGGCGGAGCTTGCAGTGAGCTGAGATCCGGCCACTGCACTCCAGCCTGGGCGACAGAGCGAGACTCCGTCTCAAAAAAAAAAAAAAAAAGAAAACTTCCCAAGGCCCCCTTTTCCTCTCTATCTGCCTAAAATAATTTCTTAATAACTCCTACAACAGTGCCCCCTGTGGAGATGCCACACTAACTGCTGTCAGAGGGTTTGGGGCGACGACTCTTTCTGGCTACTTCCTGCTGAAAAGGGGCTTCGAATGGGGAACAGCAGCTAGGGCTCCTCCTGGGGTTGATCTAAGGGTCCTGGGAAGAATGGCGTGTCCATGTGTGGTTCAGTTTACAGCACCATTTGGAGTTTGATTGCTTCTAGGCAAGAAGAAACAATTTGAGTTATAGTATTGAGTATACAGGGTCCAAATATCAATACAAGACATATAAGTAAGAGAGGGCTTAATAAAGGGGTTAACCAATTCTATAAAGACTAGAATTCATTAAAGAGGGATTGTAGCCACCCGGGGCTGAAGCCAGCATTTTCTCTGAGCCTGTTAATAATTTGGAGTTGATTTTCAAGTACCTGTAGATTTTCCTCTACTTTATTAGAAGTGTTAATCCAAAAGCAGCATGTTTCATTTAAAACTGCCCCACTAAACCCAATAAAAAGTCCTAGCAGACTCAGTGGCAGTAAAACTTTCATGCTTCCTTTTTGTAACTATTATCCCTACTATAAGGATACTAATTAAGCAAAACATGACAGCAATGGAAACTCTCTGTCCAATATTTCAGTTAGAAGGTGATACCATGTATAATTCTATTGCAAATAGTAGAGTGAGAAGAGCAGTTCCCACAAGTGTGGTGTGGTAGGTAATTTCCATCGAAAATTTTCCTTGCCAACATATAGAATTCCCCCTTGGGGGTCTATGAAGTTCCTTGGTTTTATTTTCCCAAACAAAGAAACCTCAGGGTTATGGGCACCTTATTCACTTTCATTACATGGCAGAATTTGCAAGATAATTGCCCAGAACTAACATATTGATTCACATTTTTACATTACCCGTCCAGCCCTCTTTCTTTTCCCCTAAGCTGCAGAAGATTACCACTTGACTCATAGGAATAAGCAGAGTTAGTCTAAAATATAGGCAAAAAGCTTAAAAACGATTAATGAGACTAGGATTTAATGACAAATGTATGATAAGCTTTGGAGCAAAATTTTTTTCTCCAGTCCTCATTTTTGGTAAAAACTAATTATGAATAAACTTTGGTCTTATACTTGGCCTGATTATTTGCACGGAGTGCAGTAAGAATGGTTATTTTTACGTAGGCCTTTTGGAGTGGCTTTGATGAAACTCTGTTCCACAAGGAATTTCAGATAAGACTTTTAAAGCCCATAAGATCTAATTTTTAAAAACACATTATGTAGATTACTTGATCTACAATGAACAACCTGTAAGACCAGATGTCTTTAAATGCAGCTATTATTTTTAAAATTAATGATTAATTCTGATGTCTTGCTTTTTAAAAAATGATAACCCTATCTGGATCTATAACTTCTATTATATCCTCTTATTCAAATAGGAGACATGAAGCTATCCTTTGTATCACACATTGCTATGAAATGAATGTTTATATCCCCCCAAATCCATATGTTGAATCCCTAACTCCCAACGTGGTTGTATTTGGATATAGGACCTCTAAGGAATTAAGGTTAAATGAGGTCACAGGGGTGGGATTTTGATCCAATAGGATTAGTGACCTTATAAGAAAAGATACCAGAGAACTGACTAGCTCTCCACATGCACAAGCAAAAGAGGTCATTTATGTAAACACATAGCAAGAAGGCAGCTGTCAACAAGCCAGAAAAAGAGCCCTCACCAAAAGCCAAATCAGCTAGAACCTTTATCTTGGACTTCTAGCCTCCAGAATTATGAGAAAATAAATTTCTGTTGTCTAAGCCATCCAGTCTATGGTATTTTGTTATGGCAGACTGGGCATAGTTTTATATATATATATATTTTTTCATGTAATTTATATATTTGTTTGGTACTTACTTTGTACCAAACAAATCTGATTAAGTTATTGATTGATTGGATTCTACTAAAAATAATCTTCTACTATCTAGACTTTGAATTTATTCTTCAAATCTGTGGCACTCATGCTATCATTCTCCACTCCTAAGTAAATAGTAGAGTTTACTAATTGATCACACTGCTCTTTCCTACTGAATCTAATAATTCTTATCAGCATTCTAAGCAGCTACTAACAATTGATAGAGATGTTTAAGTTGAAATCCATTCCCAATTCCTGTATTAGACTAAAAGCTTATTGAGTGCTTGTATACTATCTTATTTCTTTTTTTTATACCCTATAACACTTCACATGATAGAAACTCAGTAAATACTCACTCAATTTAACAAACTGAATTTCGAATATAAATCTTGTTTAAAGAAAGTTCCCTATATAAGAACTTTGGGTCATGAGTCAACATAAACTTGTTTTGATTCTACACAGATACATAAGAAAGAAAGCAACATACTTTTAACTTTGACTGAATTTTCATCAAGTATGAATAATGAGCTGTAGCAATGATTTGAATAATAATTCATAACAATAATTCATAATTTATAATAATAAATGGTATATTATGCACCATTATGTATTAACTTCAAAGCTAGAAGATTCAAGGACACAAAGAAGTGGAAAGCCCGGCCTCTCGCCTTGAGGAACTCTCTTATCTAGTTGAAATATTAGACTTTCACACCTAAAACTTTTACTCACAATACAAGCAGAGTGTGACAAGTGCCACTGCCAAGTGAATGGTTTTGACAATAGCAGCATAAGTGTTTGTAGGAAGGAGAGAAAGATTTTTCCTTAAAGCTAAAAGGAAATTCAATAGGTGAACCAATTCCTGCAGAGTTCAATTATTCTTCCTCTATTTCTTTCTTTCCTTTTTCTTTTTTTTTTTTTTTTTTTTTAACTTTTGAGACAGAATCTTGTTCTGTCACCCAGGCATGCAGTGGTGCTATCTCGGCTCACTGCAACCTCCACCTCCTAAATTCAAGCAATTCTCCTGCCTCAGCCTCCTGCATAGCTGGGATTACAGGCATGTGCCACCACACCAGCTGATTTTTGTATTTTTAGTAGAGATGGGGTTTCGCCTTGTTGGCCAGGCTGGTCTCAAACTCCTGGCCTCAAGTGATCTACCCACCTCAGCCTCCCAAAGTGCTGGGGATACAGGTATCAGCCACCTTGCCTGGCTACTTCCTCTATTTTCTTATAACAAGGTCCACTGCGATCTTCTGTTGATCTATCAGATTAGCTATGGGGACAATCATTGCATATTCACCAAAGAGTTGCATACTCTGTATGCTGACCTGCCCCATAATATGCAAAGCAGACAGAGGAGAATGATTTTCTAAATCCTTGAGAAGCCAGGGATGCGACATACTGTCTTCCCTTTGGTGACTCAGTATCTTGAATCAAAGTCTTACCATTCTGATTTATAATGTTCTTGTCCCCAGTGGCAACACTTTACAACAGAAAAAACATGAGACTCCAAAACCACCTTTGAGGCAAAAAGTCTAAAAAGAAACAAATTGGTGTGTTTCCTACCCCAAGATATGCACCTCTTAGGGCTACATCTGCCTTGCTCAGTTAAGTCAGGAGAGTAGAACTTAAACTTTTAGCTAAGAAATAATTTGACCTTGATGGACTAGTGGTAGTGAATCATCATTATCATTAAAATTACCAAGAAAATAGCCTATAACACATCACAGGGTAAGCAATAAGCAAATCAGCAGCACATCTCATTAATGGATATATTTATTAGCATTTGATTACAGACAGATTCTAAATCATTCTGAGATTCTGTCAAAAGTTTTTTTCTAAGTAGAAATAGATGAAGAAGCCAAAGTCATAAGCTTCCCATGCATGAAGACTCAAACTACCCTTTAAGAACCTGGAACTCACACCAAGTGGCAGACCTGAGTTTTCAGAGTAGTTCACTAGAGTAGATACTAGGAATCATGTCTCAGAGTATTTTTTCCTTGGCAGTCATCCAGTTTATTTATAGAATGACATAAAATAAAATAAATATCCTCAAACCATGTTCGGTGTCATAAAGAGATATCACTTATTTTCCTCTAAATTAAAACACATGCACACACATACACATACACACACAGTCTTGTTTTCAAGATGAACAATCACACCCTCCCTTCCATACCCTTTACCTTCAACCCCACTGCCCTATGACACCTTGTTTCCAGAATAGGAGAAACACAGAATCTGGCCGATGAAATAGCTTATTTTGTGTGAAAATCCACATATTTTTAAGAATGGGGATGAAAATGACTTCATTTTTTAGAAGAGCTGGAAATTGGTAGAGCTTTCCCTGTTTAAGAAAAAGTAGGCCGGGTGCAGTGGCTCACACCTCTAATCCCAGCACTTTGGGAGGCCGAGGCGGGTGGATCACCTGAGGTCAGGAGTTCGAGACCAGCCTGACCAACATGGAGAAACCTCGTCTCTACTAAAAATACAAAATTAGCTGGGCGTGGTGGCGCATGCCTATAATCCCAGCTACTGGGGAGGCTGAGGCAGGAGAATTGTTTGAGCCTGGGAGGCGGAGGTTGTGGTGAGCCGAGATCGGGCCATTGCACTCCAGCCTGGGCAACAAGAGTGAAACTCCGCCTCAAAAAAAAAAAAAAAAAAAAAAAGAAAAAGTAACATTTGTATGACCAAGTTACTCACTTTATCCAAATATTAATAAACACCTGCAACAGCACTAAGGACAGAAATATTGCAAAAAGGGAAAAAAGCGGGTGAAGGCTAGCCCTCTTCTTCTTATTTTGGGGAAGGTAAGTAGGCATGTGACTCTTTTTGGTCCCCTCTTTCCCCTGCCTCTGCCAGCCTCCACATGGGCACAGAGCCAGAAGCAAGACTGGTAAGAGCACATGTCCAGTCTCTCCATCACCAGCTCTCACTCCCATGCTCACCTGGAGAAATCATTGTCTGAGTCGTTTACTATCACTTCTCAAATCCCTGAAGAAATCCCCAACAGGTGATGAGTTATTTGGCTGGAGTTCCAGAGATGAGAGGAAGAAAGAAAAAGGGAAAAGAAGAGGAAGAAGAATCAACATTATTGAGCTCCTAGGAAGTACCAGATATGTTATATATTCTATTTAGCTCTAGCAATCAAATATGAGATAGTGGATTCATCTGAGACCTATGTCTAAATCCCAGCTCAGCCTCTTACTAGCTATGCAACACTGTCCTCTCTGGAAGTCAGTAGTGGTCTCATTTGTCAAGTGGGGTTGCTAGTAATAATAATAATCTTCTAGGTTTATAGAGAAGAATACATGATGTCCTGAATATAACTACTTAATGCAAAAAACAGTAGCCACAATTTATCAAAGATTAGCTCCATTTTATACACAAAGTATATGATTCAGAAGTATAGGTAACTCTCCCAATAAGGTGATGAAACCAGAACATGGCACATTTCCTCCTGGGATGACTGACTAATTCAAAACATTATGCATGAATCATATGGTTTTTCAATGCATTCTCTATACATTTAAGCATGTGTTATTATTAAACTCCCTTCATAATAATGTGAAACAATGATCCTTGAAGGTGGCTTTCAGATTCTGCATGTCAGTCCCTGCTCCAGGGCATTCTAGTGGTTAGGAATGAGAAGTCAGCTAGCTGTGGGCTCCCTGGAGCTCCTTTGTGCCAGGCCCAGGCTCTCCTGATTCCTTCCCCCACCCCTCTTTTGGATGGGTTCCTCTGGACTTGCTTCCCCAAACTCCTGGCCTGTGTGTCAGCATCCCTGTTCCTCTCCTTTGGGTGGGATCCTTACCCACAGATCTTGTGGTAGGGGCAGTAATTCTCCCCAAATATTGTACTCCCTCTCCTACATTTAAACCCCTTAAAGTTACAGGATCATCTGACTAGTTCTAGCCAGTAAAATGTGGCCAGAAGTGTATCACCTTTGCACCGAGGCAATGAAAAGCCCACGCTGGACTCTCCAATCTTATTTCTCCTGTTGTGGAGTGTTAAGTGCACATGACCTACACGATACAAATCCTAAAATGCTAGCCTTGGTTAGCATGGGTCCCTGAGGGACACTGGAGCAGATTATCACCCCATACCACACTGGATACTTTGTATGTATAAGAAGTAAACTTTCATTTTGTTATAACACTGATTCGGGGGCTGTGTGTTATTATAGCAAAACCTAGCAGGTCCTAAGTTATACAAAATTCAATCTCTGCATATAAATTAGGACTGGGTCTCTTGCTCTTGACCACCTCTCCATGGTCCTACATTGGCTCTCATTTTGCCTTTATGAACCCAGCATGCTCTGAAGCAAGTGCAGAACTTGAAGTTCTAGTCACCTCCCAGGGGTTAATTATCTGAATCTCTCCTTCCCTTTTCTCCCCAAAATGCCACCTCAACCTCAAGGAAGTCAGAGACGGAGCCAGTTGGAGATTAACCAAGTCAACATAAAAAGTTGGGAATTCTCAGCCTGAGCAGGAGGAGTCACTGGAGCAAGGGAGGTGAAAGAAGAGAAAGAGTTGACATCCTAGATTATCAGGAGTAAGTGTGCTAGTTCTGAAGGGGTTGGTCAGAAGTAGAAACAGAGTCAGAAGTAGGGTCCTGGTCAAAGTCTTGGAGCCAAGGGCTTGAAGATGGAAAGATGAGGCCAAAGGGAAAGTAAATCATGATCAAAGGTCCTGGCCAATTTCATCTATCCCTGGTTGATATGCACCATCTACCTCTCCAGGGCCAGTAGGTAGGTATGCAGACATAACTCTAGCTGGCTTCAAGAGCCAGGTGTCTACCAACATGGAAGCACTAGCCAACTCTACTGCTCTGAGAGATCTGTTAAATCCTATCATGTTTGGAAGTATACTGGACAACTTGATTTAACCCATGTTCCCTAGTGTGGGGTTTCTCCTTTCTCAAAATTCCAGCAACTCACACATCTCTCACCAGTAGAAACCAACTCAGCATGCTTAACAACTTGCCTCTTATTCTAAATGCTTACAATCTTATTCACTTGTGTAGCAACTTCCCCAGAATAAGCACAGAGCTAATTGAGGAACTTGATGGCTCTTTTCTCAAGCCAAACAAGATGTTCGCATTACCTTTAACGTTCAACTTTGTGACCAGATTATCTGATTTGGTTATGAAAGCACTAATCACATCTTACACCCCAAATAACATACAAAATCAGTGTGCATGGAAAAGTTAATTAAGATTATGAAATATTAATTATCCTTTTTGATCTTTTCATTTAAAAATTCATTCTTCCTTCATTTGCTCCATATTCAAAGCTGAACTTTAGATAATGTATCTTTGAATTTACAAGGCTATACCCAGTGATATTTACAAGATAAATCTTCATATCATGCACTGAATGTTCAATGAGAAACAACACATTGCCGGGTAGCTACTCTATTATTGATACTCTGCATAATCTGGAATGATTGTAAATCTTTGCATATAGACCCAATTAAGTTTGTGATTAAATGTAAAGCTAAAAATCCCTTCTATTTCAAGCTTCAAGAAGGAGAGGAGATACTGTCACTAAAGATCTTTCTAAAATACAAACTAAGCCAAATGCTTTTACCGTGAAAGAGCACCAAGTTCACCTACAGAGAGACTTCCACATCACTAAAATCCACCTGCCTGTATTTAAGAACAGATTCCATTGTTCACTTCCTTTACTTTAAAAACCTGTTTTCTCACTCTGTGCACGTATATTCTATTCATCTGTAACAACATAATACAGCATATTTCTGCCGATACTGGGGGAAGCAAGAGTTTATGAAAATGTATGTATTTAAAATCTAAAATTTTAAGATGTCTTTATATCCCAAGCTGCCTTTTTTTATACAGAGAAGGTGCTACTGTTAGGACCTGTGGAGGAGGTGATTTCCATTTGATTTTATTGTGTTTTTAGATCACATACAAGTTGTGTTTGATGTCTTTGGTACATTGGATGGCCAATATATGACTAAACAGACAAACCAAGTTGAATACGCTAACCAAAAAGGACGCCCATCCCAGATTTAATAACTGTAGGAGATTCTACTCATAAGAAACTTCCAAGGATGCTGTCCCTAGAATGGGGAGGTGTGAGAATCCCAGAACCAATTAAGGCAGCCAATTTCATAAAAGGATATATGAGTGTCCAGGACCCTTGAGCAGGCATCATCACTCCCTGGCTCACCTCTCTACTCCAGTGACTTCTTGCTGCAAATGCCTGTAACTCTGCCTACTGGCTTTCCTCTGCCGGTGAGGCATACTTGACTGCCCCCAGTGCACGCTGAAAGTGCTAGAGACTTAACGCTTTCAGGAGATCAGGAGAAGCCCTCGGACCACGAGAGATGGGGATGTGGTAAATAGATCCTATCTTATTTGCCTCTCAGGGTAATACTAAAACATGTTCTATACTTCCTCCTAGAGTTCCCCAGGAGGGCTGAGCTTCAGCTGCACAGTAGTAACTCATTTGACTCATTATCCTTTATTGGTTTCCTTCACTTTTCTATTTTACTTCTCAACTCCCATGCTGATGTTTCCTGGGATCACCTCCCAAATAAACTACTTACAGTTTAATTCTCGCCTAGGGGGCTATTTCTGGAGGAATTCAAACAAAGGCAGATCTTTCGTGTTTTGGGGGGTTCGGAAGGAAAACCCATCTGACTCCTATTGATGGATACCTAGACAGAATGGAGGCAGTGATTCTGGGCCCATGAGATGGTGGACAGTAGAATCAGTTCTGACCCCGACACTGAGTTGCTGCAGAAGTCTGGGGTGGTAATTGTGTGTGGGAAAAGATGAATAATAAGACTTCCAGCCTCAGAGCCCAAGCATAAGCAGCAAGGCCAAGATTAACCTAAGAGAGTAGGATCATACTCCCCAAGAGTTACAGTAGGAAGAGCAGGATTCTATCACCTTCCCTTCCCAGCAGGGGACCAGCACTGCACTTCCACCAGAAACATCCTTTGGTGATAGGAAGCATCAGCTATTGTTGTCACTTACCCCACTGATGCCTCAGGAAGGGGTAAAGGTTGGAGCAAATTCTTTGTTGCACTGTGGAAGCTCCTAGGGCTGTGCTATCCGATATAGTAGCCATAGCCAAACACGCACACGTGGCTATTTAAGTCTCAATTAAATAAAATTAAAAGTCCAGTTCCTAGCCACTAACCACATTTAAAGTGCTCACTAGCCACATGTGCCTATGATCATGGCAGAAAGTCCTTTTGGACAGCGCCTCCCTGGAGTTGTGGGGCAGTTCAGGAACAGAGGATCTCAAGAAAGAAGGACATACTAAACTCCTGACAATGAAGGATAAGAGGTCCTACGACAGTCATTTTAAAAATAAAAATATATGCCTTTATTTATACTGTAAGTTTGTAAACAGTTCATATTAGGGTTAGAATTACAGAGTCAGTGCAAGGCAGTTTAGAAATTATATAGGCCAATCTCCTGACCTGATGTTTTACAAGCTAACATGAAAATAAAATGATATACCTGTGAGCATTGGGAGAAGTAGTGCATAAATTCTAAGGGAATTATAAAAACTCTATTTTAATGACAGGTACAAAGGTTAATTTTAGCTGGAGCCAATAAAGGTAGGCTTCAGGTAGGAAGTAGCATCTTCAATAAACCTTGAAGTAGATGTACTATTTCAAAAGGTATTAAAGTGTGGGGAGGAGGGACACAGGTTGAAGACAGAAGCAAGAAAACAGAAGTCATGTCCAAGGAAGGTTTATTAGTCCTGTCTCTGTAGAGAACAGTAAAGATGAGCCAACGGGCTGGGACTGTTTGAAGGAGAACCAAGATAGTTAAACAGAGTCTCCTTCCCAGAACAAAGCCAGACCTAAGACACTTTCTGGGGAGATCAGATCATTTTTCCCATTTATTCCCCCTTGGCTGTCTATTGGTAGGGCTACAAAAAGTGATTTCTCATCATGATACCCACCTCCTCCAGCATTCTGATTATCTATGCCCTCAGGGGCAGCCCCTGTCGAAAATTCTGCAAATCTTGAGACTAACTCTGAGGAACTGCACGAAGGTGGTGCTTCTGCTCCTCTGCTCATACAGAGAAAAAAGAACCAGCCACTGTTTCTGTGGTGTGATTTCAGAAGGAGAATAATCTGTTATGATCCTCTGTTGCCATTCCTACTCCACACCTTATAAAATAGCAAATAAAAGAACCCCAACTCTAAACTGGCTTAAGCAAAAGGAAGATTGGTTGGCAAGATTCTGGGGTAGCTCCATAAAATCAAAGAAAGAGTTTGTCACCCAAACTCCGAGCAGGACAGGGAGGGCAGCACTGAAGGTTTTAGGGGAAATGGGGACTTGTGTCCCCTCTGGGTGCTCTCTGCCCCACCTTCATTCTGTTCTCCCTGGGGTGTTCCTCATTCTATGTGGACATGGCACCACGACCGCAAACTGAACTTAAAAACTCACAGGGAAGAGCTCATGGGCCATCTCTGGACCAGGCCATCACGGTGTCCAGGAAACTAGAAATGTGTAAAAGGACGATAGTCCTCATTAAGACCATATGAATAGGGTTGGAGGGAGAATAGCAATTTCCCCCAAAAGAAGGGGCAAGAAGGAAAAGACAGAACTTGGCTCCGATATCACCAGTGGGGAAATCACTGTGGTCGGCCACCTGAATTGGAATACAGGGTACAGTAAGCACCATGAACAGACTTTTGAAGAAAAAGGGGCAAGAGATTTCCAAACGGATTCCCATGCTAGATCTCACTGTGCCAGACTACCATTCCAAGAGGCACAGGAAGCCTGATGTTAGCCAAACCATGTCTTTCTCCTACTCAACTCCAGACACATAACCCCAAGGCTGCAGTGAAGACCACAGGACAATTGCCCCTAATTCACCAAACCTACCCATAACATCCAAAGCACAGAACTCTTCTGCAAGAACCGTGCTGCCATCCAAAGCAAAACTAAGCTCCAATTTTCCTCTTGCCCTATATTAGTTTCAGGATATTTTTCAGGCATTCTTTTCATCTTTCATTAAACTAGTAAATTTTTTAGAATGTGAATAATAAAAAAAATGCAAAATGTATCAGTGTGATGGATGGCAATATATTTTAAAACACACATGTGCTAAAACTAAGAGTGACCCAAAAACGAAAAATCCACTCCAGGAGACAGTCTTTATTGCTGGAGACAGGCATTCAAATCACGTGTGGTATCTGGTGACGGTTGTTCACAGCAGAGAGCTGGAGGCGTTACTGACCTCTCTGTGACATCCGCAAGGGTTTACCACATTTTCTCAAACACAAATGCATCTCTGCACAGAGAATGAAACTTTCAAAGTGTTTTGGAGAAAAGAGCCTTTCTTAGCTGAATCTGCAGCTTAGGAGGGTGCTCATTAAACGAGAAAGGAGCAGGCATCTTGGAGTCCTCTTTTGGGGCAGATCAAATGAATCACCCCTGGCCTTCGAATAGAGACGAGGGATCCCATGTCCAGATTTCTCACAGCCTATATGAGCTTTGAATGTTATTGCCAACTGCCAGCCTTATGGATGATTCTACACTGGCCAAATTCAGCTGAAAATTTGGTATAAACTATGTAGACACTAAAAGCAAATGCATTTTTGCCCCCGAAACCAGCTTCTCTTCCTAACTTCTTTAAAGTTCTCAAAAATACACTGTTCTCCCTGTTACCCAGACTTCAAATCTTGTCCTGATGTCTTCTTTCTCAGGCCCTGCATGTTGTCCCAAAGCCTGGCAATTCTTCCCCCTAAGTCTTTCTTGGCCTCACCTTTTTTCACATGCACGTGCACTGGCATGTCTTTAGTACCCAGAATGGGGACTAGCAAACTACGGCCTGAGAGCCAAACATGACCCACCACCTGTTTTGGGTAAATAAAGTGTTGCTGGAACACAACCATACTCATTCATTTCTGTATTGTTTAGGGCTGCTTTCACACAACAGCAAAGTTGAGTGGTTAAGCCACACTGTTTGGCACTCAAAGCCTAAAATATGTGCTATCCGGCCCCTCACAGAAAATGTTTGCCAATACCTGTCTGAAACTGTTGCAATAAGTCTGCCCAGCCTTAACTTCTTTCCAGTTCTGTCTACTTTTTAAAATATTCCCTACTCAAAACTCTATTCTGAATTATTAGTGGAGCTTATCAGTCACAGACAGGCACACCCTGTTTAAAATGTGTAAAAAGCTCCTCACTGCACTTAGAATAAATTCCCAATACTCTGGCTTTAGATGGTTGGATGGCTTCAACTTCTCTCACTGCGTCCCTCCAAACTCACTATACTCCAGCCTCACTGGTCTTTCTCGTTTCCTTCAGGCATCAGACCCTTCCCCTTCCAGGGCCTTACAACTACTGTTCTCTTTTCATGCAATGTTCTTCCCTACCCACCTTCATCTGGTCACCACCTCTCATCCTCCAGATCTCCATTTCAATGTCACCTCCTTAGAGATGAGTCTATTCTTTCTCAAGAAGACTGCTGTCACTCTGTTCTTTTCTAGCACCCTATTCTTTTTAATTAAACACTTATTTGTTTGCTTCCTGGATTATTATGTCTCATTGATCATAATCTTGATCATAGTCACTCCAGGAGGTCAAGGCTTGTGTGTCCATCTTATTTGCCACTCCACATCCAGCACCTGTCAAATAGTAAGCACTCAAAACATATTTTTATGAATGAGTGATCTTCCATTCATTCCCAAATAATATTTATTCTTTGGCCCCACAATCAGGTTCTATCCTATTATTCAGTCCTAATCGTATGCCTCATTCCATGTAAACTGAGATAACCATCATTTTGCAAATATACACTGTGGTTTTTCACTTCTGAACTTTTCTTGTGCCACCCCAATCCCACATCCTCTACCATTTTTGCTTAGGAAGATCTTTCCTTCCAAGCTTAATTCAAACAATTATTCTAGGAAACTGTGTTTTAGTGAAAATAGTTTGAATAGTGTAAAACCAAAGACATATTTTATAAGGATGCTTCTTAGAACAGTCTTCAATATAATTTGATGCCCTCATGTCCAAGTATTCCAATAAAAGCAATTTTATGTGGGCCAGCCTATGATGCATTCCAAGTCTGATTCTACAATAGGATTAATTTAGGGATGCATTTTAGAGTGTGGGTGGATAGATTATCAGGGGTGTCCAATCTTTTGGCCTCCCTAGGCCACACTGGAACAATTGTCTTGGGCGACACATAAAATACACTAACACTAACAATAGCTGATGAGCTTTCAAAAAATCACAAAAAAGCTCATGTTTTAAGAAAGTTTATGAATTTGTGTTGGGCTACATTTAAAGTTATACTGGGCCACATGGACCATGGGTCGGAAAAGCTTGGATTACACAGTCTTCTGGTTGTTTTTTGCTAACATTGTTTTTCTCAACTCCGGTTTTGAAAGTAACTGGGTACAAATGAGTACTGAAAGGTACTCATATTCTATGTTTCAGCTAAATGGAGCGAGGAACAGGATTGATAACCACATGTGAAATCTGAGGAGCGTGACTGATACTCATGCTTATAAGGAAGGCCATTCACTCCCTTTCAGTGGTCAGAGAGTATATCTTTATGTCAGTCATCATGAGGCGCTGTACCTAGCATAAACCAACCTATCTACTAAGAGCATTTTTAGCTCATAATAATAAAACATTATTCACACAAAAGAGACTGTTTCAGTGTTTACTGCCTGTTATTTGAGGGTCTAGATCCAGTTTATAAAAAGTTAGAGTGACATATTCCAAAAAAAGCTAAAAAGAAGTGAAGCCAACACACATCTGTTGTGTGTGCCTGTCCCTTCCTTTGTTTTATACATAATGAACATAGCTTTAGATTTTAATTGCTTCTAAACTACTTACTCAGAATGAGTCTATTGTTGGTTAGAACTCCTAGGATTTTTTTTATATTGCTGCTAATTCACATATTTCTGTTACTTACTTATGCAGTTGTTATATTAGGACCCAAGTATAGGAAGGAATATAAAGACACTAATACACACATACCTACATTTTGTTCTCCCTCCTTAGTTTTAGGTCAAGTGTGAATTTTATAGGTATAGGCTGCATGGCTTTATTCAAGCCATTTATGACTCTGTTAAACCCAACAAGGGCCAAAGTAGCTTCGGTACACCTCTAACTGTTCCATTTAACATTCACTATCACCCAGTATCCTGAAGAAGCTGTTTGCCCTCACATCTAGTTTTTTGACATGAAAACATTAAACAAACAATTCTGGACTCCTATTAAGTACCAGGACACTTGTTAGGTACTAAAGATACAACAATTTTAAAGGTGAAAAAAAGCCCATTTCTAATCTCATTAAGGTTATAGTAAGGCCACAAGGATACCTAATAAGAGGTAACATTTATTGAATTTGGTACTGTATGTGTATTATGTTATTTAATCCTCAAAAACAAAAAGAAAAAGAAAAACCCTGAAGAAGGTACTATGGCTTATATAGATGGAAACTGAAGTTTAAGGAGATTAAGTAACTTAACCAAGGACACACCTCTAGGTAGTGGGGAGGTAGGATTCAAACCCAGATGGTCTGGCTCCAAAATCAATACACTTAATAGTTCTATTTAAGACCACCATGCTTATCTGCATAGGTTGTGTACCTGTGCAGGTACACAGTTCAAATACACTCCAACTTGCACAATCTCATATAGCAGTCTGAAACCCAGACACACCACCAGATTTTCTTGACCTGTGATTTTTCTTCTCTTGTCCAAGAAAAATCAAACACGAAGATGGAGGAAGAGGAAATGGAAAAATTCCTAGAAAGACACAAACTACTAAAATCAACTCAAAAAGAAATAGAAAATCTAAATAGACTTTTACAATAAATAAATAAGGAGACGGACTTAGTCATTTTAACACTGCCCACAAAGAAAAGCTCAAGACCAGATGTCTTCACTGGTGAATTCTATGAAACATTTGAAGCATTAATACCAACTGTTCCAAAGAATAGAAGAGAACACTTTCCAAATTATTCTACGAGACCAAAAGCAGAAGCAATAAAAAAATAAACTGGACATCTTTTGTGTTGCAGAGGATACCATTAAGAAAGTGAAAAGACAACACACAGAATGGGAGAAAATATTTACAAATTGTATTAAAAAGATAAGTAACCCAATTCAAAAATGAGCACAGAATTTGAATATTTTTCCAAAGAAGACATACAAATGAACAACAGGCTTGTAAAAAGATGCTCAATATCATTATCAACCAGGAAAATGCAAGTGAAAACCACAAATAGGATATTACTTCATACCCACTAGGATGTCTATATCAAAAAGACAGACAATAACAAGTGTTGGTGAAGATGTGGAGTATCTGGAATCCTCACACACTGCTGTTGAGAATATCAAATCTCACTTTGGAAAACAGTCTGGCAGTTCCTGAAAGATTAAATATAAAATTATCCAGCAGTTCCAGTCCTAGGTACATACTCATGAGAAATGAAAGTATATGTCTACACTCACACATGTACACAAGTGTTTATAGCAATGTTATTCATAATAGCCTAAAAGTAAAAGCAACCCAAATACCTATCAATGGATGAATAAATAATAATATGTCTAGATGGTAGAATATTATTTATTAATCAAAGAAATGGGGCACTCGGTGCAGTGGCTCATACCTGTAATCTCAGCACTTTCAAAGGCCAAGGCAGGAGGCTTGCTTGAGGCCAGGAGTTTGAGACCAGCCTGGGCAATATTGCAAAACCCCATCTCTATCAAAAACAAAAAAAATAGCAGATGTCCTATGCCAGATATTCGGGAGGGTGAGGTGGGAGGATTGCTTGGGCCCAGGAGTTCAAAGTTACAGTGAGCTATGATTGTGCCACAGCATTCCAGCCTAGGTGACAGAGCTAAGCCCTATCTCTTAAAAAAAAAGGAAAGAAATGAAATAGTGATACACGATACATCATTGATGAACCTTAAAAACTTTATGCTAAGTGAGAAAAGCCAGCCATAAAGGACCACGTATTATACATACTATATGATTCCATTTATATAAGATGCCTAGATTAGGCAAGTCCACAGAGACAGAACGTAGATTGGTGGTTGTCTAGGGCTGGAGAAAGTGGGGGGAAATGGGCAATGATGGCCATTGAATCAGGTTTCTTTTGGAGTTGACAAAAATTTTCTAAACTTGTGATGATGATTGCACAACTATGTGAATAAACAAAAAACAAATTGTACATTGTAAATGGGTGAATTGTATGATATATGAATTATATCTTAATAAAGTTCTTACTAAAAATGATGGAGAGAAGGCGAGAGAGAGATCATTCTCTTTAAATATGGAATATTAATTAAACCATTCATTTATGTCTCTTGAAAATCTCAATAAAATGGTGATTAAAAAATTTTAAAAGGCATAATCCAACATGTACAAGTAATAGAGAAGAAGAGACTACAAATACAGCAAAGGGAAAATGTCAACACCATTTTGGAAGCTGGAAAGAAGATATGTAAGTAACACAGTGACCTAACACCTAACAGACCTGGGAAAGCTAAAGCCTGTGGGGGATGACAAGAGGGAGGCCTAATGGCACTGCAAAAAGCTCCAGAAAGTTTCCAAAATTAGGAGCATTAGTTACTTCTGAAGGCCAGGGTGTGGGGTGAGGCTGAAAATAGAAGTGTGGGTTGAAAGTTTACATGAGATGGAGTTAAATACCCCTTCTAAACCCATGGAGCTGGATTATGCATTCCACCCTCACCCCACTGCCTCAGCCAGGGACAGGTAGTTTTTTTGTTTGTTTGTTTGTTTTTGTTTTTGTTTTTCTGCAGAAGCCAGGCCTCAGACTCTGGGCTCAGGACTTGGGCTCTGGATTCAGGGACCACAGGCACAGATGAGGGAGAGGTGAGACGGTCAACTGAAAACAAGGAAATTGAATCAAATGGTATGCATTGAAAGGTAAAGTATTGGAAATCTCATAGAAAGTAAAACAAAATGACAAAAAGGTGGGAAATAAGAGAGCAAAAAGATCAAGAAAATTGGAGGATTGACCCAAATGGTCAAACATCAGGATGGCAAGGGTTCCAGGGAAGGAGGGGGTGGTGTGGAAAATGAGATCAGAGAACATGCAGGGAAACTATTATAAAAGAAATTATGCAAAAAATTTCTCAGAACTTAGAAGAATGTGTTTCTAAAATAGAAAGGACCTACCAGATGTCCTGCAAAATGCCCATCATTGTGAAATTTCATAACACTCACGGGGCTTCTGGAAAACAGTTCCTTCAAGGTTCTGAGGGAAATTCTGTTGAACACAGAATTCTATACTTAGCAAAATCATTAGTCAAGTGTGAGGGTAGAATATAGACAAGAAACAGGAAGTCATGTAATCCAAGAAGCCAGGGACAAAACACAAAAGTGAACCAAATTCCCAGGATGACGGTGAGGGTAACAGCCAGGCTTCAGGCCCAGAGAAGGGTCAGAACTGATTGGAAGCAATGTAGGAGGATTCCAAAAGGTTCATCTCAAAGGTGGCAGGTGGGGGAATTGGCGTTGGGGAGTGCAAGAGATTACTCGACCTTACAGAGGGGTGTTTTCAGCCTTCAGGAGTTTACAGATGGGCTATTCAAATAAACAGAAACAGTTCATAGCTCTAGAAAAAAACAAAGAACACTACAGGAAAAGAAGGGTAATTTTAAAAGTATGTAATTAGAACTGTCAGGTCCTTCCAAGGAACCTGGTAAATCATTTTCTTATTTCTCACCCAAGTTTTAAACAAATTGGATTGTATAAACCAGAAAATTTAGATGAAGGACAAAACCTCACCCTTATTTCCCTCTAGTGATAAAGGCTTCACTAGTTTCCACCATGTGAGGTTAGAGTGAGAAGATGGCTGTCTGTTAGGAAGTGGACCCTCACCAGAACTCCAAATCTGCCAGCGCCTTGATTTTGGACTTCCCAACCTCTAGACCTGTGAGAAATAAATTTCTGTTGTCTATTAAAAAGCAAAAGGCATATCTGGCTAATGTAGTTTAGGTATGAGAAATGAGTCTTGAATCTCAGAATTAAGCAGATTCCCACTCCTCCCTAAACTCCCTGCCCAAGCCAAGGCAAGGCTGGACCTTCACAGCCCAGATGGAGCAGCAAGGAACACTCTCCCCTTGCTGTTAAACAGCTTCCAGAGGCAGAATGAAAAAGGCCTGATCAAAATTCACTGACCAGATTAAGCCACTCTTCCTTCCCTAGAGAGAAGCAAATGAATTAATGAGGAAAGGCGCAGAGAGATCACAGAAATGTTTAGCAGAAACCCCACCTCAAGGAAGAAAATATCAGGCGTTCCCTCCTGACATTAATGATGCAAATATGAAGCGTGATCTCACTAGAAATTATAATGTAGTAAAGTAAGGTAGGGCAGAGAATGCAGGCATTTATGATAGTGGTAGCATAAGCGTTAAATCCTATCCTCAGAACAGAAGTTCACTAGAGAGTTAAAATGGAAAATCAAGAAATGACAGTAACATATATTATTTGGCAATATGTAGCCAAGGAAATAGCTTAAAACAGCAACCTAGAAGAGTTGAGAGTGGCAGCCTTCGGGGAGGAGTCTGAGGTGGGAAGATGCGAAGCAGGGACGTCCTGCCCGTTTCATATTAAAACCTGTTTGTAGTGCTGTTGTGTTGTTGGACTTTGAAAACTTTGGATTAGATTGGATCATATAAAATTGCCAATATTTGCCCATTTGTGGCCTAAAACATGGCAATTTCATATGGTTCATATAGTTCAGCCTAAAATTTTAACAAAGTGAATTTTAAAAAACCTTTTTAATGAAAGGAAAAGGAGCCCAGCCCTTGGGATACCTTCTCTGCTTCCTTGCTCGCTAGTCTAGTTTGTGTACCTCCCTGGGGCACATTATCTCTGCTAACGAACCCATACCTATCTGATGTTTCCACAGCACTGCAATCATTAGTCACCTTGTCTTCCCTCCACTGGTTGAGATGACGTTGAGGGGAGGCCCTGTTTATTATCCCAGGATGCCCACCACAGCAGCAGGCACAGAGTAGGCCATCAGCATTTTCTGAATGAGTAAATGATGGCATAGTTACGAACCTTCACTGGGTGCTTGGACTGGTTGCTTCCTTTCCCAGGTGTTTATTATACAATAACCTTTTAGGACTGTTACCCTGTTATCTTAGGATTTCACCCAACATCTACACCAAGCTCACTAACTTGCAGTGTGTAGAATCTGCTTTATTCTCTCTCGCTCGCTCACTCTCGCTTTCTCTTTTAGGAAAACTTTCAAAAGAGAAACATTTTCCCAATCCTGGATTTGCAGCCCCTTGCCATGGCTCACAGTGCAAGTTCTCACACAGGCTGGGGTGTTCTGTATCTGCACCAGGAGGACCAACCTCCCATAGGAACTCTGGAGACCCAGTAATTGAGCAGCTTGGCTCTCAAGCTCCAGATCAGATGGCCTGAGAATAAATTGTGTGCCGCCTTCCTTTCCCCTCATTACAGGGACCGTAAACAAATACTTTCACCTTTCTCTGTCTAAGGTTCCTAATATCTAAATAAGATAGTGCCTAAAACCGTAAAGTTGCTGTATAGATTAAATGAGATAATATAGGTAAAATATTGAATGTAGGAAGCGTTCTAATGTGTAGCTGTTACTAGCTGACATGGCTTTTTTCCAGTCTGAACTTCCATTCGCTTTTATCAACATATGTTCTATGCTTTCAATTCAAAAATCATTCTTTGTTGCAAAAAATGAAGATGAACAGAAGTAGAGGAGTTCATTTATATTATCGGTCAGCATGCAAGAATCGCTCCAAGGAAGCAGGCCCGTTCCCCACCCCCTCTTGTGAGGATTACTCTAAAAATAATTTTCTGAGTTTTGTTGCCCTGAGCATTTCTTACAAGCTCATGGAAATGAGAGGCTATATAATACTGTTCTCATAAGCCTTCCTCTTATCTCTGGCCAAGCACTCCTTCCTGTTTCTTTTCTAAGTATTCACTGGAAATCAGAGTTCATCAGAGAGAAACCTATGTAGCCACCCTGGCTTCCCTAAGCACCCATCTAATTACTCCTTGTGTTAGGCCATTCTTGCATTGCTACAAAGGAACACAGGAGACTGGGTAATTTATAAAGAATAGAGGTTTCATTGGCTCACAGTTCTGCAGACTGAACAGGAAGCATGGCAGATGCTTGGCTGCTGGGGAGGCCTCGGGGAGCTCACATTTATGGTAGAAGGCAAAGGAGAAGCTGACATATCACAGGGTGAGAGCAGGAGCAAGAGAGACAGTGGAAGGTGCCACACACTTTTTATTTATTTTATTATTTATTGAGACAGAGTCTCACTCTGTCACCCAGGCTCACACTTTTAAACAACTAGATCTCAGTTGAATTCACTTATCACCAAGGGGATGGCACTAAGTCATTCATGAGGGATACAACCCCGATTCAAACTCCTCCCACCAAGCCCCACCTCCAACACTGGCATTACATTTCAACCTGAGGTTTGGCAGGGACACAGAGCCAAACCATATCACTCCTTATTGGGTGTATTTGCAATTGTGGAGTCAGAGCACTGTGGTTTTGAGAGCTCCCCAAGCTTCGTGCACACTCCTCCCTCTAAGTGCCCGCTTTGCTCTGAACGCTAGAACCCAGGTCTATGCCTCACCAGTCCCAGCTTTCTTCCCTGGATATTACTGCCTTGGGATGCCATGGTCAATTCTCATAATATTCTTCCCACTCATCACCTTCTCTTTGTTAGAATTAGATCTAGGCCAGGCCTGGTGGCTCACATCTGTAATCCCAGCACTTTGGGAGGCCAAGGCGAGTGGATCATGAGGTCAGGAGATCGAGACCTTCCTGGCTAACACAGTGAAACCCCGTCTCTACTAAAAAATACAAAAAATTAACTGGATGTGGTGGCACACACCTGTAGTCCCAGCTACTCAGGAGGCTGAGGCTGGAGAATCACTTCAACCTGGGAGGCGGAGGCTGCAGTGAGCCAAGATCGCGCCACTGCACTCCAGCCTGGGCGACAGAGGGAGGCTCCATCTCAACAAAAAAAAAAGAATTAGATCTAAAGCAGCAGTTCTGCTGGTTACTTCCTAAATAAGCAGGTAAATAGCAACTAATCAGAGAAAATCTTATTGGTGTGAAGGTGTCTGTGGGGACTTACAGTACAAACGAATAAGCATCACTTCCCATGCAAAGGAGCAACACTAATTATGTGGCTTTCTAACAGTCTGTCTAGTCAGCCAGAGAGGTGCTGTGTTTGGCCCTGGATAACTTCTTGGTGACCTTTGTATCATAATGTTTTGCCAAATGGTTACTTCATCTGAGTGAGGACCATCTTGGTGAGGAGAGGACATAAATGTCCACATTACCTAACTGGAGAGAGTTGATGAACCCCTTCTCCTCTCTGAGCCCGTTTCTCATCTGTAACATGAGGGTGTTGAACTGGATGATCTCAAAGGTCTCAGCCATTTAAAAGTTTTAGGATTTTAAGTATAAACGGAGGGTTTCTTTTGATATCTAGTGTCTGCGCTAATGTCAAAGTAGTATATCAAAGAAGTATATTTGAGTTCAAATAAAATTTTTCTAGTCTTATGCAAAATGCAAACTTCCCATCGTTTTTCATGTTTTCTTTTACATCATATTCATCACATTCTTTTTTGCAGTGGGAACGCCTATCAATTCTGCTTTTTAATCTATTGTTCTATTTCCCCAGTAGATGGCACCCCATTACAACTTTCAATTACTTTCCGACTACAAACTCAGTGCAACCAGCCCAGAAAATCAATGCAGACTGAAGAGAATGTGGGAATATTTGTTTATCAAAAACAGATAAATAAGCAAAAATGTATATTGGGCACCTAAAATATGCATCTATTTTTTAAAAATTTAAACCTTTAATTTAAAATTTAAATTAAAATTTAGAAAAATCTAAATTAGTTTAAATTTTAAAAATTTTTCTAGTTAATTTTAGAAAAACAGATGCATATTTTTGGTGCATGTCTAATACAAAGTTTAAAAATTTAAATTTAAATTAGATTCTAAAATAATATATTAAAAAGTAATTAGAATATTTTTATACAAACATGTCAGACTACCATGTGTTAGCCTGAGTGGTACCCTTCAAAATAATGAATGTTTGAGATTATGGATGATCAAGTTGATTCATTTACATTGCTATTTTTTAAAACATTTAGAAAACCATTTTCTGGAAAAGACTCCCAGGATCACTGTCTGGCCTATATGACAAAACCCGTCTCGATGCCTTCTTTCTGACAATTCCTCCCCCGTAGCATCCACTTCCTTGATAATCCTTACATTCAAGAAACTTTTTCCTTTCTTGGAAAGGCAATTTCCAAACATTCTATACTCAATGAAGTTTGCCCGTCTACTTTTAAGTATTTTGAACAGAATAGAACTCAGTGACTTATAACCATCGTTTCAGTCCACGTGCTGTGTCTCTGCTGGCTTCCTTTGCCATGATGAGCAGAACGTGGCCCATGTTACAGGTAAATTAATGCTGGTACACTGGTAAGCAAAGAAGCCAGTAACTGAAATGGGAAAGGACTCTAGCATTGGGAATTATGAGCCCTAACAAATTTGAATTTACCTTCTGAGAAAAGTAAGAAGGTGAGCAAATATCTTGCCAGTCTCTCATGAAGAACTAGCCCCTGCTTCAAGCCTGGCAGTGAGTTAGGAACTCCAGTCCTACCTATATAGGGTCCAGGACTGGTCTTGCTGCCCTTAGCCCAGGTGCAGCGTTCCTGGGAAAGAAGTACCCACCTGATATCCTTGGAGCAAGAAAGAATCACCCTCCAATCTTTACCTGAATGCGTTCTTTTTCCCTACTGCAAGGAAAGCCCTGCCCTGAACTGTTTCTCGGGTGAATCCACCCTTGTTCTTTAAATATTACCGGCACACCCTCCATCTACAGTCCACTGAGGGAATGCACAAATATGCAGCACCCAGCCCAAACAGTAGTCCCCATCTCAAATCTCATAACTTGTCCTTGACTGCTCTCATCTCACATGTTGAGTTCTATCACCTTTATACTCCCACTCCTGAAATCTACCTCAAGCCCTGCTTACTATGGTGACCTTCCTTCCCCACTGATGCTAGATTCCATACACTTCTGAGTTTGGGTACCCTGGCTTCTCCAGATAAGAGACAGGCCTCCACAGCCCCTATCCCCACCTTTCCTAGCTCCCTGATCTCTGCTGGGAGAAAGGATTAACATCTGGTTCTGATCGCCTCATTTCTCACAGCTGAGATCTTGAATGGTCGAGCACTTCAATGAGTTTGGGATTATACTCTGAAGCCACTGGGCTGAATTAACTCTGAAGATCAGTTGCATGATCTTCTAAACCTCCAGTTACATGAGAAATTTAATTTCCTAGTTGCTTAATCCAGTTTGAATTGGGTCTTCAACCCCCTCTGGTGGTAGAATCCTCACCCACAGGCCACTACACAAAGCTGGAGCTCTGAAGTTTGGCTGGTTTACAGGCACAGCTTAGTGGCTTCCCAAGCGTATGAGAATGCATGTTTTAATTGTGGGGGAACTATGCCATCTGACTCTGAGGTTGGGTTTCCTTGGAGAAGTCTTCACTTACTCTGAATGACTTTAATTTTAACTTACGTTTTCTCCACAGACTGAAAATCCTCTATCATGAGAATTTGCCAAACACAATGATAATGACAATTCAGTCAACAGCCTATATTTCTATAGCACTATTTAAGTTTTTCTTTTTCCTAATATTTATTGAATATTTACTATGTGCTTGTCCCTGTTCTAAACACCTTTCTTATATTACCTTTTTTAATACTTAAAACAACTCTATGAAGTTGATAATTATTATCCCCATTCTTTAGAAGAAAAGATTGTCATATGGCATCTCATATGCTCCAAGCCAGAGTGAACAACAGATATTCATCTCTCAGATTCATCTACACAAGTTTGTGAATCAAATGAGCCTGTTAGGCCCATAGAGAGGCATCAGGGTGACTTCAGTGGCCGAGGTAGGTTTGTTTTTTTTTTTTTTTTTTTCCCCAGAGATAAAGCACCCAAGAGGATTGTCAGACCTGTCAGAAAAATATAACCCAAATTCACTCAGAAATCTCAAATCTGAACTTTTAGGAGTTTAACTGGTAACACATGGGTAAGAGCCAGCTTCCAAACACACTTAAGATTACAGAAGAGAGGCCGGGCGCAGTGGCTCACGCCTGCAATTCCAGCACTTTGGGAGGCCGAGACGGGTGGATCACAAGGTCAGGAGATCGGGACCACGGAGAAACACCGTCTCTACTAAAAATATTTAAAAAAAGAAATTAGCCAGCCGCGGTGGCGGGCACCTGTGGTGCCAGCTACTCAGGAGGCTGAGGCAGGAGAATGGCGTGAACCCGGGAGGCAGAGCTTGCAGTGAGCTGAAATTGTGCCACTGCACTCCAGCCTGGATGACAGAGCAAGACTCCATCTCAAAAAAAAAAAAAAAAAAAAAAAAGATTACAGAAGAGAAAGGATCTAGAGATGTACGTGACATATGAGATAGGCCAACTGCGATCTTGCAATAGGGTGACCCACTGTCCCAGTTTGCCTATGACTGAGGGGTTTCCCAGGTCGTAGGACTTCCAGTGCTAATGACAGGAAGGCATTCAGCTTTAGCCTTGACCCCACACCTAATCTACTCCCCAGGTATTTAGCTGGGCAATCTTGGCGGGCCTGAGATTTAGGAGATCTAGAAGTTGGTACTAACTGTTCAGCCCATGAGCCTCAGTTTTTGCAGATTAAAATAGGAGTAATCCCTGGCCTTAACCACCTCCTAGGATATTTGGACTCCTCAAAACATTTTCATAAACCTATGAGGAAGACCGCTGTGATCCTAAGAACCTCTTTTTATACAACATTGCCCTTGACTATGTTTAAAAATAGTCCCCATGGTTTCAAATTTAAAATTTACAATTTTTAATTTTAAATGTTTTAAATTTAATTTTAAAATTTAAAAACAAGGCTGGGCATGGTGGATCATGCCTGCAATCCCTGCACTTTGGGAGGCCAAGGTAGGTGGATCACCTGAGGTCAGGAGTTCGAGACCAGCCTGGATAACATGATGAAACTAAAAACACAAAAAATACAAAAACATAGCTGGGCGTGGTGGCAGGCACCTGTAATCCCAGCTACTCAGGAGGCTGAGGCAGGAGAATAGCTTGAACCTGAGAGGCAGAGGTTGCAGTGAGCCAGGATCACACCACTGCATTCCAGCCTGGACAACAAGAACAAAACTCTGTCTCAAAAGAAAAAAAAAAAAAAAAAGCCAGGCATGGTAGCTCACACCTGTAATCCCAGCACTTTGGGAGGCCAAGGTGGGCAGATCACCTGAGGTCAGAAATTCGAGACCAGCCTAAATATCATGGTGAAACTCTGCCTCTACTAAAAATACAAAAATTAGCTGGGCGTGGTGGTGCACGCCTGTGATCCCAGCTACTTGGGAGGCTAAGACACAAGAATTGCTTGAGCCCGAGAGATGGAGGTTGCAGGGAGCTGAAATCGCACCACTGCACTCCAGCCTGGGTGACTGAATGAGATTCCATCTCAAAAAAAAAAAAAAAAAAAAAAAAAAGTTGACAATGCTAACACAGACAAGCACAGACAAGCAAAGCAATTAGAAAGATTTAGGTAAATAGTTTGAGCTGTTTAAAAAAAAAAAAAAAGGTGCTTTTTAAAACTGCTTCCCAGACTTGAATTGTATTCACAACTCTAGTCTAGACCCAACCAGCGGTACACCATTAAGAAACCGCCCCCCCCACACACACACACACAAACCCCCATCATTTGGTATTTTTTTAAATGATGATCATTGGAACTCCAAGAGACACAGGTAGTGGAGACATCACTGTGTAGGAAATTGCTAAAGAAGTCCAGGCAATTCCAGTCTTCCAGTATCAGTCAAAACAATTCTTGTCTCTTGCTCAGCATTTTCCCCAGAAGCATCTGAGTCAGCCCTTTGGTCCTCTAGAGGTCTGGTTTTGTTCTGGTGCTCATATTCTGAAGTTCAGAGATAGGTATCCCAATGGGAAGGGTCTACATCCAAGCGATGAGACAAGCTTTCTAATTAAACACTCTTTATACCCTCTGAAGCCTCTTTCATTTCCTGTGCCTCCCAAATTTTCTCTCTCTAGGATAAAATGCATTCAATCTTTTTAAATAAAGAACATCTGCTTAACCCTGCCCAGAAGAAACTTCTACTGCCCTATTTATTTTAATAGCCATGTGATCTACCAGTGAACACTGAACAGCAGAAATTAAACAGAGGAAATCTCTCCCCAGTCATGCTTTATCCATTAAGCATGTGTGAATCTGTGATGATCTCAGCTTTCCTTGTGCACAATGACTAATTGAGTTTGAGACAGTGGCTGTCAAAAGCTCAAAAAGGCATGATTTATGCTATGGATATTTTTAGTTTCTGACATCTTCAGCTTTATAGGGAATAAAAGAAGTCATTACTGTATCAGGATTGTGACAACAGGCAGTTTCTAACAATGGAATTACCCTCTGACAACTAGCCAGTCTATTAATTGAAAGCATCGAGTTTCTATCTTCGCTTTCACCTGCTGCTCCTGGGCAGATGATCCCGCAGATTTTCCATTTGCATTTATTTCAGCTGCAACATTTATTACATTCCCATTTATCCTTCCCTGAGATCTTATTGACGCTGCCACTGGGAACCATGGCAATAAGTGATAGCTTCAGTGAAGAACCAGCTGCCAGACCTGGCCCACTGTTCAGATGATGTATGCCCCAGCCTGGCCCCTCTCTGAAGCAGCAACTCAGGAACATCCTGGTTACCCACAGAGGAATCACATTTCCAGCCTATAACTTGATTACCATCGCTTTCACTTGAGACTGCAAAATGGCAGTAGGTGAAGGAAAATTTCTAGCTGATGTGTGTGAACTGGGTTCATAATATTGCCCTTTTGAAAAAATAAAACAAACACAAAAGGATAGAAGGACAGAGTTGGGGAGACAAGACAGACTTCATTGTATTAATAAATGCAGGGTGCACAAGTCAGAACGGAATCTACATCAACCTGTAAGCCATAGAAATAGCAATAACATTTAAATGCCGAATTCTGGTGACTACACATTTGCTTGACTGCTTTATCACAGGGATGATGTAATCAACTAGCAAGGTCTGAGACCCTGGCATGGATCACAATGCAGAGACATCTGCCTTTTTGTGACATTGCTTCCTTGGATCTTCTGCTTCCCCTGGAAATTGTCTCTGATGGATCCAAGAATATCATCACAGTGTTTGCATTTGCAGTTTCCTCTAAGCTTCAGTGCTCTCCTGCAATCAGTCCTGCCTCAGGTAACACCGACAGAGCACCCTCTTGTCAGCTTACCCTCCTGCCCCTCCAATCCATCTCGTGGGCCTGCCCTTCTCCACTCCCCGCATGAGTTGTTGCTCACGGTCCAGAACACTGACTCGTGCAAGGTTTTCTGATAACACGCTGTGAGAAGGGTCTTCAGTGATATGCATGGAAATGAAGGCAAAATGCTCCCAAGGGTTTAGATCCCCAGGAGTGAGGAATTCAAAGGACAGGTATTCACATCTCAGGGGAACCATGGGAAATACAGCCGTTTTGATCTCACCTCCCCTCTCTTTCATGTTCTAACCTGCCTGGCCCTCACTGGGGGTCCAGTATCTTCCAACTGCCTACACAATTCTGCAGCCCCTCTCAATATTGTTTGCTTCCCCATGAAGGGCCTCATTCTTTTCTATTTCCCCAACAACCTGGCTTAGGACATCCACCAGCAAGAATCATGCAGAGAGCAGGATGTGGCTCTCAGCTATAAGAGACAGAAACTCAACTCAAACACAAAAGGGATTTGCAAAAATGAGAAGTTGAAGGGGCAAACTAACTCCAGGAATAGCTGGATCCAGGGGCTTAACGGTGTCTTCAGAAATCCCTCAATTTCTCAGCTCTGCCTTTCTGGTCTCGGCTTCATTTTAAGGTACACTCTGCTTACGTGATGGCAAAGAGAACCACCAGCAGCTCTAGGTTTACGTAATCCTTACAGTTTGTGGTTCTAGTGAAATAAGACGATCCATTTTCCCAATAATTCCAATAAAAATCTGAGGGCAGGCTCTGGTTGACCTGACTTAATCATGTATCATCTCTGAAACCTTTACTATCGCCAGGTGGACTATGTATTCTAATTAGTTAGCCTTGGGTCATATATCTACCCTAAAACACATGGGATGGGCTCCTTGCTGAAATAGGGGTTGTATGACTAGGAGAAGGAAGATGAAGGGGCATGCTGGACAAACACAACTATAGTTATAATAACAGCCCACTACACAGATTAAAATGCCTCTGCCCAGATTAATAGGTCTGAGAAATTTCTGGCATTAGTAACAAGAAAGTAGGAATCAGGATCATTCTTACCATGTTTCTTACATATGGCTATTGAACTCCCTCAAAATATAATGTGTGTAATATTCATATCAGAATTATCCCTGCTAAGGCATCATTCCCTAAAGCAATGGTGTTCAAATTTGATTTTAAGCACCACGACTTTCCTCAAATAAATTGTATGTTAAATTCCAATACAAAAAATGGATAAAAGTGAGTGGTTCTATTGACAGCTGAGAGCTGGAGGTTATGAAGATAGAGGGGCAGACACAGACATGGGAGCTCAGCTCTGTCTCACTTGGTGGCCCCTCGGGTAACATCCCTGAAACCCCTGGGGCTCCTGAAAGTTAAGTTTCCACATAAGAGTTTTGGAGGGACACAAACATTTAGTCCATAACATTAATCATGTACTTAGAGTTTTAATTAATAAGCAGTATAAAGTCCAAATAGTTCATTGTATACTGTGTTTGTTCTCAACTATTCTTTTTAATGTTTAAATAAGTTTTTGAGTCAAATGAATCCCTACAGAAAAAAAAAGTATAATACACAAGTGGTCCTAACAAAATTACCTTTAAAAAGACAACCCAATAGAAGAATGAGCAAAGGCTATGAATTGACAATTCACAAAAAAAGTAGTCAAAATTGCCATTGCAATGAAGGTATGCTCAGCCTTACTAGCAGTGAAGGAAATGCCAATGAAAGTCACAGTGGAAAGCCGATGGTGCCCATCATATAGATATCCATCATAAAGAACTATGTAAAGGGCTGGGCACCGTGTTTCACGCCTGTAATCCCAGCACTTTGGGAGGCCGAAGAGGGAGGATCACGAAGTCAGGAGATTGAGACCATCCTGGCTAACATGGTGAAACTGTCTGTACTAAAAATACAAAAATTTAGCTGGGCATGGTGGTGGGCACCTGTAGTCCCAGCTATTTGGGAGGTTCAGGCAGAAGAATGGTGTGAACCCGGGAGGTGGAGCTTGCAGTGAACCAAGACTGCGCCACTGCACTCCATCCTGGGTGACAGAGCCAGACTCCGTCTCAAAAAAAAAAAAACTATGTAAAATATAAACACTTACAATGACAATACCAGTGCTGACAGGCATATGGAGAAAAAAGCACTTTTAATCATTGCTTGAACAATGTGAATTAAGACTTTTTAATAAAGAAATTCAGTAATGTCAAAATTTTAAATGTACGTATCCTTTGACCTAGCCATCTTATATCCGGGAATAAAGTCACCAGTAGCTAAGGATATATGTACAAAAATGTTTGTTGCTATATTGTTTGTAATAGTAAAACAAAGCAAACCAAAAAAAATAAATAATGGAACTAATCTGAACACCTATTGGTAGGAAATGGTTGGATACATTTTGGCATATCCATACTATGGGTATTATGTAGCTATATTAAAGAATTAATTAGTTATATGGTAGTTCAGCAGAGGGGTGGAGTTCTAATTAGGGAAAGGAAGTCAGGCTGGTGGGAGCAGGAGAAAGTGAAAAGAAAAAGCAGATAAGCTGTGAGTCTGCCTTTCCTCATGGTCCAGAACACATAGCCCTCCTGTGCAAATAACTCACGATCTTCCTGCGCCCAGCCATCACCAGAGCCTTCACTGATAGAAAAATGCAAGTTAACTCACCGCAACCTTGACATTACCAGTACTTCACAAAGCCCTCTTTAGCACATAGCACAAGCACCATTCTATAAAATCCCCAGCAAGCCTTTGTCTCTTTGCAGTTAGCTCCTCTCTTGCTAACTTGCCCGTTGCTTCCTTGCAATGTATTTTCATACTTTCTCTAATAAATTTGCCTTTCTTTATTTACAACTGCTTGGTAAATTCTTCTTACCGCCCTCATGATACCAGCTTAAGATAGTCACTGCTCACCCACAACAGGGCCTTTGGAAAGTACTTATGTCATGAGGATGAGGCTCTCATGAATGAGATTAGAGACCCCAGAGAACTCCCTCAAACTCCTGTTCCTTGTGAGGATGCAGTGAGAAGATGGCTGTCTGCAACCTGGAAGAGGGTCCTCACTACAACCTGACCGTGTTGGCACCCTGATTCTGGATTCCCAGCCTCCAGAACTGTGAGAAATAAGTTTCTGTTGCTTATAAGCCACCAGTCTCTGGTTACTTAACAGCCTTAACTGACTAAGGCAATTGTGAACTAACAATAATATTTAGACATCTCTGCTATGTGGTTCAGGAGATAACTACCAACTCCTTGCAGGAAGAGTCCTGATAAATCCTTAGGTAGAAGCACCACTGGGTGGTGGGTAGGGCATTGTTCCAGCACCAATCCCTGGGTAGCTGTGTTCATACCATGTCTCTAACTGACGTACTTTGATCTTTCTCTCAGGAATCACAGAAAATGTGTGAGGAAAAAGCTCAGAGAAGGCCGGGCATGGTGGCTCATATCTGTAATCCCTACACTTTGGGAGGCTGAGGCGGGTGGATCACCTGAGGTCAGGAGTTCGAGACCAGCCTGGCCAACAGGGTGAAACCCCATCTGTACTAAAAAATGCAAAAACTAGCTGGACATGGTGGCATGCGCTGGTAATCCCAGCTACTCGGGAGGGTGCGGCACGAGAATCACTTGAACCCAGGAGGCAGAGGTTGCAGTGAGCCAAGAAAAAAAAAAAAAAAGCTTAAAGAAACTTCATGACTCAAAGTCCAGTGATCTGTAAGTTTATTCGGCTGCAAGTTGGCCAAGAGCTAGGGCACAGTACAAGAGAACATTTAACATACTTGTCTGTCACGCATAAAATGAACACTCCAACATGGCACTGATCTATCCATGGAAATGTTAAGATTTTTCAGTCACTAGAGACATACAACAGACTCTAACTCTAGAAGCTCAGAAATATTACTATACTTTTCCTATGACAAGGGAACTAACAATTGTTCAGTACTTACAACTTGCCAGGTCTCGACCTAGATCTTTAACTTTCCTTCTTATTAATTCTCCTCACAGCCTTGTAAGTAGCAATTATCACACCATCTCAGTTGAGAAACTGAGTCTCAGAAGGGTTAAATAGCCTTTCCCAAAGCCACACACCTGGGTATGTCAGTGGTAAAGTTAAATTTTAACTGAGGTCTGCTTATTCCTAAACCAATGCTCTTACCTGTGCTCCATTAGAAACTCCACACATAGGATACAGTATTAATTGAAAAGAAGTAGGACACAAAATTGCATATACCTAATATAATACTGCCTATTTTAAAATATAAATGCATAATTGAAAGTTTAAAAGGGAATATATGAAAGCATTAATAGATCATCTAGGTTGATGAGATTATAATGGTTATGATAATAATAGCTAAAATCTAAGTGCTTACTACATTCAGGCACTAAGGACATTACATAAGTTCTCTCATTAAATCCTCAGAACAACCACTTGGGGGTAGCTATGATTATTTTTCTCCATTTTACAGAAGAGGAAATAGTAAATGACTTGTGCAAAGTCACACAGTTTATGAGTTCTGGGCTCAGACTCAATCTCCAAATACCTTGCTCCTAACAATACACTCTAGTACTTTTCACAAATAAATGGACATGCACTTATTTTTTAATCAGACAACAAATTAATGATTAAAATAAAATCAAACCCAAAACCAAGTTTTCTTCCATGTATGGTTATTCAGCAAGACATGGGAGCCTCTTTGGCTGGCTCATTGTCCACCATAAAGGTTAATCTGGACCATGAGGCTGTTCATCCTCCCCCTAGCCAGTGCCTTCAAGGACACATTGCCCTGCAGTCATTGTCCCCAGCCAGAAGAAGCACCCTCTTTCATTTCATGGTAGTTCAGCTCATGCCCACCCTGGGTACACTTGCTGCATGTTCTGCCTCAGAACCAGGTCTGTAAGAAAGGGACCCAACCACTGTTGGTTTGACCTAACCTTCCTATTTTCCAAGACTCTGACTTTTTCCCTGCCTCAGAACCAGGTCTGTAAGAAAGGGACCCAACTACTGTTGGTTTGACCTAACCTTCCTATCTTCCAAGACTCTGACTTTTTCCCTGCCTTTTTTCCATCCCCATCTTGCTACCAAGTCTCTGGTTTACCTAGAAGCAGAACCTACAATGCTCACTTTTAAGTAGCCTTCTAAGGAAGGGCTGTGAAGGTGCACAAATCACAGCCACAGTTTAAAAAATGAGCAGAAAACAAGGCAAAGTTGACCAGCTACTCAGATCCTGCTTGCCTTCTGAACTCAAGACTATACCCTGACAAAGGCCCCAGCACCTCCTGGCTCTGTCAAGTTCCCTGTAATGTGTCTGCTCCAATAGCAGGTGGCGGGTAAGTGACCCACAGTAACTGCCTCCTCCCTTGTTCCATCCTTGACAAGAGCAATCCTCAGTGTCTTCAACTGAACACCAAGCTGATTGTGCCTCCCTGACACACTCAGTGGTGTCCCTTAAGCTAAGCAACCCTGAGAACAGAACCTCTGCATCCAAGGTGGAGTGGGGCTGACACCGACTCTGCCAGCCTGCTCAGTGGGCCCACAATTGTTTCTGGCCTGCAACTTCCTTCTGGGGAACTGGTCAGTCCATCTAGATCCTAGGTGTGGCCATCTGGGTGTCTGGGTGTCAGAGGTGGCCAGTCCAGAGAAGCCTACGTAAATTCAAAACCTATGAATTCTCATCTTCGGTGACTATGAACTCTCTCTGGCTTGTTTCGGGGAAGCAGAGTGTACAATCCTCAAACGGTTTTCCTTACAACAATAGTGTCTGTTGGGATGCTAATATGTTAAAAAGTGGGGAAAAGTGTCTGTTATTAAATGAGTTTGGAAACCTCTGCCTCCATGACTTTTACTGAAGAGTCACAGTTCACATTAGAATCTCCAAGGTCTGTGAAGTCCTGCAGTGAAGAAACCTGCTTACCTGGGTTTCATCTAGTGATACCCAAACTTTCTTGGTTACACAGCTCACCCCTTTCTCCCCTAGAACATCTATGGACCTCATGTTGGACATGCTGTTGACAGAATCTAGTTGGGAAAATCTCAAAGGCCTGAGAATGAGGAGGCCAGGGTGATCGTCCAGGTACGCCTCTGGCCAGCTTCTCATCAGTCCCTTCTCCGAGCCTCAGTCTCTTCATCTGTAAAATGGGAGTCAGATCAAGTTAATTTTCAAACTACTCCTGAAGAAACCCAACAGTGTCCATGGATCTGCCTTAGAAACTTCCTCAAGGATAAAGGGGAAAAGAGGATCAGCTTGGAACTCTCCAGACCCCCTCACCTCCAACCAGCATAGCAAAGTTCCTTGTAAGAGGTCCTTTACAAAATTTCTTTCGGAAGGGAAGGAGGAGAGAAAGGGATGGAAGAAAGGAAGAAGAATGTGTTCCCGCTGAGACTGTTCCCGCACCTGTGCCTGACTCTCCGAGTTTGGACATTGACGTAACCACCCACCCACCCCTGCCCATGACTCCTGCCGTCCAAAGGCTGGATGTGACACTAACACTCTCATACCACAACCAAATCACTAATTCTCAAAGTGAAACATATGGACTCCCCAGCTGCTTGTTAGAATTTTCAATCCTGGGCTCTTAGACCTACTGAATCAGAATTAGGGGCCAGCAGGACCTGACAATCATCTGTATTTTAACAAAGGCCCCAGGTGATTCTTAGGTACTCTGGAGTTTGAGATCCACCACTCAGATTTTAGGAGCTGGGAAATTTCTATCACACTAGGCAATTGACTCCCTCCTCCTCTGGAAAGGGTTACTCCCCTGTCAGAGTGGTAGAGTGCACGGACATCCCCTACTACAGATGGTGCGTGGGCGCAAAGCAAATCTCACAAGCATGCCCAGGAAAACTAAGATCTGGAGACAAGGGTCCAAAACTGATTGTTAGAAAAGGGAAGTCTGGGCCGGGCGCGGTGGCTCACGCATGTAATCCCAGTACTTTGGAAGGCCGAGGCGGGCAGATCACGAGGTCAGGAGATTGAGACCATCCTGGCTAACACGGTGACACCCCGTCTCTACTAACAACACAAAAAATTAGCCGGGCGTGAGGCAGGAGAATGGCGTGAACCCGGGAGGCGGAGCTTGCAGTGAGCCGAGATCGCGCCACTGCACTCCAGCCTGGGCGACAGAGCAACACTCCGTATTAAAAAAAAAAAAAAAAGTCTGCAGTGAACATAGGAAGCTAAGGTGCTGCTGCAAAGGGAGCTGGAGCTGGAGAATGAAACGCAAACTATGGAGGGCCCCAATGGCCAAAACTAGAGAAAGTCTGTGCATATTCCCAAGATACAGGTCAATGCTGAGCTGGGTGTTGTCTTGTTTTTTTGTAACTTGTTCTGGCTGGGTATTTATATGTTACTAGCTTATGTTTGCAGAGGCAGAACAAATCTGTTAGATGTCAGGAAGGCGGCAGTTGCAGGTAACCCCCAGTTTCTAGAATTATAAATAAATGTTTTCCTTCTTTACGCCTCCCCCGAGAAAGGCAAATTACACCTTGGAAAACACAAGCGGTTTTTCGGGATGATTCCTCTGTCATCCCCAAGCCTCACCACAGCGTTATGAGGTGGGCAGCCCCCAGAACACCCCACAGGGACACTGGGACTTAAAATCTGATTTTCAAGTCAGCACAGGGCTGCTAATTCCTCTCCTGTCTCTATGAGTACTAAAAAGTCTCCTCCTTAGCACTTGAAACAGTGTAGCATCTTAAAAGAAAATCTTGTCTCTGTCCTTCTGAAAGCGAAATAGCAGTCCATTGGAATCCAGTCCCATGGAACAGTTTAAGAGCCTTTCTGCGTTCTTGATCTTGTGCCAGAGCTGAAGGAAAATCAAGATGAAATAACCAAGGCGAGGCTCTAAATCCTATCCTCCGGTTTCTCTCCAAAAACCCTAAGCAGCAGATTCTGCCTTCACCTCCTTAGTGATGTCAGTGGCCTCAGATTTCCGTCACTCCTTCTTCCTCTGTCACATAAAGCATGTTACTAAGACAGCCGGCAGTGGCATCTGACATACCTGGTGTTGGATCCTGGCCCTGCAGCTCACTCAGCAGATTAGGTCACTTTCAAAATGGAGGGTTGGTAAGCATTAGTGGGGCTTGATAAGCATCCTCATTTGCACTGGGGTCAATAATAAGTTACCGCATAAGATCGTTACCAGGATTCAATGAAGCAGTGACTAAGCAGTCCTCAGACCTGGGCTTTGTCCACATTCATCGTTTTGTTGTAATTTTTATTACATGCCGCAGTCATCTAACAAGGCACTTCCGAATTCATACAGCAGATAGAGTGCAAAACCCTCCTAGATGGTCAGAATGTGCCAAACTGAATTGAAGGACTAGGAGAAGACAAAGAACCTGCATGAAGTGAAATGCAGGAACTCACGTTGCCATATAAATTAAGGACAGTGTGGATTTGAAAGGAGATTCGGTTGTTGCTTCTTGTTTATTCTACTGGAACGTGTAACACAAAGTAAAGGAAAAAAAAATCAACCAATTTTCCTCATTAACAGGAACGAGTACATACAGAATTCCAGGACAGATACTAGAAGGAAATACAGAAAGGAAGCAGAAAGTTCCTAAAAAAGGCACTCACTCGTATGTCCTTCCCAGGGATGAGCTGTTTTCGAACATCCTCAGGTCACAATCTCACTCCTTGTACTTCTCTTTGTCCTGCCAATCTCCTTTGTCTGAAAGCTTCTGGTTCTGAAAGTTTAATGTACCTCAAAATCACCTGGAGGGCTTGTTAAAACACAGGATTTCTGGGCCCCACCCACAGTTCTGACTCAGAAGGTCAGGAGAGGAGCCTGAAAATTTGCATTTTTCCTAAATTCCTGGTGCTGCTGCTGCTGGCCCAGGACCTCATTTTGAGCAGCACTGGTCTAACTCCACCCCTTATGAGTTACTTAACCTTTTTTTGAGCTTCAGGCACCTCATATATAAACTGGAGATCAGAACGCCTACCTCTTAGAATTCTTGTGAAGATTAAATGGGTTACTCCTCATAAAGTGATTAAAATGATCTCTTGTATTCATGAAGCCCTCAACAAATGTAGCCTATAAAAGCCACAATCCCAGAGAAGGGGCTGCAGCAAGGATGCACTTTGCGGTAAATTCCTCCTTGCTTGCTTGTAGAACTCATAAGGCCCCTCATAAGATTGTTGAGAAAGACAGAAATAATGCACGTAAATTGTTTAGGATTCCTGGCAATAAAATACTCCAAAAAAAATTCTAGTTGTTTTTCTTGGTACAGCTTGGAAGGATCTGGTAATGAGCTCAAGAAGGTACTCTCGCTCTATATCCCATAACTCATAAGGAGTAAGACTGGGATTTGAACCTTCTAAGCCATCTGACGCCAAAGCCCATCCTCTTTACCACCCCAAACATAGCAAATATATTTCATCTTCCAGTCATCCCATCCAGTAACAGCTGCCTAGAGCACAGGCTTCTGACACATAAATATTCTGGCTCAAAGGGAAGGATTGTTGGAATTGATTAGAAATGTCTAGCTGCTAGAATCAGGAGTGTCAAAACATAAAACAGATATTTGCTGCCCCTGCACTTTGCTATAGCAACACAGACGGTGGTAAGGGTTTCCTAATTTTACTGAAGATTATATGTAAATATACACAAATCAGGTGAACGCTCCCAGGAGTTGCTAATGATTTCAGATCTGCGGTAAGGCTTCCCTCCCCCGCTGTAATTTAATTTTGCATGGTATTTCAGTGTACACAAGTGAAGGCAAATAGTTATATGACTAAGCCACATCTGTAGGTGATCCAAAACCATTTCTCTTTGGTTTTAGAGTTCCAGCAGGACTACAATGCTTTAAAACTGTCACTAGACTATCTGGCATGATTGATAGATATTCTAGCAAGTTTCTGGACAGTATAGATTTAAAAAGGTAAGAGATAGTCCATCTTCAAGTAAAACCTGAAAAAACAAAGCTTCATCCATCTGGAGAGTACTCCTGATTGTGTGAAGGTATTTTCTAATTCCCTTAAGCCAATAGTTCTCAAACTTCAATGCACAAGAAAATTGACATGAGAAAATGTGTTTTAAAAAGCAGATTACTAGGTCCCCACCTAAGAGATTCTAATCCAAAGAGTCAGAGATGGAGTGGGGTAATCTGCATTTTAAAAAGAAAACACCAGGGTTTCAGACTATACCTGGGAAGCCCTGCCTTAGGCAAAGCTATAGAATAGCTGTTCCTCCTGCTTTTCAATAGGAGGAAACCTCTTCTACTCAAAAAATTTGGCCCAACAATCCCATTACTGGGTATATACCCAAAGGAATATAAATCATTCTGCCATAAAGACACATGCCCATGATGTTCATTGCAGCAGTATTCACAATAACAAACGCATGGAATCAACCTAAATGCCCATCAGTGACAGATTGGATAAAGAGAATGTGGTATATATACATCATGGAATACTATGCAGCCATAAAAAAGACAAAATCATGTTTTTTGTGGGAATGTGAATGGAGCTGGAGACTGTTATCCTTGGCAAACTAACAAAGGAACAGAAAATTAAATATCACATGTTCTCACTTATAAGTGGGAGCTAAGTGATGAGAACTCATAGACACAGAGAGAACAGCAGACAAGGGGGCCTAGTTGAGGGTGAGGGTAAAAGCGGGGAGAGGATAAAAAAAAATAAGTATTGAGTACTAGGCTTGGTAACTGGGTGACAAAATAATCTGTACAACAAACCCCAGTGACATGAGTTTACCTGTGTAACAAACCTGCACATGTAACCCTGAACCTAAAATAAAAGATAAAAAATTTCTCAGACAGTGGTTGAGAAAACATAAGATAGCAAAAAACTACAATGAATGTTGTAATGGTTATAGATAAATGTGTATTTTACTTACCACAATAGTATACTTTTATTTGGGAAACCCATAGTAGAAACTCCCTGTAAGAGACAGTGTTTAATCTGTCTATATATAAAGCTCAGTGCACAAATGGATTCGAAATCTTTTTCAGATAATTCTGAAACCTTTCCTCCACACCACCATTTACCTGAGGGGCAGAGGAAAAGGAAAGTCATATCCATCAAACAGTTACTATGTGGGAGCAGTGGACCTGTTTTGACTGCTCTACATAGGATTATTCACTTGAAACCAGGAATGCAATGCTTTTGAGCTAGGAGGTGGAAATTCAACTCCAGAGGTGGGGCTCAGACATCAGACCAAATTGAGGACCAGCTAAAACACACATGGGGCAGAAGCAACTTTCTGTAAGATAGGCCCACCAGTGTGCCATGTCGGGTTACCACTGCCATGCCAACTGGGAGTTCCTGCCCCTTTCCATGGCAATGACCTGAGACCCAGAGGTTACAACACTTTGCCTAGAAATCTGTGCATAAACTGCCCCTTAATCTGCATGTAATTAAAAGTAGGTATAAATATGACTGTAGAATGGCCCTGAGCTGCTACCCTCTGCCAGCTAGGTAGGCCTGCTCTACAGGAGCAGTCATGGAGCTATCACACTGCTAGAGCTGTAACACTGCTGCTTCAATAAAGCTATTTTCTTCTACCTCTGGCTTGCCCTTGAATTTGTTTCCTGGGAAATGCCAAGAACCCTCATGGGCTAAGCCCATTTTGGGGCTCACCTGCCCTGCATCACTTTCTTCCGTCGTCTGAACCAACGAAGTACAAATTCAACTTTGATTAATTCTCATTTTACTATAAATGAGATGTCTTATATTGTCATTCCAGTTTTTATGCTTTTGGTGGCTAAAACTTACATTTGTAAGTAACATTGAATCAAAAAATGTGTTCAGTATCTACTGTGAGCAAAGCATTTTGCTAAATACCACACAGACCTCATCAAAATTAGTTTGGGTTTGAATGCAGGGGATTCTTATTAAAGAGGTATTTGCTTGGACACTTTTGGTTGGTGCCTATTCTATTTTCTAAATTCAAAACTTGTCCACTTTAGAAACAGAAACTGTTCTTCCTCAATAAAGAGTTACTAGGTTCTTTGATTTTTTTTTGAGACACAGTTTTACTCTGTTGCCCAGGCTCAAGTACAGTAGCACAATCTCGGCTCACTGCAACCTCCCCCTGGGTTCAAGCGATTCTCCTGTCTCAGCCTCGGAGTAGCTGGGATGACAGGCACATGCCACCACACCTGGCTAATTTTTGTATTTTTAGTAGAGACAGGGTTTCTCCATTTTGGCCTGGCTGTTCTCGAATTCCTGACGTTAAGTGATCTGCCCACCTGGGCCTTCCAAAGTGCTAGGATTACAGGCGTGAGCCACTGCGCCTAGGCAAGAGTTACTGGATTCTAACAGATGTGGATTAAATAAGATTATAAACCCAACTGCTTTTTGTGTAAACTCACATTCAAATTAGCTTGAGTTCCCTGAGAAACCCCTGAATAGATGATGGGAGATGCTGGCCTAGAATTCAACATTTGCACCAAAAATCTACAAAGCACATGTGGACAATAAGGAAAAAAATGAATGTATGGAAAAGACAAAGGAAAAGACACCAAAATTATCAATAAACAGGGAGTGTTTGTTCAGCAACTCAGTCTTGCCTGGCACTGAAGAACTGGCTTGACTTTACCATAGATTTGATATTTTCATAGATAGTAACAATAAGGACTTGGGCTGACAAAAGCCCCAACTTACCAACACAAGGACCAAAGCAATCAGAAAGTGGCTTAACCCACTCAGTTCTGATCGTTTCTAGCTGGGTAATGCTCAGCTTTAAAACCATCAGGCTCATAGATGATGGACTTGCAGTTCATTAAGAAATGTTTGGAGGGGGATGAGAAAGGAGAAAATGAGAGCTGCTTCATTGGGAGAATTTTTTTTAATGCTATTTGTCTTCATGACACCAAGGAGAAGCACAAGGAGATTCAGCAGCTGCATTTAGTTTGTAATGACCTTTCACCTCTGTTGATCTCTGACCTTGCTGTTTTCAATCACACAGACAGGGAAGCTCGCAGCTCCACCAGGAGGTGTTTCAGGAGGCAGTTTTCCTTTGTAGTGTGGTGGGACAGAAAGAGGTTGAAAATAAAATATCTCCAGCAAGACAAATTACTCCTGTGCTTTAGCTGACAAAGGGTTAACAGAACTTCAGGTCCAGTTTCCTGCTCAGCTGTTTAATTGCTGCAGGCCAGGGAAATATTTGAGGGAGAGGGCTGTTACCAGGGGCCTCATTTTTCAAAGACTTGTCAGAAAGCTAGTCCACTGAATGAGTTTATACAGAAACCAGGAATTGAGTCTGTTTCCCAAATTCAAATGACTTGGACCCTATTGACTTATCCCTCAGCAGGAATTATCTAGTTGTTGGCTACCACGGTCCTCTCATCTGTTAATAGATTGTTTCCCAAAATAAGCACACCATATACAAGGGGTGTGTGGTGTGGAGAATGTGAGTACATTATTTTAAAGCAGGGCTTCCCCAACTTGAGCATGCATCCGAATCACCTGGAGCGTTTGTTAAACCATAGATTGCTAAATCCGCTGTTACATTCTGTTTCAGTAGATCTGAGTGGAGTCTGGGAATTTGCATTTCTAACAATTTCCAGGTGATGCTGAGCCTGCTAGTCTGAACACTACTTTGTGAGAACTACTGTCCTAAAATATACTTTCCACTGTCATCTTTCTGCTTTAATAATTACACTCAAGCATGCACCAACACAATAAATGTTTTTTATGTTTTAAAAATGCCTATATATTACTGTTATTAACATCTACTTTGGGTGCCTATTGAGCACCAGTGCTATCAACCCTTTAAGGCAGGTATTATGCCCAATTAAAAGCTGGTCCAGCCCAAATCTGACTCCTCCACCCATGCTCTTATTACTTTACTACATTCTTAACACATAATAAAACAACCCGTCAAAATTAACCAACCTACAAGTATTTTTAATCAATGTCTCGTCTCTATCCTAATAAAATATATACTTGTACTAACTGTCAGTGGAAGAGCATAACCTTTCTCCTTATGGTACTTAGAACCAAGAAAAAAAAAAGGAATATTTAAGGAATATAGCAAAATCAACTAACCAACAAATGTATTCTGAGTTATCCCTGGATGCCTGAGGACCACAGGACAAGCCAGCTCCCTGAAACAATCAAAGAATAGTCTAAGATCATTGTGAATGTCAAATATGAGTGCCATAAGATATTTTGTATGGTCTTGACAAATAGGAATAGGTGGAAAAGATAACATGGCACCAAAACAACAATCTAGAGCATTGGTTCTCAAGCTTTAGCAAGCACCAGAGTTACCTGGAGGCTTGCTGAAGCACACACAGCTGCCTCCCAGTTTCTGATTTAGCTGGTCTGGGGTGAAGCCCAAGAATGTGCATTTCCAACAATGTCTCTGGCAATGCTAAAGCTACTGGTCCAAGGACCAGGCTTTAAGAACCACTGTTTTAGAACCAGACTTCCCCGATTAACTCAGCATCTCTGATCCATCTGTCATTCACTGATTCAACAGACACTGCTTGAGTGCCTACTATGTGGGAAGCATCTTTCTAGCTCTGAGAACAAAGCAGTAACCCAATAGGACAAAACGTCGGCCCTCACATAACTCACTATTCAGGAGGGGCGATAGGCCAAAAAATTATAAATGTGTAATATAACAAGTGATCTACAGAAAGACGGAATAAAAGTGAGCAGATGGAAGGATGCTGTTTTAGATAGTGTGATTACCTCTCTGAGGAGCAGAGACTTAAACAGGGTAATGGAGCAAGCCAATGCAGATATCTGGGTGAAGGGAGGTACAAAGAGGAATTAGCGAGTGCAAAGACCCTGGGGTGGAAAAGTGCTCATTGCATTCCACGAAAAGCAAGGAGATTGGTAGCAGGAGAGTGTGCAAGACACCTCCTGGGAGGTGAGATTGAGATTTAAGAGTAATCTACATTTGTTTTTTTCTTTTGAGACAGAGTTTCGCTCTTGTTGCCCAGGCTGGAGTGCAATGGCGCCATCTCAGCTCACTGCAACCTCCACCTCGCGAGTTCAAGCAATTCTCCTCCCTCAGCCTCCTGAGTAGCTGGGATTACAGGCATCCGCCACCACACCAGGCTAGTTTTTTGTAGTTTTAGTAGAGATGGGGTTTCACCATGTTGGCCAGGCTGGTCTCAAACTCGACTTCAGGTGATCCACCTACTTCAACCTCCCAAAGTGGTGGGATTACAGGTGTGAGCCACCACGCCTGGCTGTAATCTGAATTTTTAAAAAACTCCCCAGGAGATTCCAATTGAGATTTGGGGCTGGGAATAACATCTCAGATGCTCTTATTTCTATAGCTCATCCAACTTTTCTCAATTCCTATCAACACTGTTTAGGTGTATGATCTGTGAGTGAACACATCCCTATAGCATACAACAAAGACTGCATCCTCATAGGTTAAAGTTTATTGGACAGGCCCAAAGACTGGGCTTGTCATGGTTCTTATTCAAAGAAATTGTTTCTCTCTCTTAAACAAAAGACTAAGCCAAGCTTATATATTGAGTGAGGAAATGAACAAGAACGGCTGAATCCAGAAAGGAAGGGGCAAGCTCTTGGTGACAGATGAGATATGGAAGGCAGGCCGGGCGCGGTGGCTCACACCTATGATCCCAGCACTTTGGGAGGCAGAGGCAGGCAGATCACCTGAGTTCAGGAATTCGAGACCAGCCTGGCCAAGCTAGCAAAACCCCCATCTGTACTGAAAATACAAAAAATTAGCCGGGCATGGTGGCCTGTGCCTGTAGGGCAGGAGAATCATTTGAACCTGGAAGGTGGAGGTTACAGTGAGCGGAGATCACACCACTGCACTCCAACCTGGGAACAGAGAGAGACTCCATCTAAAACAACAGCAACAACAAAAAAAAGATATGGAAGGCAAAGGAAAGAAGAATGGATATGCATGGCCGTGAACAGGTTTTCAGAGAAGCAGTGAAATATACATGAAGCAACAATGAGTTGAGTTTCATATATAAGTCTAAATGAATCTAATTGAAGAGTGTGTGTGTGTGTGTGTGTGTGTGTGTGTGTGTGTGCATGTGTGTGTTGGAGAGTGTGAGATGGCAAGACATGGGGAAAAGGTCATGGCTGGAGGCAAACAGGAGGCAAATGAAGCCCCTAAATTAAATAAGTGCCCTGAAACATAAGTGTGCAGAGTGGAGAATGGAAGACCAGGACTAAGCCCTGGCAGGGAGAGATGTTGAGGGGCCAAAAAAAAAAAAAAGATATAGAATCAACAGCAAAGTACCAGAAAAATACGAGACCCTACCAGCCTATTACCCCAAATTACTGTTTCTAACAGAGATTCAGCAAACAAAATGGGCAAAGGTCAGTTCTCCTGTCTTTCAAACATATGGGTATGTAACTTTATAAAAAAGAATCTCTTAGTATGGGGAACACTTTATTCCATAAGTAAGTCAGACTCAATTATTTTGTATCAAAACAATATCTTAGCTTTTAACTAGCACAACTGCCAATACTCAGAGTCACATATTATGAATCACTATTTGCTCCTTCCTACACTTTCTAATTTCCTGCTAAGGAGACAGTGCTGAATGGGGTCATTAATCTGAATTAGAAATACTGTGACCTGCTCTGCACTTTACTTGCTAACACTGTGTGGCAGAGCGGCATCTGTGGGGGTTTTGCTTTCTATAGTGCTCTGAGAAAGAGAAGAGGCAAGGGAAGATGCTGAACTAGTTTTAATTTTTAAGCCCTTTATAATTCCAGGTGCCATTTGTGCATCTCATACTGCACCTTCAAATTCTTGTTATCATTTCACTGTTTGTACTGGAGCTGTTGTCAAATGACAAGCTTTGCTCAGCCTCTGTCTGGAAGTCCAGAGGCTCACCTTAGAAGGCTAAAATAATGTGGCCCCCTTATTATAAGAAAAGGAAGACGGGTACTTTTCTGGCCTGATTGACATAACTTAATGGATGTTCACTGGTCATGCCATGGAGGGAAGAATCTGAATTCACAGGAGCACCTGCAAAGCAGTTAGTTCAGTAAGTCTCCCTTTTACCATTGTGTGCTGACTTCAGAGGAAATACAATGCATGACCCTTGGAAAAACATAACTGCAAAGTCTCACTTTATAGCTTTCAGGCATTTATTTCATATATATTAATTACTTACTATGTGGACTGGGAAAATAAACAGAAAACAGGTTTATTAATTTACCTCCTTGTTTAGGACCTGATAAAAATTTTGATGGAATTGTTGGGGCTAATGGGAGTTAAGGATTATCTTCAGATGTACACCAGCCTTGTTCTACCTTCGACCAATAGAGGGCCTCTCTTGACCTTCCCTGCCCCACTCTGATCTCTGATTGATCACCGCCCTTACTGCTAACAGTGCTACTAGTAGAAACTAACTAGAAATAAAAGCAGGTCCCATGAAGGTTGGATAAATCCCCAGTTGGCAGGTCTGTTAGAGTCTGTCTGCAGGTGCAGCCCCAGCCTTCTGAGGTTGTCATTCAAGGAAAACAACTGCATTTCCTTAAGTTCATTCTGGAAGTCTCTCCCAGATTCAGAATGCAGAGGTGAAGGAACTGTAGGTCTAAGCTGAGGGTCATTTATTTATCTGTCCTATCTGCTGGGCTCTGCTACACCATTCTGGAGCCCTCAGAAGCTGGGAGGATTGGGCACTCAAATTTTCTCTATGACTTGTGCATGAAAATTCTTCTCTTTCTGACTGATCTCCTGTCTCTCCACACCACTTTTCACGGTCCTGGGTGGTGTCCTTGAAACAGCTCCACCTACCTGCAGCTTTGCCCAGAACCTCCTGAGCTGGCCAGCATCCCACTGCCCCTTCCACATGCCCCACATCCTCCTGAGTGACCTAGAATTGACTATATGTAGCCAATCACTTTGGAGCATTGGGCTTTGGGGGTTTTATTGCTGCTCTAGGGCTACTTGAGTAATTTTCAGCAGTCACAAACCCCAGGATCCCTAGTCAGTGTAATTGTAAGTCAATCATTTCCTTCTAACTCTGCTTCCACTTCCCTTTGGGCTGGCAAAATCATTATCATGGTTTCTTTCTCTCCTCAGTTAGGTATTTGTATAGGCCATTTACCTTGCTTCTCATGAATCTTAACTGAATATTATTTGGGAGTGATTTTACTTATTTATTTAACTCAGAACTGCAGAAGGCCCATCATTGATTGTCCTCTCTTCAACAGCCTAGGGCTGCCTTCTGTTTTTCTACCTGTAAGTACATGGACAGATGATCCCCAGGAGAAACCTTCGTGTGGCACAGCCTCGAGGGTCCCCTAACATGTAGCCGTTAGCCCACCAGTAGCCTGGCTTTGAGACCCCCCGATCCAACAAGGTCAGAGGAAGCAGCACTCTCTCTTCTAAGGAGGCACTGAGGGGAGGGCCAGGAGATAGGGGGATTTGGATGTATGGGGAAATGTGAAGAACCCCTTCCAAAAAGGTGCAAGCCTGCCTCACTACACTAACAAGAAAAAAGAAATGAAAGTGCCCCTGGAGTCAGATACAGAAGTTCCATATATAGGATGGTTATTTATATATTTATTTATTTTACTTTTTGTAGAGATTTGGGTCTTTCTATGTAGCCCAGGCTGGTCTTGAACTCCTGGCCTCAAGCAATCCTCCTGCCTCAGGCTCCCAAAATGCTAGGATTACAGGTATGAGCCACTGTACCCAGCCAGGATGGTTATTTATGATAGTAAGTTTTGTTGAGTCAGAATCAAGGAGGCTACTAAATTCTCCTAGGACACTCCCTAATCTCCCATCTTCTCCCTATTCCATCAGTGATCCCAACATCCAGCACAGCAGAGAGTGTTTGCATTAAGGCTTTTCATGTGGTGGTGCAGGGTTCCTGCCTCTGCTTAAATCCAGGCCACAAAGCTCAGAAGGTCTATCCCTGGAATGCCCCCTCTATGTCTGATACTTTAAAATTCCCCTAGTGACATGCATTTCCAATGTTCCAGGACTGCAGACTCCCTTACATGCAGGCATGGGTTAATTTGGAGCCAGGTTTACTGTCCATTCCTGAGCCTATGCATATACTTCTGAAGCCTCCTGCATTTTTAATTATGTAATTTAGCTGCTGTCAGCATTTCCACAACCATTTCTCATCCTCCTTCCTTTAGCATTTTATAACATAGCAGCAATTCCCTAAAGAGGACATCAATATAGTAGCATCACGTGGTGGAAGAGTGTGGTCACCAAGTCGATGGGGCCTGGGTTCAAATCCCTAGGCAGCAACTCACTGGTTGCATGGCCTTGGGCAAGTTATTCAATCTCCCTAAATTCTAGTGTCTTCTACTTCATGTCATAGTTGTGAAAATTAAATAAGATAATGAAGGGAAATACTTATCCTGGATCTAGAATAGCACTGTTCAATAGATAGAGAATGTAAGCCACATGTGTGATTTTAAATTTCTATTAGCTATACTTTTTTAAAAAGGAAAAGAAACAGATGACATTAATTTTATTTATATGTTTTATATAACCCAACGTATCAAAATATTATTTTAACATGTCACCAATATAAAAATATAAATGAGATATTTTAAATTCCTTTTGTCATACTAAATCTTTGAAATCATATGTATTTTATACTTACAGCACATCTCAATGCAGACTAGGCACATGCCAAGTGTTCAATAGCCTCATGCAGATAGTGGCTAAAATATGGGACAGTGAAGGCATAAAACATGGTAGGTGTGAAGTAAAGGCAAGTTCCCTTCACTAAGATGCTGTCTTTCCATGCTTTGGAGTTTAGGTATATTTGAAAATGAAACACTGAAGTCAGATTTAGCCCCAGTGCTAAAAGGCTGCTTTTGAGAGTTTCTATGATGTTCTCTTTCTGCAGGAAAACCAACCATTTGGTGCCCAGCTACCTATGCTTAGGTAGACAGTTCTAAGGATGTTCATCTATCCTGCTCTTAGCCAAACAGACAGATGCTGCTACATTCCTGATTTCTTAGAACCCTATACCTCAGAGTTGCAGGGCCCCTCAGTAGTCTAACCCAATCTCTCATCAAATGCTTGAGCACTTTAATACTCACGTTAATCCCTCAGCCTCTTCTCGAACGTTCCTAGGGATGGACAGCTCATCATGCTCCTGGGAATGCCTACTCCACTTCAGATGCCTCTGGTCATAACAAAACTCTTCTTTAGATGAGATTCATCTTCTCTCCATCTTCTTCCCATTGGTTCTAATACCAACCTCTGGGGAGATATAGAACAATTCAGAGCCACCATCTGTGTGACAATCCCAGCGGTATTTGAAGTAGGCTCTCAAGTACCCTCTAAGTTCCTTTGTGTCTAGGATAAATAGCCCCAGTTACTTCCATGTTTGCTCATATGACAGTTATTGAGTGGTTTCTTGTGTCCTTTGCCAAGAGCAGCCCCAGAATTAAGCATGGGGTGTGCAGTGTGGACCCTGAAGACAAATATTCCTGCTTAAAGGTGACTCTGCCACCACTGTCACTTTCACCATAACCACACCACACCTTCAGCACTGGTTGGCAAGGAGCCTCTCCGCCCAGATGAGGCTCTGCACATAGCAGCCCAGCTCAGAAGACAACTCGGAGGCTGTGCTCCACACTGGATGCTGCGCCTCCTCCACCTGCTAGCTGGGGCAGTCACCCTGGCATTTCTCCTCTGCCAGCTGATGTGGTTTGGATCTGTCTCCCTGCCCGAATCTCATGTCAAATTGTAATCCCCAGTGTTGGAGGTGAAGTCTGGTGGGAGGTGATTGGATCATGGGGGCAGATTTTCCCCTTGGTACTGTGTTGCGAGAGTGAGTGAGTTCTCGTGAGATCTGGTTATTTTTAAAGTGTGTAGCACCTCCCCTGCTCTCTCTCTCCTTCCCGCTCTGGCCATGTAAGACGTATGTGCTTTCCTTTCATCTTACTCCATGATTGAAAGCTTCCTGAGGCCTCCCCGGAAGCCAAACAGATGCATCCATGCTTCCTGTATTGCCTGCAGAACCATGAGCCAATTAAACCTCTTTTCTTTAGAGATTACCCAGTCTCAGATATTTCTTTACAGCAAAGCAAGAATGACTAATACACCAGCTTGGGATCAAAGAGGACCCAGAGGTCCAGTACCACCTCTCCTCCCACATGGCATGGTCTATGAGCCACTCCCAGCCTCTTCATGGCTTGGTACATACAGGCAGGGCCCTAGAGATGCTTTGGCTTGTTCTTTCTCTGGGGGATTAGTGTTGTTCCTTCTGTGCCCCTCTGGCAGTGGGAAAGTCATTGGCTAGTTTTCCTTGTATGTGATATGGAAACTCCGGAGCTACAGATTTGGGCCCCTCTTTAGGGTCTCTAGATGTTTCTCTGCCAGTGGTTAACTTCATATCAAACTCCCAGTAAGACTTGGTTCAAAGGAGTAGGATAGGCTACACATGGTGATGTTGGGCAGGGCCAAACACAAGTCTCCAGAGATGTGCAAGGAAAGGAACAGCTGCAAGGGAAGATTAAGCTCAGCTTTGCTCCCATAGATCAATAAATCAGTCAATCTTTATTGAACTCCTCTGCCTACACATGCTCATTAGTCAGCTTGGACCCAGGAGAAGCAGCCTGAGACTTGAGGGGGAGGTGAAGGCCTCCGGCCAAAATATTTCACCTCACAAAGGTCAGTGGTTTCCCTGTAGGGTCATTAACTAATTCATGCCAACACGTTAATGACTTATCAGCTTTCATTCTTTCTAAAGGGACTCCAACCAGGGGTGAGCTCTGAGAACTGATTGGGGGCCTGGGTAGAGACCACCTAACAGGGTAAAGGGTGGAGAAATAGATGCTAAATGCAATTTTCTCTATCTCACCATTTTCTCTAGGGATCAGGATGCTGCATATTAATTAGGGTGGGAACAGAAGGTAGGAGCAGGGGCTCTGGTGACAGCACCACTTTCATTTCATTTCCCAGCTCTTGCTTCACCAAATGTGATGTGCAGCTGGTCACTCAGCTTCTCAAGACTCTGTCTTCTCACTAGGAAAGCAGGAGTGTCCACCAAATAGAGATGGGAGGATAAAGCACTTCATACAGCTCTCAGTTTAAAGATAAAATGTGCTGGTTGCTTTTGTGCACAATGAATGCAACACAGAGACCAACAACAGCTATGACACTCAAAAAAAGAAAATGAATGGTAGCTCTTCCTCAGGTCTTCATCCGTTCCTCATTTGGTAGCCTTATATGATACCAGCATTCGTAAAGTTGTCCAAACCCTTTTGATATTCATTCCTAATCATTTCTATAGCCTCCTAAATTACCTCCTAATTAATGAGTGTGAGTTTATTGTTCTGAAATCACTTCCCTGAAATGTCAAGGTGACCTCCCCAGCCAAGAGATTTGGGATTTGGTGACCAAGCTGCATTTTTCTTTTCCTTTTTGTTCTTAATTATAGATTCAGCATATGTCTTAGCTCCAGCTTTTCCCTCAGCAGAACATGAAGTGTGTCTTTATGCCACAGTCTTGCCTCCTTCACACTAGTCCTTCCGTCCTTCTTTTCTTCCCTTCCTTCCTTCATTTGACAAACATTTACTGGGTTTCCTCTATGTGCTGCTGATAAGGGCAGAATTACAAAGACAGTCTCTGGACTCATAGTCATTACTTACTGGTGGGCAAAGGAAGACAAGAAATAGGTAAGCAAGGAAATGAAAAAAGTAATTCCAGTATAATGTGAAGTGTAAATAGGTGTAATGGAGAAAACAAACAAGAGGCTGAGGTGATGACTACTAGAGAGAAGGTCATCCACATCAAGCAAGAGCTCCTCAGATGAGAAAGAGCCCAGAATGAGATGCTGAGGCACTGAGACAACTGGGGTGACTACAGCCTAGTGAGCTGGGTTAGGGAGGGGTAGCAAGGAGGCAGAGAGTGGGGATGAAAAGGAGGCTGGGGCCAGATCATGCAGAGCTTTGTAGCCCATCATATGAAGTTTGAATCTTATTTTAAACTCTTTTGTTGAGAAGCTGTTGAAAGGTTTTGACCATGGCAGCAACATAATCTGATATGTCTTTTGAGAGATGACCTTTGCCATCAAGTGGATAACGGGTTGAGTTTGGGAAGGCAGATTGTAAATTCAGAGACTGCTGCTTTAATCTAAATGAGAGATGGTGGTGGCCTAGACCAGTGGAATGAAGTAGAGAGATTCCAGACACATTATTGACAGGACTTGCTGATAGATTTGATATGTGGAACAGGATAAGGGAAAGAATTATCACCAATGATTCCTGGGCTTCTCTATGGAGTAATTGGATCAACATACAGAGGTATCATTATTAAGATAGGAAAGACGCAAAGCAGGCGGTAGCAGAGAAGCAAGTGTCCTGTTTTCAAACATGTTAGTTTTGTGATTCTGTGAGTTGTGAGGTGCCAAATAGATGGATGGATTTGTGAGCCTAGAACTCACAAACCTAACCAGAGATAAACTTGGAAGTCATAGCAAAAAAATGACCTTTAATCCATGGGGATCAGTTTGATTACCTCCTTTCTGCCAAGCATTCTGGTTCCTCTCCTGTAGACATAATCTAGTGCCATTACAGTTGTCGTGTAGCCACTAAGACTAGACTCACAGATTTCCAGGTCTGACTAGGCAGTCCCAGAAAGCAACTGCTTATCTAAGGACAACTGAGAGAAACAGTAGCCACTGCTATTTCCTGTGGAACCTCACCCTCTGACTCAATTCTAAGGAACCCTGTTCATTGCCCTATATTATTCTGGAAGGAGTTGTTTTCACCCAAAGCTCATTCCAAGTATTGCATGTACCATTTGGCAAAATGGCCATCTCAGTAGATACTCAAGCAAATATTTGTTCTGTTTTTTAAAGTGAAGGTAAATGACCATTTCTATCTGAACTCTGGAACCATTTCCTTTTGTGTGAATAAATTCATTTTCTGTCACTGCTGGCTTTTCATGACAAACGTATTTTAGGTATTACATGTGCCTGCAGCTAGGACATCAAGTGATAGTGTTACAGGACAGGTGAGTCACCAAATTGGGGCTTAGCCTGGGAGCGTTCTTGGCTTCACCCAGGAAGGAATTTAAGGATGAGCTGATGGTGTTAAGCGGCAATCTTTTAGTGAACAGTATTGCTGCTAGTGGAACACTGCTAATTCATAAACAGTGCACACAGAATCAGCAATGAAGGGGCTCTTGGCAACTGTATTTATACTCAGGTAAACCCACTTTCAATTACAAGCAAATGTAGGGGCGGGCCAATGCAAATCAAGGGGCAGGTTATTTAGAACTTTCTAGGAAAAGGGCAGTAACTTTCAGGTCCTTGCCATGGAAAGGGGCAGTAACTTTCAGGTCCTTGCCATGGAAAGGAGTGATAACTTCTGGATCTTTGCCATGGCATTTGTAAACTGTCATGGTGCTGGTGGGATTGTCTTGTGCTAAGCAATGAGGGAAGCTAGGGATCACTTTTGTCACCATCTGCTGGTTCCTGCCAGTTTCTTCATTTTATCCTGTCTGGACCAGATCTTGTTTTGGTCAGCAGGGCTGTGACCAGAAAACAACTCCTGCTGACTTCCTACCTCAAAAGACAATATAAAGTGTGATAAACGTAAGAAAAGACAAAAAAAGAAATTAAGGCATCCTTTACCCTGAGAATACATCCCTAGAGGACCCAGATTTTCACGATGATTCTAGTGAGTGAAGGGCTCCACAAATCATAAGTTACCAGAAAAGAGAAACATTGCTCATAATATCTAGGTTTTTCTAGATTTTACATTCCTCCCACTTTAGAGACTAAACAAAAGTTGCATTTTCCCCCTTCCTGTGTGTCTAGAATTGACTTTTAAGCAAGGTTAAATAAAATTTGTGTTTTATACTTTGTTAAATATTTCTAGAAAGTAGGAGACTTTGGCGAACATGTACTTTGAACAAAAATCACTATACTATTAAACATTTGCATGGTGCTATAATGTTTTCCATATACAATTACAAAAATTATTTGCTAACTCCTACTCTCAGTCTAAGGAGAATCAAACAAAACCATCAGCATATGCCATGCCAGCAAGTTTTTCTCTTTTGAACTACTCTAGGGAGCTTGAATTTGCATGCTAAAGTAAATGAAACAACTTGATTATATTTGCTGAAACAGCCCATTACTGAGCATCATTTGAAAGGACCACTAAATTTAGCACATGTAATAGAAATGGATTACCTCCATCTAAATGTGAGAGCATTGAGGAGAAACTATAAAAACATTGAGTATTATGATAAATTGAAATCTCATAAATGAAGCTGGTTAATTTTCTTACCAATTATCTTGCTATTACTTGAATACAGTTTAAATACCATATAAGTCTTAAGTCTTTGCATCTTCCTTATGAATATGTTGCTGTTTGTCTTAGAAAGATTTGACTCTGCATTTGTTTCTTTGCACCAAATCTTCTCAATCAGTTCAATGTTTTATTTTTATTTTTAGCGTCAAAAGAAGTACTGTTGGATGTGGTAAATTGTTTATAGAGAAAATTCCCAGCATGTGATGATTTAAATTTTAATTAAAAAGTTTCTCATGTATTTGTATTCTAGTTAACATAGAAGGTATGGGCTAAAGGGAGGTTTCTTTTTTTTTTTTTTTTTTTTTTTTTTTTTGAGACGGAGTCTCGCGCTGTCGCCCAGGCTGGAGTGCAGTGGCGCGATCTCGGCTCACTGCAAGCTCCGCCTCCCAGGTTCACGCCATTCTCCTGCCTCAGCCTCCTGAGTAGCTGGGACTACAGGCGCCCACCACCGCGCCCGGCTAATTTTTTGTATTTTTAGTAGAGACGGGGTTTCACTGTGGTCTCGATCTCCTGACCTTGTGATCCGCCCGCCTCGGCCTCCCAAAGTGCTGGGATTACAGGCGTGAGCCACCGCGCCCGGCCAAAGGGAGGTTTCTTACTCTTTCTCTGTGCAAGTACATGGGCTTAAACCTGCAAAAATTAAAAACAGTGACTTCACAGAAAGCACACAAAGCCCACAAGCCCAGGAATTGAAACACAGTAGGAACAGAAAACTTACAAGTCATAGTAAAGAAACACTTGATGAAATGGTGTCAGCTTTCTGTGTAGATGCCTGTGTCCACCTTGATTATCTACAAATCCCTTTTGCTGTCTTGGCTTCTGTCAGAAATGTCAGTTAGGAAATCATAATCAAAACATGCAGGTGTCTCAACATAATTCTGGGCTTTTTGTTTCAATCCAACTGGGAAGATTGTTTTTTCATAATCATTGAAGAAGGAAGCATACTGTCTGAAAGTTTTTTTAACTTTTTTTAAAACTTGAAAAAACTTTTCTCACAAGTCCTTCTTGATTTCTTGACACAAAACATCTTAACAAGAACATAAATTCAATATTGGGCCAAAAATAAAATGACAAAGAGTGTTATGAAAAGGAAAACTGAAGACTTACGGAAACATTTTGAAAAATCAAAGCAGTATCATGAAAGAAATAGCAAATAAATTAGAAGAGCAAGGAATGGAATAAGCACCACTGATAATGAAATTACACATAGAAATAGTTTCAGCTACTTAGGATACAGGCAGATTTAAGAAGATAAAGCAATGAGAAAAAAAGGTAATTGATATGAAAGATACAGAAACCCTTATATTCTTGAAATAGCCTAATAGATAATATATTCTAATTATTAATAATGGTTATATATTAATAATAGTTAATATATTCAAAAATATAATACAAGAAAATTTAGCTGAATTAAAGGAAATGTTTTTAAATTATATATAGTGGAAAAGAGTATGTGCAACAAGAAAATTTAATACAGGACTCTCTGTACCAAGACAGATCCTAGCCAAGCTCCTGCATTTCAGGGATAAAATTATTTCAGGCATTTGGACAGAAAAAGCAAATAGCCCAACAGGGATTAAAATCAGGCTGCCCTAGACTTCTCCACAGCATTAGCCAATGCTATAAGACAATGGAACAATTGTTCTGAGGTGAAAATAGCATGACCCAATAATGTCATACCCAAGATGGCAATCAAGTATAAAAGCATTAGGCATTATGAACCAGGAGAGGACTAAAGGAACATACTACCATGAGCTTGTCTGAAAAAAACAGATGATTAAAAACTTGCCAATTCATTTTAATCAAAATTAAAACAGAGAAGGCATGTGTCTTTTAAAAAACCAGTGGTTCAATCCACTTAAATATTGCTTATTTAGCACATGAAAACTGTAATTACAGAACAAAATTCAGTGTTATGAACCCAAACAATGTAAAAAAATAATAAAACTTACAAAAGTTGGAGATGATGATAGAGAAAATGTGAAGATGTAGGGAAAAAGGCCATGGCCTTTTTTCTTCCATAGCAGGAAGTAAATTTAAAATGGTGAAAATTAAAATATAGCCCTTTAAAAGTCTTGATTCCAACACCAATATTTATCATGTTTTCTTAACTTTAAAAAGTACTTTTACAAAATAATATTTTTTGATAAAAGGCAATAAGAATTTGAAGTTTAATAATACCTTTAGCCTTGCTTCTGTAAGTTCAAGTAAAATCAAATTTAATACACTTTATTTCGAAATGTAAAAAATTATAATTTTATAAACATAATAATAAGCTACTTTTATTTTTAAAAAGACTGGAAGAAAATATACCAGTATATTAATAATGGTTCATTTTGAGTAAAGGAAATCGAGATCATTATAGTTTCATCTTTATTCTCTTCTGTAATTTTTAAAATTTCTTTAAAAAAAAGCAAGAGTTAAAACTGGACCAGGTGTATCTGATAAGGAGTTTTTCTCAGTCTTTCCTGATTTTAGGTAGTTCTTCATGAATTTTTGTAGTGAGCAGCTAGGGAAGGCTTGCATAGCTGTGTATCTACTACATCATGCATATATTATAATAGTAGGTATGTTTGTATAAATGTTTTTACTGCTAGAAAAGGAAGTAGTAGCCACTTCCACTTTTCATGTTTTTGTCTATGCCTCCAACTCTCCCCTCTGCTGACCCAAGCTCTTTTCCATTTTTCAGTGGAAGCACAGCACAGAGTAATGAAAAGGTCTACTTCCTACTCCCACACTTAAGAGCCTCAGGTTAGTCACTTGTCTTTTACAGGTCTTGCTGCCTCATCTATAACACATTGTCACCTGCCTGATGATAGGACTTCAGTAAATTACTCTGAGAAAACCCTTGGATTTAGATTGGGAAGCATGAGGAGAACCATGGCCTGAACAACCACAGAGGTGTTCCCAGTGGGGCTACGTTTCCAATCAACCACAGCAGGAGGTTCCAAGAGAGCTGTGGGTAGAGAACGGTGGCTGACCCATGGCTGGACCAAGATGCTCAACCTCGGTAGATAACGGCCAACAGCACAAATATGCTGGGTTTTTTTTGTTTTTTTTTTCAATTCTCAAATGTTCCTATTCTTCTTTTTTTTTTTTTTTTTTGAGACAGAGTCTCACTCTGTCGCCCAGGCTGGAGTGAAGTGGCGCCATCTTGGCTCACTGCAACCTCTGCCTCCCAGGTTCAGGCAATTCTCCTGTCTCAGCCTCCCCAGTAGCTGGGACTACAGGCACACACCACCATGCCTGGCTAATTTTTGTATTTTTAGTAGAGACAGGGTTTCACCATATTGGTCAGGCTGGTCTTGAATTCCTGACCTAAGGTGATCCACCTGCCTCGGTCTCCCAAAGTGCTGGGATTACAAGCATGAGCCACCACACCCGGCCCCTATTCTTTTTCACAGATTTAGGTGGGGAGGTTTGGAGGAAACAGTACATGGAGCAAGACAGTACATTCTATGAGTTCATTAGGAGGCCAAAAAAAAAAGGGGGGGGGGGATTTGGGGAGGGACAAGGGTGCAGAGCAGTGGTAGCACAGACAGCTCTTCAGGAAAATATTTGCATAGCTTAGTACTTTACACCTTTACCTTCTTGGTCCTCATAGCAATCCTTAAAATTAAGGACAAGAGGTATACATATGGATATGGTCTCCACTTTACAGATGGCAATGGCTCGGCCCAGTCAGGGGTTTCTTCAGGGTCCTTAGGCTAATAAGGAGGGAGAGTGAGAATGGCACGCCAGTCTGCTCACCCTGAGGCAGTACTCTTTCTGATACCCTAGCCTTTCAAATATAAAGCCATCACAGCCTTAAATGTATTTGGCAAAAAAAAAAAAAAAAAAAAAAAGCAGAGAACCTGAAAAAACAGTAAAAGATTTTAAACAAGTATTTCCAATTTCCCAGTCCCATGCAGTGAAACCTCTGTCTCCTGACTTGGGGCCTGTACCTCCTTCACCACAGACAACATGCTGTCCAAATGCCTCAGGGTTCTCCACAGGCAGCACAGAGGGCTCTACTAGAGCCCCTTATAGATGACGTGAAATAGTGCATGGGTTGGGGGAGTGTCTCACATAACCTGCTCATGAGTCCTTCATTCCCAATCCTTTCATGTTCATATGTATACATCTTTAGTGTCCTTGCAGCTTTGTGGGACTAACTGGTAGGTGTCATGCTATTTCCTTTATATCTAAAGAAAAGAATAAAGTGTTCAGAAAATATTGATATGCTACAGAGATCTCACCCCCTTTGGAGACTGCAGTTCTGTCAGTCTTTCCAAGTATTCCTTTTACACAAGACTCCACTAACTAATTTCCTCATTTACCTTCATTGATGTCATCTGCGGGAGTGTTAAGCCGGCATGTAATTGTCATAATGGCAGCTCACATTTCTTGAGCACTTACAGGTGCTGTGCTTAGTGTTTTGTCAGCATTATCTCATTTAACAGAATTATGATCCTAATATTTTAGATAATGGAACTGAAGATAAGAAGGGTTAAGAAACTTACTCCTAATCAGACAGAATTTGTATGAGGGGAATCAGATTTAAGCCCTGGTCCAGGGGATTCTCAACCTTTATACTAGCACCCTACACATTTCCTCTGGTTTTCATCACAGGTAAAGAGCACAAACACCTGCTGAATGCCTGAATAGCCCCCTTGAGAATATCTATGGAACAGCTTTATGGCAAGGTGTCATTGTGGCTAAAAGTTTGGAGTTAAAAAGCCTCAAGCTCAAATCACAGCTCTGATACCTAAAACCTGTTAATATATTGGAGCCTCCACTTCCCTGGTGAAACAAGGGTAATGATAGCACCAATATTATAGTTGTAATTACTAAATGAGAAAATATCTACAACACACTTAGCTTGATGGCTGTGGTGCTGCAGAGACTTGGTAATGTTCATTATTGTTTCTATTAAGCCAAAATAAAAAAGACTCCTCCTTTCTGGCCACCCCCATTAGCAACTTCTAGAGACAGAAACTAATAAGAGTTTACACATTTTAAAACTATTGGCTGAAATAGAGTCATCACTTTTCAGAGCTCCCACCTTTGTCTAGCACATTTAAATGTCTACACTAAAATGACACTGCAAAGACTGCCCAGTAGGTAAACTGAGGAGCTGATATTTATGAAGCACCTAATATTGGCAAAGCTCTTTGCGACACACAAACAAGTATAAATCTAAGACATTTCCCTCATAGAGTTTTTGGGCCTCGTTATGTAATAATAGGATGTTCTGCAACAATAATAACAACTGCAATGCAAAAAGACAATTCAATACAGGAGACCTTGCAAAGCAGTGTTTGATAGATCCCATTTGGTGAGGTACAAATGTCACTCTTAGTTTAAGGTAAGATCTTGCAAGCCAGAAAATATGTAAAGATTAAGAGGGAAGAAAGGAATTTAAGAAAAGGGTAAAGACTGTGAAAAATAAACCCACGGTACCCGGTGGTGCAAAATCAAGGAAAGGAGGGGAGAGAGGCGGAAAGGCAGATTGTATGTAAGTGGCCATAATGGAGTATGTGTGGGGATGTGGTGGAACAGGAGGAAAGAAGATAATGAGCTTCTTACACCCCTTCTGCTCTTTACTCAGGGACCCAGCTAAAGAGCAGGGGGGAAAAAGATCCCTATCATAAAGGGAAATAATTAAAAATCACTTTCTTTGGGAAACCTCAGCAGCACTGTATATTGAAACAGACTTAGGGTGACAACTGCTCACCACCTTAAATCTGCTCTGAATTTGGAATTAATTAAGAGAAGACATGAGGCAAATAGAGAAAAGCACAGTATCAGTTCATAAGACTGGCTGGAAAATTGGGCTAGATCTATGACCACATTTTGAAACTAATGTCCCCTTCCCACAAATTAAAGTTATTGGCCAATTAGGGGTAAAACTGTACAACCACAGGCTCCCATCCCATCTCACCCCATTCCCCATCCAGGACAGGTCACTGTACGCTACAGAGAAGAAGACCAGACACATAGCTTGCGCAGGTGGTTCTGAAAATAAGACAGAGGAAGAAGGTCTCGGTGCTCCTCTCCTCCTCCCAATCTCACCAGTCAGCAATGGAGCCAGGAGAGAAGGACAGATGTTTCCCTCCCAATACTGGCCCCTGTTAGGGAGTGAAAAGTATATTTCATAGGCCTGGCAGAAATCCAAGGAGGTAGAAAAACAAGTCTCTGTCTCTCTGTGTGTCCCTCTCTCTGTTTCCATCTCAATAAAAGTTTGAGATTGCAATAAATAACAACTAAAAGAAATACTACTTTCTGTATTTTCCCTAGGTATTTGTTATTGAGGTTTTGTTTGTATCAGTTAACTAGTATGTTTTTTAAATGCGCTTCTGTGTTCTATGGGGGTTGCATTCATTTCCGCTATTTTTCTTCGAGTCAACGTCTCACTCTGTCACTCAGGCTGGAGTGCAGTGGAGCAATCACAGCTCACTGCAGCCCTGGCCTCCCGAGCTCAAGCAATCCTCACACCTCACCTTCCCAAGTAGCTGGGACCGCAGGCACATGCTACCATGTGCTTATTTATGCTATTTTGAATAAGCATCACAATTTCACTTTCTGGAAAAACCAGAGTTAGTGGAATTGCAAGTGCCGTTTTTTATGCCTCAGACTTGGCAGGTTTTAACATGTTGAAATTGGGGATAACATACAATTTTTGGACTTTATAAAGAGAGACTGGAAAATAAATCATGATATATTTGAATACCAATGGTACTTGAGGATTAGCGGCTAAATTTGAACCAAATTTCAATATCCCTCCCAAAGATCAAAAGGAAATGAAATCTATCAGTGGGAACAAGCATATTGTTTTTGGTTTGTTTAGAAAATGTAACTAATGTCAAAAACCTACACATTTATCTCTTCTTTTCCCTGTTTTCTCCTCCGTGCCCAATTTGAAACTTCATTGTCTCAATTACCTCAGCTAAGCATTGATCTGATTCAAGCTAACATTATTGAGATGACTGGTCAACAGCCCCAAATAGCCCAATGTGCATTTACATTCCCATGATGCACTTGTTCACTCAGGTGACACTGATGGATGGAATGCTAATCACTGGACTTAGCTAAGCTCTCTCCCAGTGCAGACCACAGTGACTCTTCTAGTCACAAATCTTCCAGAAGCAATAATTTCCTTTTGATATTCCAGTTGCTCAGGTCGGTGCCAGGGTCCCCTAAAGGAAAGAGCATGGTCATGCCATTTCAGGCACAGGGACTTCAGCCTGAGACCCAGGTGGTCTAATCACTTGAGTTGGGGAACTTCTTTTTTTTTTTTTTTTTTTTTTTTGAGACAGAGTCTCGCGCTGTGTCACCCTGGCTGGAGTGCAGTGGCGCGATCTCGGCTCACTGCAAGCTCCGCCTCTCAGGTTCACGCCATTCTCCTGCCACCACGCCCGGCTAGTTTTTTGTATTTTTAGTAGAGACGGGGTTTCACCATGTTAGCCAGGATGGTCTCGATCTCCTGACCTCGTGATCCACCCGCCTCGGCCTCCCAAAGTGCTGGGATTACAGGCTTGAGCCACCGCGCCCGGCCGAGTTGGGGAACTTCTTATGGTCTGGCCCTCATGAGCTTCAAGTCTCTGAACCAGGAAATTCAAACATTTCAGGTGCCTGAGGGGCCAACCATCAAATGACATATTTTGGAAAGAGACCCTTACCCATTTGGCTTAGATTTATGAGTATCCTGAATTATCAATCTCATTAGTATTAATATTCCAACAATATGATAATATGATAAATTAACTTATTCCACAAATATTTATTAAATGCCTACAACAGTACTTGTTACATAGTAAGTATTCTGAAACTGTTTATTGATATGCAAAATATTTCTGGATAACTCACTATATGCAGACTGAATACTATGTTCCCTGGATGAAATGATTCCTAAGTAGAAATGGGAGCCCTTACTGTAACTATAAAATCATTTGCATACCAAGAGCCTCTAGCCTCTTCCTTCCTCTACCCCTAACCATTCCCACCACTTCTAAAGAGACAAGTGATCTAAAAGCTTGAACAATGTGCCCATAAATCTATCTCTAAAGCTCTGCTCAACAGTATGTCCTCCCCTGGGCCCATTACAGGAAAATATGCACCATTTGAAACCTGAACCATCCACTGTCATAGAGAAAAACATGAATCAAAAGCAGCTGGCCCTCAGCAAAATATGATGCTTGCTGGCTCAGCCTCCACATAAGGCCAATCACTGTTGCCATATTGGTTTGCTGAAGACTAGAGTCATCAAAAGCTGCTGCCCAAATAGCTCTTGTACTGCTAGGGAGCTTCAAGATTAAAATATTCCTAGTACTTCCCTCAAAAATCTTTTTAGCTGGGAACCTTCCCTGACACTCTCTTCCCACTTTTTTTCACCAAGAACCCCTTTGTTCTTTGCACCTTCCCCCCATACTTTGAAAAACTATCAGTAATACTACTTATCATGTTCTACTAAAATTACTAGTTTGCATGCTTACTTGAGCTTCCTAAGAGCAGTTACTCTGGTTTCTTCATCACTGAAGCCTTAGCATCTCACGTAATAATAGCTTAGCACATGGAAGGTGGTGAATAAATGGTTTTCAAGTAGAATTTCTTTGTTCTTAATGAGTCAATAAACAAAATATCACTTAGCCAGAGCCAGTAAACTATATAAGCATTGGAAGTCTCTATTCAACCTGCCGTGTACTCCCCAGACAGTCCCAAAATCCTTGTCATAGTTCATCATTATATGCAAAACCTAGAAAATATTTTGCCAAATTTTTCTATAAAATAAAACCACATAATTTAAAAATAGGTGTGTGACCTTGATGATCTTATACAAATCCCCTAATTTCACAGATAAGAAATCTGAAGTCCTAAGCAGGTAAGTCAAGATCATACAGCTAATAAATGGCAGAAAAAATGATGAAATCCAAGGCTCCTTGCTCCTTTGCCCATGCCTGGTTACTAGTCCATGATCCAGATTCAGCTTGTTGAAGTGCCATTTCTTCAGGGGTTTATGAAGGGACTTGGGGGAGGCAGACAGTGATCGATGAGCTAGATTCAGAAATATCCACCAATTGTCTAGTTCTTTTTTCTTTCCAGAGGCATTAACACTGGACAAAAGCTGTCTTAGTACAAGGAGCAAGAAAGGGAAAACGTGATGGAAATCCAGCTAATGAGATATAAGGAGGCCTTTTAGGACAGGTTCAGATTTGTAACCTGGATTCAAGATAGACTACCCTTGGGTCAGATCTTCGGTGGTGACTGAGCTTCAGAAGAGAATTTCTGAATTTATCCTGGCCTGAATCTGTGTCCCTGAAAGGATCCAGTATACCCCCGCCTACACACACAGACACATGTGCACATGCACACACATACACACACACGCACAATGTATTAGAAACACACAAGCATCCCTAGCACTCTTGCACTCAGGATCTGGCACTCAGTACTAGCATGATGCCACCCAGAACCCTAAACTGTCAGTTGCATGACTAATACTGTTTAGGCATCTCCAGATGTCTTGCCCTGTGTCCTCAAAACAAAAAGAAACCATGTCCAACTGCTATGAAGCTCCGCAAAGGTCAAGATAAACACTGCTACAGAGCAGAGGAGAAATTGAGCAGCAAAAGCACTTAGGCAAGAGAAAAGACAAATTAATTTCCTTACCAAACTTTCTCCTCTTAGATAGAATGAGTGTGATAGATTCTCACAGAATTAAGAGTTACTGCCTCTCTGCAGGTACCAATCTGTGATTCTGGACGTGCTCACAAATTAGTACTGTATTTACAACAGTTTCAGAAGTTGAATATTTCATAATGTTAAACAATGCATATTACTCTTAAATTTATCTTTATTTAGCTCTAGACATAAAATATGTGGAGAATACAAAAGTTTTTACAATGGTAACCAGATGAACTTTCAGTGTCAGAACTGTGAATAATTTTATATTTATAAAAATAGAATTTCAAAATAAATGGTGAATGTCAGTTTTATTTAGAAATTTTATGAGCATAACAATTACAATTTGTATTTTGCCTATTATTTTTAATAATTCTTTGATATTTTAGGAGAAATATAACTTTTAAGACATATAGTATATGATTTTTTCATATTTATATGTACTCTATTTTTGAACACAATATAACCAAATTGTATAGTTTGCATACAGATACATTTTATTTTTAATGCTTTAACTCATTTCTATACACAGCACTTAAATATAAAAAATATTAAGTATAACAACAAAACTAAAGAGAAAAAAGATCTTATGGAATAAATGCATAATAATTAATTATTATGTAATAATTTTTTATTACTCATCCAAATAATAATGACTTATCAACAGAATACCAAGGCATACATAATAATAATTAAACTTAGTCATCTTTAGTGTTTTTCCAACTTTCTATTATATAAAAACCATAGCTTCACCCACATTATTTTTATTTCTTCATTAGGAATGTATATCTGTCAAAGAGGAAAGTCAGAACATGTTTTATTGAACAGTTCGTTAGCTTGATTTAGAACCTTTATGTGTATAGACATATGGTTTGTGGGCCTCTGTTTGTCCTCTCATCCCAGCTGCTGAAATGTTAGGAGCGGCCAGTGTATGAGTCACCAAAAGTTAACATAAAGTGATTGAAGCCCCAAAGTAAGCCAACAAGGAAAGTAGGAAAATAAGTCTCTTCCCTTCTCTTGAAGTCAAGACTCTGTTTTATTTTGTTTTGTTTTGTTTTTTGCTTGTTTGAAAGCTCCTAGTCTCAGGTGGAAGCATACAAGCACATAGGCCATGGTGAGTCAGTGTTACCATCTATGAAGTCAGTATCCGAGAAAGACCTACTGAGCTTTGCCAAATGTTCCTAGGAGCACTGCTCTGTTTGGATGGATGTTGTTTGCATCTCTGTTTAAGGGCTCCAGAAAGTACAAGGAATACAAAAACAACAATGACACTTTTCATGTTTAGAAGCCCCGCCAATGGCTTCCATGTCTTGATTGTCATGGGGACTTGAATGTGCTCTGCCCAGCAAACTCCCTGCCTGCATGTGACTGGATGGTCTCAACGGTGTGACTCTGCAGTGTGTTCATAAGGCTGTGGTGAAACATGACTGTTCTACTTTTGGTTTTCATTTCAGAGCCCTCAAAGATAAATGCATTAATCTTTCATCTGTAGATTCATGTCTTACTTTTTATTTATATTTTATAAATATTTTGCCATATCTTTTTGCTTCTTCAATCTCCCAAAACAACCTTAATCATAGATTTTACCTTATTCCTCAAAAACATAAATTATTAAAATCTGATAAATGTTCTCTCCTTGATAATTTTTACAATTATTTTAAACAATTGGGGCTGCCTGTGTCTGTCTTCAAACCTTACCATCTTGTATTATTAGAAGAGAGTCTTGTATTACTAGAAATCCATTTACCTTAAGAAAACTTAAACAACAGCAAATGAAGAGAGTGACAGCATGAGCAAGAAGGGAATCCCAAACCACCCTCAACTCTGTCCCATTCACAAAGCACATGCCTCAGTGAACTTGAGTTGGGAGCCATGAATCTGCCATGTCCTGGGAACCAAATATGATTCCAGTATTTAAAGACATACCTTAGGCACGGCGCGGTGGCTCAAGTCTGTAATCCCAGCACTCTGGGAGGCCGAGGTGGGCGGATCACGAGGTCAGAAGATCGAGACCATCCTGGCTAACATGGTGAAACCCCATCTCTACTAAAAATACAAAAAATCAGCCGGGCTTGGTGGCGGGCGCCTGTAGTCCCAGCTACTCCAGAGGCTGAGGCAGGAGAATGGCAGGAATCCGGGAGGCGGAGCTTGCAGTGAGCCCAGATCGTGCTGCTGCACTCCAGCCTGGGCAACAGAGCGAGATTCCGTCTCAAAAAAAAAAAGACATACCTTCTTCAGGCATTACCCTTAAATGTAAGCCAGCCACATCTGAGACTCAAACAAAGAGTCAGGATTCAGTCCCAAAGTTAGAGGAAAACAGCCAGTGCTGGGTGTTTGGAAAGCAGCATGTTGCTCTCCAAAATGCTACCCTCCTCTGCCATTTTCCAAAGGTAATTTTGACTAGTTATGATTTTTACCGCATACACCAACTTCAGAAGTAAACCTTTATATATGGTACAAATTATAGTTTTACATTCAGCCCTATTCTTAGTATCACGTTCATGTTTGATTCATCTATTATATCCTTTGCAGCCCCCAGTGCAGTGCCTCGAACAAGATGTGTTTGAGAAACTGAGAATGAATAAATAGGTTTCCAAGGATTAAGAAACACCTCTCTCTGATGGCCCCTGTAATCCGTGTAACAAAGAAGTCACCAGATGGCTACTGTCATATTGATACTAGCTGGTTGCTCCAAGTGTGGTGCCCAGATCATCTGCTTCAGAATTCATCAGGATTAGTTAAAAGTATTAAAAGTAAATTTATGGGTCCCACCCTATGTCTCTTGATTCAGTACCTCTGGGAATGAGGCCTCAGAGCCAGGCCATCAGTGTATCTCTAAAGCTCCTGAGATGATCCTACGTGCTTGCAGGGCTCAGAACCATTGTGTCACTCTTTCTCCCACTTTAGCCCATTTACAATCTGCAGTATCAGCTACGTTCAGCTAACAGTAGACGCTAGGGAAGAAGGGGAGAAGATCAAGGAAAGCAAAACAACATACAAATGTCAGGTCTGTGGGAAAGCTAAACCCTGGGCAAAGTGCTGCACAGCATGTGCTTTCAAAAGCAGTCAGCATCAACGTCAAAATAACTGGCTCTCACCAGGCTGGTAAGAGAATGACATTTGATGGAGGTGTCAGAAACAGGCTCTTTGCTACCTCATGAGTATTGCCTATTAGTAATTTAAATTGAATCTATGTTGCTATTCCTAGGACTGGCTCATAGTGCACCTCATTAAAATTAGAAGATAAATTAATTCCTTGTTTTAGAGAACAAAACATTTGGCTATTCCCTGGAAGAAATAATACCTATTTTGAATAAGTTACTTATATAAAACTATATCTACTATCTGTTATACGCTTCCCAATAACTATGTTCCATAAGCAGGAGACCTACTACTGTCATCATGTTAGACAGGGTAGAGCTGGGTGGAAAAGGTAAAGTAGCCTTCTCAAGCCACATACCCAGTAAGTGCAAGATCCCAGGTCTTCTAACCCAAATCCATTTTTTTTTTCTCACTCAACTTGGTTTCTTTTGCTATGCAGAAGCTCTTTAGTTTAATTAGATCCCATTTGTCAATTGTGGCTTTTGTTGCAATTGCTTTTGGCATTTTTGTCATGAAGTCTTTGCCCATGCCTACATTCTGAATAATATCGCCTAGGTTTTCTGACAGGGTTTTTATGGTTGGGGTTTTACATTTAAGTCTTTAATCCATCTTGAGTTAATTTTTGAATAAGGTGTAAGGAAGGGGCCCAGTTTCGGTTTTCTGCATATGGCTAGCCAGTTTTCCCAGCACCATTTACTGAATAGGAGATCCTTTCCCCATTGCTTGCTTTTGTCAGGTTTGTCGAAGATCAGATGGTTATAAATGTGTGGTGTTATTTCTGACATCTCTGTTCTGCTCCATTGGTCTATATGTCTGTTTTGGTAACAGTACCATGCTGTTTTGGTTACTGTAAACTCATAGTATAGTTTGAAGTCAGGTAGCGTGATGTCTCCAACTTTGTTCTTTTTGCTTAGTATTGTCCTGGCTATCCATGCTCTTTTTTGGCTCCACATGAAATCTAAAATAGTTTTTTCTAATTCTGTGAAGAATGTCAATGGTAATTTGATGGGAATAGCATTGAATCTATAAATTACTTTGGGCAGTATGGCCATTTTCATGATATTGATTCTTCCTATCCATGAGGGTAGAATGTTTTTCCATTTGTTTGTGTCCTCTCTTATTTCATTGAGCAGTGGTTTGTAGTTCTCCTTGAAGAGGTCCTTCACATCCCTTGTTAGCTGTATTCCTAGGTATTTTATTTACTTTGTAGTGATTGTGAATGAAAGTTCATTCAGGATTTGACTCCCTGCTTGCCAATAGTTGGTGTAAAGGAATGCTTGTGATTTTTGCACATTGATTTTGTATCCTGAGACTTTGCTGAAGTTGTTTATCTGTTCAAGAAGTTTTGGGACTGAGATGATCGGGTTTTCTGTATATACAGTCATGTCGTCTACAAACAGAGACAACTTGACTTCCTCTCTTCCTATTTGAATACTCTTTATTGCTTTCTCTTTCCTGATTGCCCTGGCCAGAACTTCCAATACTGCGTTGAATAGGAGTAGTGAGAGAGAGCATCCTTGTCTTGTACCAGTTTTCAAAGGGAAGGCTTCCAGCTTTTGCCCTTTCAATATGATATTGGCTGTGGGTTTGTCATAAATAACTCTTATTATTTTGAGATATGTTCCGACAATACCTAGTTTAGTGAGTGTTTTTAACATGAAGGGATGTTGAATTTTATCAAAGGCCTTTTCTGCATCTATTGAGATCATCACATCATGTGGTTTTTGTCTTTGGTTCTGTTTATGTGATGAATTACATTTATTGATTTGTGTATGTTGAACTAGCCTTGCATCCCAGGGATGAAGCTGACTTGATCGCGGTGGATAAGTTTTTTGATGTGCTGCTGTATTCAGTTTGTCAGTATTTTATTGAGGGTTTTCGCATCAATTCATCAGGGATATTAGCCTGAAGTTGTCTTTTTTTGTTGTATCTCTTCCCGGTTTTGGTATCAGGGTGATACTGACTTCATAAAATGAGTTAGGGAGGAGTCTCTCCTTTTCAATTGCTTGGAATATTTTCAGAAGGAATGGTACCAGCTCCTCTTTGTACTTCTGGTAGAATTCAGCTGTGAATCCATCTAGTTCAGGGCTTTTTTTTTCGGTTGGTAGGCTATTAATTACTGCCTCAATTTCAGAGCTTGTTACTGGTTTAATCAGGGATTCAACTTCTTCCTGGTTTAGTCTTGGTAGGGTGTATTGTCCAGGAATTTATCCATGTCTTCTAGATTTTCTAGTTTATTTGCATAGAGGTATTCTGATAACAACTGGCATGCCCTTTTCTTTAAGAGTATCCCTCTCTGTTCCTCTTACAGTGCCACTATAACCAAAACCATTACTAACCTTATTGCCAGTCCAAATTTTAAACACAAATGGGAATTTTATACCAGGAATCAACTATGGCTTAAGAAATCAATGTTTCAATTCCAGACCAAAGTGTTCTTTCTTTTAAAGTGAAGGAACAAATAGACCACAGCTCTACCCTTAACAAAAAAAAAAAGGTTAAAAAAATTATTTCAGCCAGGCGCGGTGGCTCACGCCTGTAATCCCAGCACTTTGAGATGGTAAGGCAGGAGGATCACGAGGTCAGGAGATCAAGAGCATCCTAGCTAACACAGTGAAACCCTGTCTCTAATAAAAATACAAAAAATTAGCCGGGTGTGGTGGCGGGTGCCTGTAGTCCCAGCTACTCAGGAGGCTGAGGCAGGAGAATGGTATGAACCCAGGAAGCGGAGCTTGCAGAGAGCCGAAGCCACTCCACTACAGCCTGGGTGACAGAGTGAGACTCCATCTCAAAAAAAAAAAAAAAAAAAAATCAATATTTTTTTTTCATTGGGAGGAGTGGTGAGTAGGGCTAGAAGGGGGAGTTGGAAATGATTAGTTTCCAGATTTGAATGCCAAGTACAGAGTGTACTCGCTTCGTGAAAATTCACTGAGCACTTAAAGTAAAAGTTCACTCCTAAAAAGAAGTGAGACTCTTGGCACCATTTCACAAGTAGTACACTGATTCAAACAAGCTTCTACTGGGTATGATGTGGGGGATCATTTCTCCACAAATGGGAGATTTTAACAGCCATGTTTCACATCTGGTCAGAATTCAGGTGCTTGTGAGATGTTCCTTTGATTTGGAATTTTTCTACATTCACGTCTCACTTTCCTCAGGGTTTTTACCTCTTATAAAGAGTCTCTTGATGCTATATCCATACTCAGTCCTCTTACTATCTCACTCACTCATGCACCAAACACTCCTCAGGGCATGGACTACATCTCTTTGGTTTTGTGATCTCTTCACCTAGCTTGGGGTAAGTCCAAATTAAGTATTTAATAAACGTTAAGATTCTGAGATATTCAAGGGCATGGACAACATCCCTTTGTGTAGAGAGACTTGTTCCTCTGTACCTGGCCAGTCACAAGAGAGGCAGATATCAGAAAGCCTCCTTTAGCTTCTGGTGCCATCATCCTCTAAAACCATCAATGCCCACAGTTCATAAATAATTCTTTCTGTTTCTTTCCAGAACCACAAAGCATTTTCAGAATTCATAAATGGAAAAGTTCTTTCAAGAACAAAATGAAGAATATTCCTAATCCAGTGGCTGCCACATGCAGACTTTGCCTCCTGACCACCCAAGGCATCATTTTAGTCAACTACCTCTCCTTCTGGAGCCTAACTTTAGAAAATGCTTCCCACATTGTCTCTTTTAGGAGACAATTTTGATGCATGACGTTAGAGGAAACAACTACCTCAACAAGTTTGAAACTCCTATAAATTGCTCAGCCCCAACACATGCTGCTTTTCCAGTAAAAGCCCCTATTTGACAAAAGCGAAACTCCTTGGCCCCACCTGGTGGTTGCTGAATCCAGTAAATTCACCTGTTGCATTTAAGACCCTGTCAGAAGCTGTACTTTGTCCTTTGACATCTATGGGGTTATAGACATTGAATGTCCTTGGATGATGAAGTGAGGTCTCATTCCAAGTGCTTAAGATAATGAAACCAGTATGAGGACAGACGATGCAACATCAGAAATTTTTGCAATGCTATTAATTTCAGGCAGTGTCTTAATTCGAAGTAGGTTGCAAGATCAAATATATGAAAAAGATACTCCAAATTTAAAACAGGACTTTCATGCAATAAGCATAAATGCTTCTTCTCTAAGTTAAGATCTGGGGCACAGTCTGTAAATTCTAGATGCACATTTTCCTCTTTTGATATCAATTTCTGACTATAGTAAACCAATAATTTTGAGGGCTCTGATTGAACATATTGAATGTAGCAAATATTTGTACTTCCCTCTCTTAAACCCATTAAAATGACAGTAAAGATATGCAAAAGGATAGGATATGAATAGGTGAAACAGTTAGGAAATTCTCTTTAAAATGCATGGTATATGGGATTACACTAACAGATAAAATACAACAGAGAAAAATAACTATTCAGAGTACAAGAGAAGCCGCAAGAGAAGCTGCAGTGAAGGTGGAATCTGTTACTCTATGAAGAGACCACTGGCATTGGGAACCTGAAAGAGAGCAGACACCAATAATGCATCTGGCTAAAGAATCTGTTGGCTGGCTTTTGGGTGGTGCATAATGAAGAAGGTTTATGTTTCTGACGTCAATGAGAAAAATTAAGGGAAACTAGAAATTCCAGGAAAAAGAAAATGCTGTACAAAAGTTCATGATGAAAATATGAAGCATTACTATAGGAAATTTATGGAGTCTAAGAAAAAAAAATCTTGACTTAGGACTTGAAATATTCTACTTTAAGTAGATCTGATTTAAGAACATAAATTATATCTCCTCTACAGTTGCCCTGTGGTTCTGCAGTGAATAATATTGAGCAAAATCATAATATTATAAATGATGTTTATCTATTTTTGCTTCTCTGCATCAACATATAGAAAAAGCGATGAATACTTAAAGTTTCCATTCAGAATGTAAATGTTTTAAACCTTGGCAATATAAAAGTAGTGGTAGAAATGATGAACAGGAGGAGCTAGAGGTGGGAAAGAGAGATGGGAGAGCGTGTAGGAGTGATCGACTCCGTATCATACACTGTGATATGTCTGAAGTTGACAGAACAAGAAATAAAAGTCAAATATATTATTTAAAGTATAACAAATAGAAGAACAAAAAGAAAAAATGGGAGCAGATACAGGGAAAAAGGAAGCAGAGTGGTTGCTATGAGCTGAAATAGTAATCTTTTACAGCAAAGAGTTAAAAGACAAGCTTAAGTTGATAAGACAAGAAATAGATATTAATGTTGTATGAAATAGATACTTCAAGTTATAGTGATTACCCCTGTAAGAGCTAAAGACAGAAAACATCATGGGTGGTAGACTCTTGAGAACCAGGCTATGGATAGTGGAACTAGACACACTTTTCAACTGGCACCCTTATTTTTTATTGAAATTTTATTTCCATGAGCATGTACTTCTAAAACTCTGATTAGCATGCTGACATTATAACATCCCAAGTTTTGAACCTTTTCAATTTTCTAATCCTCAACCAATGAGGCAGTGACTGTATATAATGATTGAAGCTTGACAGCAGGTTAAATTTCCATGGTCTTCAACTCTTGCCCCTCACTAGAGCTCTCCAAGTCTGACATATATTGTCTTCAGAACTGTAGAAGCAAACATTTCTGAACTATTTCCAACTACCTACTTGTTTGTCCTGCCAGGATTACCAGTTTTCTATGGATGTCATCTTCTCTTACAACCAAGCATCATAAATCTCTTATAGGTCTCTTTCATGAGGTGTGCTGGTCAAGTGCGAGAATGCCTCACTTTTAATGATCAGAAAAGAAAAAGCTGCCAGAACTGAAATCTTGACAATAGGAACTTTCAACTTTCAGCTCTAGCAGAAGGTGTTAATTACACTTCTGGAGCACTCACAATCTGAGAAACTTCTGGATCCTAATGACAAGGATGGAAAAAACAGTTGTTAAATCCCATAAATACCCCCTCTGCCTAATTTAAATAGCAAAGCCAAATGCTGAGGAACCACAGGATAAAATATAATGCTGGAAGGGGGTGCCCAAGATAGCTGAATAGGAACAGCTCCAGCCTCCAGCTCCCAGCATGAGCGACACAGAAGATGGGTGATTTCTGCATTTTCAACAGAGGTACCAGGTTCATCTCATTGGGACATGTCGGACAGTTGGTGCTGGTCAGCGGGTGCAGCCCGACCAGTGAGAGCTGAAGCAGGGCAAGGCATCACCTCACCTAGGAATCTGCGAGGGGGAAGGGAATTCCTTTTCCTAGCCAAGGGAAATTGAGACACACAACACCTGGAAAATCGGGTAGCTCCCACCCTAATACTGTGCTTTACCAAGGGTCTTACCAAACAGGACACCAGGAGATTATATCACACACCTGGCCCGGAGGGTCCCATGCCCACGGAGCCTCCATCATTGCTAGCACAGCAGTCTGAGATCTAACTGCAAGGCAGCAGTGAGGCTGGGAGAGGGGTGCCCGCCATTGCTGAGGCTTAAGTAGGTAAACAAAGCCACCGGGAAGCTCGAATTGGATGGAGCCCACCGTAGCTCAAGGAGGCCTGCCTGCCTCTGTAGACTGCACCTCTGGGGACAGGGCATAGCTAAACAAAAAACAGCAGAAACCTCTGCAGATATAAATGTCCCTGTCTGACAGCTTTGAAGAGAGCAGTGGTTCTACCAGCACGGAGGCTGAGATCTGAGAACTGTCAGACTGCCTGCTCAAGTGGGTCCCTGACCCCTGAGTAGCCTAACTAGGAGACATCCCCCACTAGGTGCAGACCGACACCTCACACCTCACACAGCTGGGTACACCTCTAAGATGAAGCTTCCAGAGCCAGAATCGGACAGCAACACTTGCTGTTCAGCAATATTCCATCTTCTGCAGCCTCTGCTGCTGATAACCAGGCAAACAGGGTCTGCTGTGGACCTCAAGCAAACTCCAACAGACCTGCAGCTGAGGGTCCTGACTGTTAGAAGGTAAACTAACAAACAGAAAGGACACCCACACCAAAACCCCATCAGTACGTCACCAGCATCAAAGACCAAGGCAGATAAAACCTCAAAGACGGGGGAAAAGCAGTGCAGAAAAGCCACAAATTCAGAAAATCGAGCGCATCTCCGCCTCCAAAGGAACGCAGCTCGTCGCCAGCAACAGAACAAAGTTGGACGGAGAATGATTTTGACGAGCTGAGAGAAGACAACTTCAGTCAATCAAACTTCTCAGAGCTAAAGGAGGAACTATATACCCAGTGCAAAGAAACTAAAAACCTTGAAAAAAGAATGGATGAATGGATAACTAGAATAATCAATGCAGAGAAGACCATAAAAGAACTGATAGAGATGAAAACCATGACACGAGAGCTACGTGACAAATGCACAAGCTTCAGTAACCAACTCGATCAACTGGAAGAAAGAGTATCAGTGATTGAAGATCAAATGAATGAAATGAAGCGAGAAGAGAAGTGTAGAGAAAAAAGAGTAAAAAGAAATGAACAAAGCCTCCAAGAAATTTGGGATTATGTGAAAAGACCAAATCTATGTCTGACTGGTGTGCCTGAAAGTGACAGGGAAAATGGAACCAAGTTGAAAAACACTCTTCAGGATATCATCCAGGAGAACTTCCACAACCTAGTAAGGCAGGCCAACATTCAAATTCAGGAAATACAGAGAACGCCACAAAGATACTCCTCGAGAAGAGCAACTCCAAGACACATAATTGTCAGATTCACCAAAGTTGAAATGAAGGAAAAAATGTTAAGAGCAGCCAGAGAGAAAGGTCAGGTTACCCACAAAGGGAAGCCCATCAGACTAACAGCAGATCTCTCGGCAGAAACGCTACAACCCAGAAGAGAGTGTGGGCCAATATTCAACATTCTTAAAGAAAAGAATTTTAAACCCAGAATTTCATATCCAGCCAAACTAAGTTTCATAAGTGAAGAGAAATAAAAATCCTTTACAGACAAGCAAATGCTTAGAGATTTCTCACCACCAGGCCTGCCCTACAAGAGATCCTGAAGGAAGCACTAAACATGGAAAGGAATAACAGGTACCAGCCATTGCAAAAAGCCAAATGTAAAAGTCCATTGATGCTAGGAAGAAACTGCATCAACTAATGAGCAAAAATAACCAGCTAATATCACAATGACGGATCAAGTTCACATAACAATATTAATCTTAAATGTAAAATGGATAAATAGTCCAATTAAAAGACTGAACTGACAAATTGGATAAAAGAGTCAAGACCCATCAGTTTGCTGTATTCTAGAGACCCATCTCACATGCAGAAACACACATAGGCTCAAAATAAAGGGATGGAGGAAGATCTACCAAGCAAATGGAAAACAAAGAAAAGCAGGGGTTGCAATCCTAGTCTCTGATAAAACGGACTTTAAACCATCAAAAACCAAAAGAGATAAAGAAGGCCATTACATAATGGTAAAGGGATCAATTCATCACAAAGAGCTAACTATCCTAAATAAATATGCACCCAATACAGGAGCACCCAGATTCATAAAGCAAGTCCTTAGAGACTTACAAAGAGACAGAGACTCCCATACAATAATAATGGGTGACTTTAACACCCCACTGTCAACATTAGACAGATCAACGAGACAGAAAAGTTAACAAGGATATCCAGGAATTGGTCCAGCTCTGCAAGCGGACCTGTGGACATCTACAGAACTCTCCACCCCAAATCAAGAGAGGAGCCTACATTCTTCAACATCACACCACTTATTCCAAAATTGACCTAATAGTTGGAAGTAAAGTACTCCTCAGCAAATGTACAAGAACAGAAATTATAACAAACTGTCTCTCAGACCACAGTGCAATCAAACTAGAACTCAGGACTAAGAAACTCAATCAAAACCGCTCAACTACATGGAAACTAAACAACCTAGGTACATAACAAAATGAAGGCAGAAATAAAGATGTTCTTTGAAACCAATGAGAACAAAGATACAACATACCAGAATCTCTACTGGGACACATTTAAAAGCAGTGTGTAGAGGGAAATTTATAGCACTAAATGCCACAAGAGAAAAGAAGAAGGAAGATGTAAAATTGACACACTAACGTGCAACTAAAAGAATTAGAGAAGCAAGAGCAAAACACATTCAAAAGCAGCAGAAGGCAAGAAATAACTAAGATCAAGAGCAGAACTGAAGAAGGAGATAGAGACACAAAAACCCTCAAAAATCAATGAGATCAGGAGTTGGTTTTGAAAAGATCAACAAAATTGATAGACCACTAGCAAGACTAATAAAGAAGAAAAGAGAAAGAATCAAATAGGCATAATAAAATGATAAAGGGATATCACCACTGACCCCACAGAAATACAAACCACCATCAGAATACTATAAATAATACACAAATAAACTAGAAAACCTAGAAGAAATGGATAATTTCCTGGACACTTACACTCTCCCAAGACTAAACCAGGAAGAAGTGGAATCCCTGAATAGACCAACAGTAGGCTCTGGAGTTGAGGAAATAATTAATAGCCTACCAACCAAAAATGTCCAAGACCAGATGGATTCACAGCCGAATTCTATCAGAGGTACAAGGAGGAGCTGGTACCATTCCTTCTGAAACTGTTCCAATCAATAGAAAAAGAGGGAATCCTCCCTAACTCATAATTTATGAGGCCAACATCATCCTGATACCAAAGCCTGTCAGAGACACAAAAAAAGAGAATTTTAGACCAATATCCCTGAAGAACACTGATGCAAATATCCTCAATAAAATAGTGGCAAACCGAATCCAGCAGCACATCAAAAAGCTTATCCACCATGATCAAGTGGACTTCATCCCTGAGATGCAATGCTGGTTCAACATGCATAAATCAATAAACATTATCCATCATATAAACAGAACCAAAGACAAAAACCACATGATTATCTCAATAGATGCTGAAAAGGCCTTTGACAAAATTCAACAGCCCTTCATGCTAAACGCTCAATAAATTTGGTATTGATAGAACGTATCTCAAAATAATAAGAGTTATTTATGACAAACCCACAGCCAATATCATACTGAATGGGCAAAAACTGGAAGCATTCCCTTTGAAAACTGGCACAAAACAGGGATGCCCTCTCTCACCACTCCTATTCAACATAGTGTTGGAAGTTCTGGTTAGAGCAATCAGGCAAGAGAAAGAAATCAAGGGCATTCAGTTAGGAAAAAAGAAGTCAAATTGTCCCTGTTTGCAGATGACATGATTGTATATTTAGAAAACCCCATTGTCTCAGCCCAAAATCTCCTTAAGCTGATAAGCAACTTCAGCAAAGTCTCAGGATACAAAATCAATGTGCAAAAATCACAAGCATTCTTATACACCAGTAACAGACAAACAGATAGCCAAATCATGAATGAACCCCCATTCACAATAGCTTCAAAGAGAATAAAATACCTAGGAATCCAACTTACAAGGGATGTAAAGGACCTCTTCAAGGAGAACTACAAACCACTGCTCAGTGAAATAAAAGAGGACACAAACAAATGGAAGAACATACCATGCTCATGGATAGGAAGAATCAATATTGTGAAAATGGCCCTACTGCCCAAGGTAATTTATAGATTCAATGCCATCCCCATTAAGCTACCAATGACTTCCTTCACAGAATTGGAAAAAAAACTGCTTTAAAGTTCATATGGAACCAAAAAAGAGCCCGCATTGCCAAGCCAAAAGAACAAAGCTGGAGGCATCACGCTACCTGACTTCAAACTGTACTACAAGGCTACAGTAACCAGAACAGCATGGTATTGGTACCAAAACAGAGATATAGACCAATGGAACAGAACAGAGGCCTCAGAAATAATACCACGTATCAACAGCCATCCGATCTTTGACAAACCTGACAAAAACAGAAATGGGGAAAGGATTCTCTATGTAATAAATGGTGCTGGGAAAATTGGCTAGCCATAAGTAGAAACCTGAAACTGGATCCTTTCCTTACTCCTTATATGAAAATTAATTCAAGATGGATTAGAGACTTAAATGTTACACCTAATACCATAAAAAACCCAAGAAGAAAACCTAGGTAATACCATTCAGGACATAGGTATGGGCAAGGACTTCATGTCTAAAACACCAAAAGCAACAGCAACAAAAGCCAAAATTGACAAATGGGATCTAATTAAATTAAAGAGCTTCTGCACAGCAAAAGAAACTACTATCAGAGTGAAAAGGCAATCTACAGAATGGGAGAAAATTTTTGCAATCTACTCATCTGACAGAGGGCTAATATCCAGAACCTACAAAAAACTCAAACAAATTTACAAGAAAAACAAACAACCCCCATCAAAAAGTGGGTAAAAGGATATGAGCAGACACTTCTCAAAGGAGACATTCATACAGCCAACAGACACATGAAAAATGCTCATCATCACTCGCCATCAGAGAAATGAAATCAAAACCACAATGAGATACCATCTCACACCAGTTAGAGGCCAGCGTCGATAAAAAAATCAAAGGAAACAACAGGTGCTACAGGAGAGGATGTAGCCGGAGACATAGGAACACTTTTACATCGTTGGTGGGACTGTAAACTAGTTCAACCATTGTGTGAGAAAACAGTGTGGCGACACCTCAGGATCTAGAACTAAATACCATTGACCCAGCCATCCCATTACTGGGGATATACTCAAAAGGATTAGAAGTCATGCTGCTATAAAGACACATGTACCGCGTATGTTTATTGTGGCACTGAAGTACGGCAAAGACTTGGAATTAGCCAAATGTCCATCAGTGACGAACTGGATTAAAGAAATGTGGCACATATACACCATGGAATACTATGCAGCCATAAAAAAGGATGAGTTCGTGTCCCTTATAGGGACATGGATGCAGCTGGACACCATCATTTTCAGCAAACTATCGCAAAAACAGAAAACCAAACACCACATGTTCTCACTCATAGGTGGGAATTGAACAATGAGATCACTTGGAAACAGGAAGGGGAACACCACACACCAGGGCCTATTGTGGGTAGGGTTGGGGGTAGGGGGGAGGGATAGCATTAGAAGATATACCTAATGTAAATGACAAGTCGATGGGTGCAACACATCAACATGGCACATGTATACATATGTAACAAACCTGCACGTTGTGCACATGTACCCTAGAACTTAAAGTATAATAATAAAAGAAAAATATATATAATGCTATGCATTCCACTTCCAGAGATAATGAAGCTGCCATTTTTTCTTCACTCTCTGTCTTCGTCCAGCCTCCAAGCATATCCATATCTTCACTTGACCTTACTTGGTTGAACATATCCCCAGGATCACTTCACTTTGCTTGCTTTAACATGTTTTCATACCACGTCACCTTACTTGCTTTACCACATAATACTGAGAGAAGAATAAAATGAAAACTGCAGCTGAAATGATCAAAATTGCTTAAAGGAAAAAAATACTGAAGTTTGCCATAGTAAGAAAAAAAAGAGCATAAATTTTGAAGTAATACAAAGCTGTCATAGGGTTTCAAACTAGGAAGTTCAAGTACCTTGGGTAAGGTCACACAGATTGCAAATATTCGAGTCCAGGACAGAGTTGTTTTCTTAACTAAATAATTATTAGACATAAGGGAGATGATCATCCTCGAACCTATAAATCTACTACAAACTTAATATTGTCTGGCCTGAAAATTGATGATGGCACAAACTTTTTTCTACATATCGGCAAATTTCTACTGAGGTTTATTCTAAGCCTTGATGGGGTACTTAAGTTCAGGAAAATAAAAATATGGATTTTTTTCCTCATATAAACCACAAAGAGATTGGGACAAAAATCATTCCAACTAATTACACCAATCACTGAGAAGAGTAAATACAAGAGTGTTTTATTTCTGAATAATTAGAATTGTATTAAATGTAACCTATTTTGATTCCAACATTACAGAATTAACATAAAGTATATATTCCCTAAAACACATCCAACTTTTATCCAGTTGTCCTCTTCTTTACATAGCTAAATGTGAACATGTAAGATGTATTAATTATTAAGGGGTGCAGTAAAAAAATTTAAAATAATACCTTAAATCTATACTAGCCACTTCTATAATATAGCTACACTATTTTACCTCTAACCTTGGGATTTCTATTGCTTGCTAGAATTAATCTGCAAATTGGTTACATCCTATCAGGCAATACCAACTGGTACGAAGCTGATACTAGAGCTTCACTAATAGAGCTGGTTGTTTGGAGTACTGTGTTCAGAAGGAGTCTGAAGTTGTCCACGTTTAGTGGTAGGGAAGACCCTAATCAATTAACAATATTTACTATGGAAGCAAAAAGAGAGAATGACAGTATGTGCTTATTGTCCTTGTCAGGCGCTCAAATCTAGCACATTTTAAAACTCTCAGTAGTTCTGTATTTTTCAAATTAAAGCAGTTTAACAAGTTGAAATTCTATAATATAAAAACTATCCTTAGACTCAAGAAATTACCAAAATTAAACAAACTTGTCAGGACTACTCAAGCCGCCCCAGGAAGAAGATGGATATATTCCAATATAAACACCAACATGTCATTTGGAGTTCTGGAGGGAAAAATCAAAGGAATCAAATGACTTGGTAACCTATGTTCTCTAACTTAGCACCATCCTTCTCTAAATCCAGTCAATATCTCTAGGAGTCAAAATTATATATAGACTAGAAATATTTTCTTTAACATTTTCTTTTAAAATAATTGAGTAAACAGAATAGACAGCTCATTAACAAACCCATGTGAAACATATGTATATAAAGTTAACATGTAATCAAGGAGAGATCACGAATCAGTTGGAAAATGAAGCGTGATTCTGGGCCAGCTAATTAGCTATTTACATTTTATTTTTAAAAAGTTCAATTAGATCCTCATCTCACACATATATCAAAATAATTTTTAGGTAGATTAGAATCCATGGGTTCTATGGATTAGAACACATCTATTATACATTTAAATGTGAAATGTTATATCTTTTTTTGAAACCTACAGAAAAGATATAAAATTGTAGTGCTCTCTGACTAGATATTTAAGTTTAAATGCAAGTAATGACAAAGAAAAGATCTGAGCCATAACTATCAAAAAAATTTTAAACATATGTATATTTTAAAAACACCAAAGCAAAAATTGGAAGAAAAAACTAAAGGAAACAAAACCCATTTAAGTAAACTGCTCCAATAGGAAATGTTTTGATTACCAGGAGCAGGCATCTATTCAAATGACTTCCCTGTGAAAAACTTACGGAGAATCTGACTGAGACAAAGTATAGCAAGTATAGCTGGATCTCATGAGAATAGGAAAATGGTTAGGCAGCTACTGTCTCCATCTCCATTCTTCTTTGGTCCACATGGTCTCTTTTCTCTGGCCCTGGGCACACTTCCTTCTTTCTTTCTCCTGAGGAGAGAAAGAAAACCATGCCTGATCCTCCTCCACAACTTCAGTTTGCATGTGGCTTTGACTGGCTTTAGTGCCAAATCTGGCTCCAGAACCCAGCACCATCTTATTGACCCAGTCCTTCAGGGCCTTAGTCCCAAACTTCTGGGAATACAATATAATAGGCCCAACTTGGGTCAAGTATTTACATATGGTTCAGTTGGGTGTGACCACTGGGGAAGGGGTTGTCCTATGGACATAGAACTGGTAAGGCCTACCTGCTTCTCAGCAGATCTGGGCGCAAGGCATCTTCAGTAAATGGATGTAGGAGGAGCAGACAGCAAAGACACTACACATTTCATGGAATATAATGAAGTTCACATGGAACTCCATCATAAGAAGTTAAGTAAGAAAAGCCTGCTGTAAAGTCTTATGGTCAAAATTGTCTCTGATATGTGGAGGCAGAGAGGCATGGATATGCTAGCCAAACTAAGCAAGAATGACTTTTGTTAATCTGATGTATTGCATTCATTTGTACTTTCCAAAGTTTTTACCACAAACATGCAGAGCTCTGATAATCAGAAAAGAAATAAAGTAAAAGACCAGAAGAAGAAAAGTCAAAAGTATGAAAACTAAGTGCCAAATATATAATTTAGGTTAAGTTCTCAGGTCATTTTTTGTGACATGTTGCAACTTTCAATCCCATTACTCCTCTCTACACTTAATGGCTATACTCCAGACTCAGTTAATGACAGACAATTCTCTGAAGACCCCGCCAATACTCACTCCACCATTCTTATAGCCATGTTGACTAGATGTCCTTCCAGGCTTTCTCTGTTCAGCAGCTGCTCCTCATCCCTCATGGCACGAATGAAACAGTCAGCCTTCCTCAATCACCATTACCCCAACCCAACTCCTTCTCTGTGTCTCTCAGCCCAGTCTTCCTTGGCTATTTATGCCTCTGTCCTTCCAGACATAGTTGAAGCTGATTTTAGGGAGATAGTCAGTCATACGAATGTTGCTTCATAAAGCAGCTAGCACAGGACATGAGCAAGAGTAGGTTCTCAATGAATGTTTTGCTGAATAAATGTTGAAAGTTTAAGGAATTATTTCTGTATTTCAGATATTTCAAATTGTCCTCATACTAAAAAAGCATTTTACCAGAAAAAGAATAAGTCTGTGGCATAACTGAAAAAAAATATGGACTTCAGAGCCCAGCAGATCAGTTTTGAATCCCAGCCTCAACTCACTAGTTGGGCAAATTAAGCTCTTCTGAGCTCTGTTTCCTCGTCTTTAAAATGCAGGTGACAGAGTGGCATCAGAAACATGATAGAAAAGGAAGCTCCTGACTCTCCCTCCACCCATGGATACACCAAATAAACATCTACCACAGATTAATTCCCTTTAAGAGAAGGTCTGGCCAGGTGCAGTGGCTCACGCCTATAATCCTAGTACTTTCGGAGGCCGAGGCGGATGGATCATGAGGTCAGGAGTTCAAAACCAGCCTGGCCAACATGGTGAAACCCTGTCTCTACTAAAAATACAAAAATTAGCCAGGTATGGTGGCACACGCCTGTAATCCCAGCTACTTGGGAGACTGAGGCAGGAGAATTGCTTGACCCTCGGAGGAAGAGGTTGCAGTGAGCCAGGATCGCTCCACTGTACTCCAGCCTGGGTGACAAAGCGAGACTCCGTCTCAAAAAAGAAAAAAAAGAGAGAGAGAGAGAAGATCCAAGACCAACAGAGAAGCTCCTACCCACTGACAGCTGAGAAAACATCTACATTGAATGGGTAGGAAAAGCTGAGGCACACTTAGGCATGGGCCCCATCCCAGGCATTGCACCATAAAATTTGGAAAGGAATCCCCAACACCCAGTCTCTCCCTGTGGAAAGGAGGATCTGGACCCCCAGAAATAGGGCTCTAACAGTAAGTTTTCCCATGGTTTGACTCTTAATTTACTAACTATGAGAGCAGAGGGGATTATACACACACATCCCTCTAGACTTTAAAAAAAAAAAAAAAGAGGCAATTTTATACAAGTGCACACCAATTCCAAGGACTTCAAATATCCCTCCAGCAGCCACCTTTGGCCCTGTTTCTAACTAACTTATGTTGGGCAGTTAAACGGACAGTCAATTATTAAACCACCACCAGCCTAAGATAAGTCTGCATTCACATGAAGTATCCTAACCTTTTTATTTATTTATTTATTTATTTGAGACAGGTTATCAGCCAGGCTAGAGTGCAGTGGTGCAATCTCAGCTCGCTGCAACTTCTGCCTCCCAGACTCAAGAGATCTTCCTGCCTCAACCCCTCAAGTAGCTGGGACAACAGGCACCCACCATCACACCTGGTTAATGTTTCTATATTTGTAGAGATGCGGTTTTGCCTTGTTGCCCAGGCGGGTCTTGAACTCCTGGACTTAAGCAATCTGCCAGCCTCAGCCTCCCAAAGTGCTAGGATTATAGGCGTGAGCCACTGTGCCTGGCCTAGCCACCCTAACTCTTATAACATCTACCTAAGGGATTACATCCTAAATCTCCTAGCACTGGGAGCAGAAGAGACTGGCATATACATGCATCTCTAAACTATGGGAAAATAGTTGTGTTTTTAAATGGGTACGCAAGCATCTCCAAGGATTTCATATCCTTGGAGCAGTGCAGAGAAGCGGCTTAAGACATAATAAAACTCCCTGTTTCTCCCCAGAAGGGGTTTGGGATACATATCGAAAGCCCTAGTTTTTAAAGCTATCTCCCAAAGGACTCCATCCTAAACCTAGTAGCTCTGCCAACAGAAAGGACTATGCATACGTGAGTCTCCCTTGATCATGGAACAAATAGGTGGTTTTAAACAGGCATTCAAACACTTCTAGGGGCTATCCCCTCTTGGAACAGTGCAGAAAAGGGGCAGGAATATACAGCTGTCACTTTCTCTTCAATAAGGGTTTATAGCACGCACTTTCAGTGGCTCCTTGAGGGCTTAGTTTCTAATCAACTTGCACTGAGAGCTAATGGAGCAAACAAGCAATGGCCTTTAGGTAGCCAGAGTCAGAGCATGGCACTTCACAAGACCTTCCTCTGGCTCATTCCAGAGACAAATCCAGGCCTATTCCTTCCTTCTGGAAAGAATTGGCCATGTGGCCAGCCCACAGCCTCCATAACACCCACCCAAGGGACTGTCTCCTAAATGATCTAGCTATAGACTTTGCAATCCTGAGTGACCTAAGACCACAGAAAACAAACACGTGGATGTATAATTATCCCAATATTAGCAACTTTCCCTCTAGGATCAGAAGCTAATACCTGACTGTGAGAATAGACATTTGCTGCAGATCCTCTCCCCAACTTACTGTACCTGCATCCAGTCATACCATGAAAATAGAACTGGGATATACATCTAACACCCTAAACTTTCCAGCTACATCTTAATAACCTGGCTCCTATCATACCCATCTCAGGTTACTATCAAGATGTGGCACATCCTAAGCTCCAGGGAGCCACCAAAAACAGAGATAACAGTCTGGACAAACACAGAGATTTGAGAGGTACCTTAAAATCTCTGGCCAGACAGATTGGTGAAAACCTACATACAAAGTCAGTCTAACAACACGAAGAGAGAGGCAGTTATCTGATGCTCAGAAACAAAAACAGAGAATCAAGGAAGTGAAGAAACAGGAATATATTTCAAACAAAGGAACAAAGTGAATCTCCAGAAACCAACTTGAATGAAGTAAAGTTTTATGATTTGCCTAATATGGATTCAAAATAATGGTTATAAAGATGCTCACAAGGTCAAGGCAGCAATAAAAGAGCAAGCTGAAAACTTTGAGAAGAGACAGAAAGTATAATTAATTACCAAATGGAAATCATAGATCTAAAGAGTGCTATAACTGAACTGAAAATGTAAATAGAGGGGTTCAAGAGGAGACTAGATCAAGCAGAAGAAAGGATGAGTAAACTTGAAGACAGATCACTGGAAATCATCCAATCTGAGGAGCAAAACGAAAAAAAGAATGAACAAGAGGGAATATAGCTTAAGAGGCTTCTAAGACACCATCAAACAGAACAACTTATACATTATTGGCATGCCAGAAGGAAAACAAACAGAGAAAGGGAACGAAAACATATTCAAAATAACAATTGCAGAAACTTTGCCAAGTTTGGGGAGGGAATTAGAAAGCCAGATGCAGAAAGCCCGTAGCACACCAAATCAGATAAACTCAAAGAGACCCATACCAGGACACATCATGAATAAATTGTCAAAACTTAAAGACAAAAAGGGAGTGTTGAAAGCAGTAAAGGTAAAAGCAAATTGTCACATACAGAGGAGTCTCTATACAAATTGTTACATACAGGGAAGTCTCTATCAGAATATCAGCAGACTTCTCAGCAGAAATTTTGCAAGCCAGAAGGAAGTGGGGGTGATATATTCAAAATCCTAAAAGAAAAGGACTGTCAACCAAAAATATATGCCCAGCAATCCTGTCTTTCAGAAAAAGAAAAAAAAAAAAAAGTGATAAGGATTTTCTCAAACAAAAGCTGAGAGAGCAGGGAGTTCAAAACCAGGAGTTCAAAACCAGCCTTTTTTAGTAGTGATATTATCACTACTAAATCTGCATTACAAAAAAATGCTAAAGGAAGTTCTTCAAGCTGAAGGAAGGGATGTTAATTAGTATCATAAAAATATATGAAATTATACAACTCACTAGTAAAAGTAAATACATTGTCAAATCCAAAACACCCTAATACTGTAATGGTGATGGGCAAATCAATTATATCTCTAGTATAAGTGTCAAAAGGCAAGACTATTAAAAACAATGGAAGCTTCAATAATTTGCTAAGGGATACATATTACAAAAAGATGTGAAGTGTGACATCAAAAACATAAAACATGGAAGGAGGGGGAGTAACAATGGAGATTTTGTGTATATAATAAAAATTAAGCTGCTATCAGTCTAAATAAACTAGTTATACATATGAGATGTATTATGTAAGCCTCAGGGTAACTACAAGCAAAAGCCTATGATAGATACACAAAAGAGAAAAAGAAAAAAACCAAAGCACACCACTATAGAAAGTCATCAAATCACAAAGAAAGCAAGCAAAAGAGGAGGCAGGGAACAAATGATCTACCAAACAATTAGAAAACAATTAACAAAATTGCAGGAGCAAGTCCTTTATCTATCAATAATAACCTTGAACGTAAATGTATTAAATTCCTCAGTTAAAAGAGATAGCGTGACCAAATGAATTTTTAAGAAGACTCAACGATATGCTACCTACAAGGATACTTGTTTCACATTGTAAGGACACCTAGACTAAAAGTAAAGGAATGGAAAAAGATATTCCATGCAAACGAAAACCAAAGAGAGTAGGAATACCTATATTTATATCAGATAAAATAAACCTTAAGGCTAAGACTGTTAAATGAGACAAAGAAGGTCATCATATAATGATAAAGAGGTCAATTCAGCAAAAGTATACAATAATTATAAATATATATGCACCGAACACTGGAGCACCCAACTCTATAAAGCACATATAAATAGACCAAAGGAAAAGATAGACACAATACAATGATAGTAGGGAACTTCAACACTCAACTTTCAAAAACAGACAGATCATCTAGCAGAAAATCCACAAAGAAATATCAAAGTTAAACTACACTCTAGAATAAATGGACTAAGTGACATTTAAGGAACATTTAATCCAACAGATGAAGAATACACATTCTTCTCATCAGCACATGGAACACTCTTCAGGATAGTGTTCCATGTGCTGATGAGAAGAATGTGTATGACCACATGATAGGCCATAGCAAAAGTCTCAATATGTTTTTAAAAATTAAAATTATATCAAGTATCTTTTCTGACCACAATGGAATAAAACTAGAAATCATAACAAGATAGACTTTGGAAACTGTACAAATATATGGAAACTAAACAACATGCTCTTGGAAAACAAATGAGTTGAGTCAATGAAGAAATTAAGAAGAAAAGATAAAATTTATTAAAACAAATTAACAAATGGAGACACAACATACCAAAACCTATGTAATACAGCAAAAGTAGCAGTAAGAGAAAAGTTTATAGCAATAAATGTCCTCAAGTAAAAAGTAGAAAAATTTCAAATAAACAATTTAATGATGCACCTTAAGAAACTAGAAAATCAAGACCAAATGAAACTCAAAATCAGAAGAAAAAATAATGAAGATCAGAACAGAAATAAATGAAATTAAGACTAAGAAAATATAAAAGATTAACAAACAAAAATTTGTTTTACTGAAATAAAATTAGAGATGGAAAAGGAGACATTAAAACTGATACCACAGAAATAAAAAGGATGATTAAAGACTACTATGAACAATTATATGCCAACAAATTGGAAAACTTAGAAGAAATGAATAAATTCATGAACACATACAATCTACCAAGGTTGAACCATGAAGAAATAGCCTAAACAGGCCAATAATGAGCAATGAGATTGAATCAGTAATAAAAATTCCCCCAAGAAAGAAAACTCCAAGACCAGATGTCTTCAGTGTCTAACTCTACAAACTTTTTACAGAAGAACTAATACCATTTTTTCTCAAACTATTCCAAAAAAATTGAAGCGGGGGAATCCTTCCAAACCCATTTTATGAAGCCAGTATTATCCTGATAACAAAACTAAACAAGAACACAAAGAAAAATGAAAACTACAGGCCAATATCCCTGATGAACATAGATGCAAAAATCCTTAACAAAATACCAGCAAACCAAATTCAATAGCACACCAAAAAGATTATACACGAAGATCAAGCGGATTTATCCCAAGGATGCAAACATGGATCAACATGTACAAAATCAATAAATATGATACATTACATCAACAGAAAGAAAGACAAAAACCGTATGATCAGCTCAATAGATACAGAAAAAGCATTTGATAAAATTCAACATCCCTTCACAATAAAATCTCTCAACAAGTTAGGAACAGAAGAAACAAACCTTAAAACAATAAAGGCCATATATGACAAATCCATAGGTAGCATCATAATGAACAGGGAAAAGGTGAAAGCCTTTCTTCTAAGATCCCAAACAAGACAAAGATGTCTACTTTCGCCATGTTTATTCAACATACTACTGGAAGTCCTAGACAGAGCTATTAGGTAAGGGAAAGAAATAAAGGACATTCAAATTGAGAAGGCAATAGTCAAACTCTTTCTGTTCACAGATGACATGATTTTATATATAGAAAACCTAAAGACTCTACAAAAAAAAAAAAAAAAAAAAAAAAAAAAACTACTAAAAGTAAAAAATAAATTGCAGGATACAAAATCAATACACAAAAGTCAGTCCACATTTCTATGTGCCAATAGTAGACAATCTGAAAAAGAAATTAAGAGAGAAATCTATTTCTGGACAAGATGGCCGAATAGGAAGAGCTCTGGTCTGCAACTCCCAGCAAGACAAACACAGAAGGCGGGTGACTTCTGCATTTCCAACTGAAGTACCTGGTTCATCTCATTGGGAATGGTTAGACAGTGGGTGCAGCCCATAGAGGGAGAGCAGAAGCAGGGTGGGTTGTCGCCTCACCTGGAAAGCACAAAGGCGTAGGGGAATTCCCTCCCCTAGCCAAGGGAAGCCCTAAAAGGCCATGCCATGACGGATGGTGTTATCAGGCCCAGATACTATGCTTTTCCCATGGTCTTTGCAACCTGAAGACCAGGAGATTTTCTCGGGTGCCTACACCACCAGGGCCCTGGGTTTCAAGCACAAAACTGGGCAGCTGTTTGGGCAGACACTGAGCTAGCTGCAATAATTTTTTTTTCGTACCCCAGTGGTTCCTAGAATGCCAATAAGACAGAACCATTCACTCTGCTGGAAAGGGGGCTGAAGCCAGGGAGCCAAGTGATCTAGTTCAGCAGATTCCACGCCTACGGAGCCCTGCAAGCTAAGATCTACTGGCTTGAAATCCTTGCTGCCAGCACAGCAGTCTGAAGTTGACCTGGGACACTAGAGCTTGGTGGAGGGAGGGGCATCCACAGTTACTGAGGCTTGAGTAGGTGGTTTTCCACTCACAATGTAAAAACCTCCAGGAAGTTTGGACTGGGTGGAGCCCACCACAGCGCCACAAAGCCTCTCTAGCCACACTGCCTCTCTAGATTCCTCCTCTCTGGGCAGAGCATCTCTGAGAGAAAGGCAGCAGCCCCAGTCAGATAAAACTCCCATCTACCTTGGACACAGCACTTGGGGGAAGGGGTGGCTGCAGGTGCAGCTTCAGCAGACTTAAACTTTCTGCCTGCTGGCTCTGAAGAGAGCAGATCTCCAGCACAGCGTTCGAGCACTGCTAAGGGACAGACTGCCTCCTCAAGTGGGTCTCTGGCCCCCATGCTTTCTGATGGGGAGACACCTCCCAGCAGGGGTCAATGGACACCTCATACATGAGAGCTACAGCTGGCATCTGGTAGATGCCCCTTTGGGACGAAGCTTTCAGAGGTAGGAGCAGGCAGCAATCTTTGCTGTTCTGTAGCCTCTGCTGGTGATACGTGGGCAAACAGGGTCTGGAATGGACCCCCAGCAAACTCCAGCAGACCTGTAGAAGAGGGTCCTGACTGTTAGAAGGAAAACTAACTAACAGAAAACAAGAGCATCAACATCAACAAGAAGGACAACCATGCAAAAACTTCATCCGAAGGTCACCAACAGCGAAGAGACCAAAGGTAGATAAATCCACAAAGATGAGGAAAAACCAGTGCAAAAAAGCTGAAAATTCCAAAAACCAGAATGCCTCCAAAGGATCACAACTCCTCCTCAGCAAGGGAAGAAAATTGGATGGAGAATGAGTTTGACAAATTTACAGAAGTAGGCTTCAGAAGATGGGAATAAAAAACTCCTCCAAGCTGAAAGAGCATGTTCTAACCCAATGCAAGGAAGCTAAACCTTGATAAAAGGTTACAGGAATTGCTAACTAGAATAACCAGTTTAGAGAAGAACATTGATGATCTGATGGAGCTGAAAAACACAGCACGAGAACTTTGTGAAGCATACACAAGTATCAATAGCCAAATCAATCAACTGGAAGAAAGGATATCAGAGATTGAAGATCAACTTAATGAAATAAAGCATGAAGACAAGATTAGAGAAAAAAGATTGAAAAGGAATGAACAAAGCCTCCAAGAAATATGGGACTATGTGAAAAGACCAAACCTACATTTGATTGGTATACCTGAAAGTGATGGGGAGAATGCAACCAAGTTGAAACAGTTCAGGATATTATCCAGAAGAACTTCTGCAACCTAGCAAGACAGGCCAACATTCAAATTCACGAAATACAGAGAACACCACAAAGATACTCCTCGAGAAGAGCAACCCCAAGACACATAACCATCAGATTCACCAAGGTTGAAATGAAGGAAAAAATTTTAAGGGCAGCTAGAGAGAAAGATCAGGTTACTCACAAACAGAAGCCCATCAGACTAACAGCAGATCTCTAGGCAGAAACGCTACAAGCCAGAAGAGAGTGGGGGCCAATATTCAACATTCTTAAAGAAAAGAATTTTCAACCCAGAATTTAATATCTGGTCAAACTAAGCTTCATAAGTGAAGGAGAAATAAAATCCTTTACAGACAAGCAAATGCTGAGGGATTTTGTCACCACCAGGCCTGCCTTACAAGAGCTCCTGAAGGAAGTACTAAACATGGAAAGGAAAAACTGCTACTAGCCACTGCAAAAACAAACCCAAATGTAAAGGCCATCGACATTGTGAAAAAACTGCATCAACTAATGGGCAAAATAACCAGCTAGCACCATAATGACAGTATCAAATTCACACATAACAATATTAACCTTAAATGTAAATGGGCTAAATGCCCCAATTAAAAGGCACAGACTGGCTTATTGGATAAAGAGTCAAGACCCACTGGTGTGCTGTATTCAGGAGACCCATCTCACATGCAAAGACACACATAGGCTCAAAATAAAGGGATGGAGAAAGATTTACCAAGCAAATGGAAACCAAAAAAAGCGGGGGTTGCAATCCTAGTCTCTTATAAAATAGACTTTAAACCAACAAAAATCAAAAAAGACAAAGAAGGGCATTACATAATGGTAAAAGGATCGATGCAACAAGAAGAGCGTTATAACTATCCTAAATATATATGCACCCAATACAAGAGCACCCGGATTCATAAAGCAAGTTCTCAGAGACCTACAAAGAGACTTAGACTCCCACACAATAATAATGGGAGACTTTAACACCCCACTGTCAATATTAGACAGATCAACAAGACAGAAAATTAACAAGGATATTCAGGACTTGAACTCAGCTCTGGACCAAGTGGACTTAATAGACCTCTACAAAACTCTCCACCCCAAATCAACAGAATATACATTCTTCTCAGCACTTCATCACACTTATTCTAAAATTGACCACATAATTGGAAGTAAAACACTCGTCACTAAATGCAAAAGAATGGAAATCATAACAGTCTTTCAGACCACAGTGCAATCAAATTAAAACTCAGGATTAAAAAACTTACCAAAAATTGCACAAATACATAAAAGAAATACAGATGAACAACCACCTCCTCAATGACTACTGGGTAAATAACTAAATGAAGGCAGAAATAAAGATGTTCTTTGAAACCAATGAGAACAAAGACACAACGTACCAGAATCTTTGGGATACATTTAAAGCAGTGTGTAAAGGGAAATTTATAGCACTAAATGCCCACAAGAGAAAGCAGGAAAGATCTAAAATCGATACCCTAACATCACAATTAAAAGAACTAGAGAAGCAACAGCAAACAAATTCAAAAGCTAGCAGAAGACATGAAATAACTAAGATCAGAGCAAAACTGAAGGAGATAGAGACATGAAAAATCCTTTAAAAAATCAATGAATCCAGGAGCTGGTTTCTTGAAAAAAATCAACAAAATAGACCACTAGTTAGACTAATAAATAAGAAAAGAGAGAAGAATCAAATAGACGCAATAAAAAATGATATAGGGGATATCACCACTGATCCCACAGAAATACAAACTACCATCAGAGAACACTATAAACACCTCTATGCAAATTAACTAGAAAATCTAGAAGAAATGAATAAATTCCTGGACATATACACCCTCCCAAGTCTAAGCCAGGAAGAAGTCGAATCCCAGAATAGACCAATAACAAGTTCTGAAATTGATGCAGTAATTAATAGCCTACCAACCAAAAGAAGTCCGGGTCCAGAAGGATTCACAGCTATGTTCTACCAGAGGTACAAAGAGGAGCTGGTACCATTCCTTCTGAAACTATTCCAATCAATAGCAAAAAAGGGAATCCTCCTTAACTCATTTTATGAGGCCAACATCATCCTGATATCAAAACCTAGCAGAGGCATAATACACACAAAAAAATTTCAGGCTACTATCCCTGATTAACATTGATGCAAAAATACTCAATAAAATACTGGCAAACTGAATACAGCAGCACATCAAAAAGCTTATCCACCACAATCAAGTTGGTTTCATCCCTGGGATGCAAAGCTGGTTCAACATTTGCAAATCAATAAATGTAATCCATCACATAAACAGAATCAATGACAAAAACTACATGATTATCTCAATAGATGCAGAAAAGGCCTTCAAAAAAATTCAAAACCTCTTCATGCTAAAAACTCTCAATAAACTAGGTATCCATGGAACATATCTCAAATTAATAAGAGCTATTTATGACAAAACCACAACCAACATCATACTGAATAGGCAAAAACTGGAAGAATTCCTTTTGAAAACCGGCACAAGACAAGGATGCCCTCTCTCATTACTCCTATTCAACATAGTATTGGAAGTTCTGGCCAGGGCAATCAGGAAAGAGAAAGCAATAAAGCATTCAAACAGGAAGAGAGGAAGTCAAACTGTCTCTGTTTGCAGACGATATGATTGTATATTTAGAAAACCCCATCATCTCAGCCCAAAACCTCCTTAAACTGATAAGCAACTTCAGCAAAGTCTCAGGATACAAAATCAATGTGCAAAAATCACAAGCATTCCTATACACCAATAACAGACAAACAGTGAGCCAAATCATAAGCAAACTCCCATTCACAATTGCTACAAAGAGAATAAAATACCTAGGAATACAACTTACAAGGGATGTGAAGAAACTCTTCAAGGAGAACTACAAACCACTGCTCAAAGAAATAAGAAAGGACACAAACAAATGGAAAAACATTACATGCTCATGGATAGGAAGAATCAATACCATGAAAATGGCCATACTGCCCAAAGTAATTTATAGATTCAATGTTACTCCCATCAAGCTACCACTGACTTTCTTCACAGAATTAGAAAAAACTACTTTAAATTTCACATGGAACCAAAAAAGAGCCCATAGAGCCAAGACAATTCTAAGCAAAAAGACCAAAGCTGGAGGTATCATACGACCTTACTTCAGACTATACTACAAGGCTCTGGTAACCAAAACAGCATGGTACTGTTACCAGAACAGATATTTAGACTAATGGAACAGAACCGAGGCCTCAGAAATAATACCACACATCTACAACCATCTGATCTTTGACAAATCTGACAAAAAGAAGCAATGGGGAAAGGATTCCCTATTTAATAAATGGCATTGGGAAAACTGGCCAGCCATATGTAGAAAACTGAAACTGGACCTTATACAAAAATTATAAAGTGTACATACCTTATACAAAAATTAAGTCAAGATGCATTAAAGATTTAAATGTAAGACCTAAAACCATAAAAACCCTAGAAGAAAACCTAGGCAATACCATTCAAGACATAGGCATGGGCAAAGATTTCATGACTAAAACACCAAAAGCAATTGCAACAAATTGCAATTTGTTGAGACAAATGGGACGTAATTAAACTAAAGAGCTTCTGCACAGCAAAATAAACTATCATCAGAGTGAACAGGCAACCTAGAGAATGGGAGAAATTTTTTGCAATCTATCTATCTGACAAAGGGCTGATATCTAGAATCTACTAGAAACTTAAACAAATTTACAAGAAAAAAACAAACAACCCCATCAAAAAGTAGGTGAAGGATATGAACAGACACTCAAGCATATGAAAAAAAGCGCATCATCACTGGTCATTAGAGAAACGCAAATCAAAACCACAATGAGATACTGTCTCATGCCAGTTAGAAAGGCGTTCATTAAAAAGCCAGGAAACAACAGATGCTGGAGAGGATGTGGAGAAATAGGAACACTTTTACATTGTTGATGGGAGTGTAAATTATTTCAACCATTGTGGAAGACACTGTGGCAATTCCTCAAGAATCTAGAACTAGAAATACCATTTGACCCAGCAATCCCATTACTGTGTATATACCCAAAGGATTATAAATCATTCTACTATATAGACACATGCACACGTATGTTTATTGCACCACTATGCACAATAGCAAAGACTTGGAATCAACCCAAATGCCCATCAGTGTTAGACTGGATAAAGAAAATGTGGCACATATACATCATGGAACACTATGCAGCCATAAAAAAGAATGAGTTCGGCCAGGCACGGTGGCTCACGCCTGTAATCCCAGAACTTTGGGAGGCTGAGGCAGGCAGATCACGAGGTCAGGAGATCGAAACTATCTTGGCTAACACAGTGAAACCCCGTCTCCACTAAAAATACAAAAAAATTAGCTGCGTGTGGTGGTGGGCGCCTGTAGTCCCAGCTACTCGGGAGACTGAGGCAGGAGGATGGCATGAACCCAGGAGGCAGAGCTTGCAGTGAGCTGAGATCACACCACTGCACTCCAGCCTGGGCGACAGAGCAAGACTCCATCTCGAAAAAAAAAAAGAATAAGGGACATGGATGAAGCTGGAAACCATCATTCTCAGCAAACTAACACAGGAACAGAAAACCAAACACTGCATGTTCTCACTCATAAGTAGAAGTCGAACAATGAGAACATATGAGCACAGGGAGGGGAACATCATACACTGGTGTCTGTTGGGGGTGGGGGGCATGGGGATGGATAATATTATGAGAAACACCTAGTGTAGATGACAAGTTGATGGGTGCAACAAACCATCATGGCATATGTATACCTATGTAACAAATCTGCACAATTTGCACATGTATCCCAGAACTTAAAGTATAACTTTAAAAAAGAAAGAAAGAAATCTAATTTACAATGGCTACAAAAACAAGATAAAATATCTAGGAATAAATTTAACCAAAGAGACAAAATATCTCTACAATGAAAACTGTAAAACATTGATTTAAAAATAATAGAACATGACACACACAAAAAATAAAAAGATACTTCACGTTTATGGATTGGAAGAATTGATATTTTTAAAAAGTCCATAATACCCAAGGTGATCTACAGATTCAATGCAATCCATATAAAAATATCAATAACATTCTTCTCAGAAATAGAAAAAACAATCCCAAAATTTGGTATAATACCACAAAAGACTCCAAATAGCCAAAGCAATCCTGGGCAAAAAGAAAAAAGCTGGAGACATCTTACTACCCGACTTTAAAATATAATACAAAAGCTATAGTAACCAAACAGCATGGTACTGACACTAAAATAGATACATAGACCAATGGAACAGAATAGAGAACCCAGAAATAAATCCATGTATTTACAGTCAACTGATTTTCAACGAAGGCATCAAGAACAAAATTGCGGAAAGAACAATCTCTTCAATAAACGGTTTTGAGAAAACTGGATATCTACATGCAAAAGAATGAAACTAGACCCTTAGCTCCCACCATGTACAAAAATCAACTCAAAATGCATTAAAGATTTAAACATATGACCCAAAACTATAAAACTACTAGACAAAAACATAGGGGAAATACTTCAAGACATTAGTCCAGGTAAAGACTTCTTGGATTCATCTCAAAGCACATGCAACAAAAAGAAAAATAGACAAATAGGATTATATCAAATTAAAAAGATCCTCACAGCAAAGGAAACAATCAACAGAGTGAAGAGACAACCTAAAGATTGGGAGAAAATATTTACAAACTATCGATCCAACAAGGGATTAATATCTAGTGTATATGAAGATTCAGACAGCAGCAGCAAAGACAAAAAATCCAATTAAAAAATGAGCAAACACTCTAAATACACATTTTCTTAAAAGAAGCCATCAGGTCTATGAAAAAAATGCTCAACATTACTAATCATCAGGGAAACACAAATCAGAAACACAATGAGATATCATCTTACCAGTTAAAATGGCTATTGACAAAAAATTTAAATGTTGGCAAGAATGTGGACAAAGGGGAATTATTATGGACTGTTTATGTGAATGTGATTTAATACAGCCATTACAGAAAACAGTATGGCTGTTAGCCAAAAAACTAAAACTAGAAATATCATATGATCCAGTCATCCCATTACTGGGTGTATATCCAGAGGAAAGGAAATCAGTATGTCAGAGCTACCTGCACTCCCCTGCTTACTGCAGCACTATTTACAGCAGCCAAAATATGAAATAAACCTGTATCCATCAATGGATAAATGGACACAGAAAGTGTGGTATATATACACAATGGAATATTATTCAGCCATGGGAAAGAATGGAATTCTGTCATTTGTGACAACACAGATGAGCCTGGAGGACACTGTGTTAGTGAAATAAGCCAGGCACAGAAAGACAAATATCACATATTCTCATTCATATGTGGGAGCTAAAAAAGTGGATTTTATGGAGGCAGAAAATAGAACAGTGGTTACGAGAGACAGAGAATGGAAAGAGGAGAGAGGGATAAGAAAAGATTGGTTAACAGGTACAAAATTACAATTAGGTAGGAGGAATAGGTTCTAATGTTCTGTAAAACAGCAGGGTGACTGTAGTTAACAACAATTTACTGTATATTTCAAATTAGCTAGATGAGAGAATTTTGAATATTCCCAACACAAGGAAATAATAAATGTTTGAGGTGATGGATATACCAATTACCTTGATTTGCTCATTATACATTGTATATAGGTATCAAAATATCACATGTACTCTATAAATATGTACAATTATTATGTGTCACATATTCTTTTACGGGATCTAAAAATCAAAACAAATTTTTTAATGCAGGTGACAAAATTTTGCAGAACTGGTTTAAGAATTATAGGTGAAATATACACAGGCAAAACTCATTTTATTGCTCTTTGTTTTATTGCACTTTGCAGATACTGTGTTTTTTACAAAGAGGTTATTTACAAAGAGGTTTGGGGCAACCTTGCATTGAGAAAGTGTATTGGCACCATTTTTCCAATAGCATTTGCTCATTTCATGTCTCTGTGTCACATGTTGGTAATGCCTGTGATATTTCAAATGTGTTATTACTATTAGTGTTGTAATAAGTCTGCTTTGGTGATGTGTGATCAGCAATCTTTGATTTTACTATTATAATTTTGGGGGTGCCACAAACAGTGCTCATATTAAGTGCATCATATTAAGATGGAAAACTTAATAAATAAATGTTGTGTGCGTTCTGATGGCTTCACCAACTGGCCATTCCCCTCTCTCTCTTTCTTTCTTTGGGCTCCCTATTCCCTGAGACACAACCATATTGACATTAGGCCAATGAATAACCCTGAACGACCTCTAATTGTTCAAGCAAAAGGAAAAGTCACATGCTCTTCACTTTAAATCAAAAGCTAGAAATTATTAAGTTTGGTGAGTAAAGCATGCTGAAAGCCAAGATAGAGCAAAGCTAGGCATCTTGCACAAACAGTTAGTTTGGAATGGAAAGAAAAAGTTCTTGAAGGAAATGAAAAGTGCTTCTTCAGTGAACACACTAATAATAGGAGAGCAGAACAGCCTTATTGCTGATAGGGAGAAAGCTTGAGTGGTCTGGATAGAAGATCAAACCAGGTACAATATTCCTTTAAGCCAAAGCTTAATCCAGAGCAAGGTACTAACTCTCCTCAATTCTGTAAAGGTTGAGAGAAGTAAGGAAGGTGCAGAAGAAAAGTATGAAGGTGGCAGAGGTTAGTTCATGAGAGTTAAGGAAAGAAGCATCTCCATAATATAAAATACAAGGTAAAGCAGCAAGTGCTGATATAGAAGCTGCAGCAAATTTTAAAGAAAATCTAACTAAGATAATTGATGATGATGGCTACACTAAACAACAGATTATCAACACAGGTAAAACAGCCTTCTCTAGGAAGAAGGTGACATGTAGGATGTTCATAGCTAGAGATGAGAAATCAATGCCTGGCTTCAAACCTTCAAAGAACAGGCTGACTCTCTTTTCAGAGGGTAATACAGCTGGTGACTTTAAGTTTAAGCCAATTATCATGTGCCATTCAGAAAACCCTACAGCCCTTAGAAATTATGTTAAATCTACTCTGCCTGTGCTCTATAAATGGAATAAAAAAGCCTGGATGACATCACGTGTTTATGGCATGGTTCACTGAATATTTTAAGCCCACTGTTGAGACCTACTGCTAGGGAAAAAAAAAGATTCCTTTCAAAACATTACTCCTCATTGACAATGCACCTGGTCATCCAAGAGCTGTGATGGAGGTATACGAAGAAATGAATGTTGTTTTCATGCCTGCTCACACAACATCCATTCTGTAGCCGATGGATCTAGAAGTCATTCTTACTTTCAAGTTTTATTATTTAAGAAATTCATTTTGTAAGGCTACAACTGCCACAGATAGCAATTCCTCTGATAGATCTGGGCAAGGTACATTGAAAACTTTATGGAAAGGATTCCCCATTTTAGATGCTATTAAGAACATTCATGATTCATGAAAGGGAGTCATATCAACATTAACAGGAGTTTGGAAGAAGTTGATTCCAATCCTTATGGATGAGTTGGAGAGGTTCCAGATTTTACTACAGGAAAAACTGCAGATGTGGTGGAAATAATAATAAAATTAGAGTTAGAAGTGGAGCCTGAAGATGTGACTGAATTGCTGCAAGCTCATAACATTTTCACAGATGAGGAGTTGCTCCTTATGGATGAACAAAGAAAGTGGTTTCTTCTGATAGAATCTTCTCCTGGTGAAGATGCTATAAAAATTGTTGAAATGACGAAGGATTTAGACTATTATATAACTTATTTTTTTACATAAAATTAGTTAATAAAGCACAGCAGGGTCAGAGATGATTGACTCCAACTTTGAAAGAATTCTACTGTGGGTAAAATGCTATCAAATAGCATTCCACGCTACAGAGAAATCTTTCATGAAAGGAAGAGTCAACTGATGTTTCAAACTTATTGTGGCCTTATCTTCAGCAACTATCACACTGATCAGTCAGCAGCCATCAACATTAAGGCCAGGCCCTCCACCAGCAAAAAGATTATGACTCACCGAAGGCTCAGATGATCATTAGCATTTTTCAGCAATATTTTTAACTGAAGGTATGGTCATTATTTTTTAAGATATAATGCTATTATGCACTTAACAGACTACAGTTTAGTATAAACATTACTTTTATATGCAATTGGAAACCAAGAAATTCATGTGGCTCACTTTTTTATGGTGATCTGGATCCAAACCCACAATATTTCTGAGGTATGCCTGTAAAGCAACTAGTACACAGTAGGCACTTAATAAATGGCAGCTATTATTCATATTGGACATACTAACTTAATTGATGAAATAGCTAGGGAATACCCAGAGAGTCATGTACTTGTACAAAATGTGTGATATTTGAATTACTTCTCAATGATGATTTTTAAAAATTTCATCACCCAAAATAACCAGTATATTTATGGATGTATAGAAAAGCTAGCACCTCTACAATGTGCAGGGCTAAAAATATTATGTGAAATCCTAGAAACACTAGGATCTACAAGGGCTGTCTGACTACATTTTAGCATTCAACACATCATTTCAGATTATCTTCTAAAGCCGAAAGGCCATTAATCCATTAAAACACATTATTTTAAACAATCATCAAACTGCACTACTACTGTGCCATTCTGATAAGCTGGGTTAGATTTTTTTCCTTTTTTATTGGCCTTTTTTCTTGGTTGCTCCAAAATGAAACATGACTAAAAAGTAAGATAATGGGCTTCCTTATGTGATGGTAAACAAGTTCCAAAGAGTTCCTAAGATGTCTCACTCAATAGCAGCACAATTGAAATGGAAGCAAAGCTTCCTAGAATGACAACTCATGACTTAGTTGTGGAGGCTGGAGGTTCTGGGATGTTCATTTTTAAAGACCAATTTCATTCCATTTACTAGAAATAGAGTCTCTCAGATGCCCCCAACCGGTCTTACGGAGGCAGGTGGGGCAGGGGATTGTAGTGAGACCTCCTCTAAATTATTCTGGACAGTACATCATGCAATAGATTGACCTTCACATCAGCCTGCAAGTAGACCTTTTGAGGGTTCACAGATACAGAGGAAAGTACTTTCCGATGTTAGGAATTAAAAATCCTCAAGATATGCACGTGATTAATACGTGCAGACAAATATATCTTGGTTTGATGGTGTTTTCTCAGAGTCCCAGAAAAGAAATTACTTAGTAAGAAATCCTGGCTTATAATGTGGTCTTTTAGAATAAGGATATCTGAATCTAACCCTCCTAAAGTCAAAATTGTGCTAAGCACTGTCTATATCTAACAATATTGTAAGTCTCTAATCTGTTGTATATGATATTCTATTGCCAGGCCAACTCCGTATTTATCAATTAGAAATTGAGAAGAAGCAAATTTTATTCTGCCTTTAAATGACTCTTTGCATCCAGTTCTTCCTCCTCAACAAAACTTTGCACTTTGGTGTTGGTTACAAGAAGTATTTCCTCCCTAAAGCTCCACCAGGTTGCCTTCTGGTAGAAACTGTTTTTTCATGTGCCACAGACCCTGGAGGGCAGGACATCCAAGTTACAACAGTTCAAGCCAAGTGGCTGCAGGACCCATACAGCTGTGACTTCTGTCAGCTCTTAAATAAAACATTAGATGTGTGTCTATTGTTTGTGAACTGTCCATGGTCCCTTTTCAGCTGGCTGGGGTTAAAGGGCATGTAGATTAGTAGGCCAGCTGTTTGGTAATTGTCACAGCCAGTTACTCGGTAACCTATAGGACAGCATTCTCTGGAGGTAATGTATTTGTTGCTAAGCAATGAATTCAGGTAAAATACCTTTCCCTGGTTCTTTTTGGTCCAGTTTTAGAACACAGGGTATTGGTTACACTGTCTTCTCCCACAGCCCATTCACACCTCTTTTGTTTTTCTACCCAGGCCATGAAATGAGTGCCGATGAGTTGGGACCGCCCTGTTTACTGGGACTTATCAACTGCTTATGCAGTCCAGCAGTAAGCAAATGGCTGGGCAGCAGTATTTCTTGGGATGTGCTCTGAGGTAGCCACTGTCATAAAGTCCCTTCCAGATCTTAGCTTGGGAATTGGCCAATATATCCGTCAGATGGGCACGAAGAAGAGCAAAAACAATGGCAAGAATGTGATGAAAAGAAAGGTAAATGGATGCCTGGTGATGTGTGCCCACATCAGTTACCAACTTCATTATTATTATTACTATTATTATTATTATTATTATTATGTTTACATTTTGAAATACATACTTGCCCTCAATACTTAAGCATAAATGCTTTTTAAGTAAACCACTCTGTTACAGAGACCAAGAGCACTGGGTAAGAGGGGACTCTGGCAGAAAACCTCAGTGTAGTCCTCTCAGAATACGTTTGAGCCATCTTCCTCCTCTAAGGAGTTTGCTGCAGACAAGATAAACAACCAGTTTCTCAACTACATTTCTTCCTACCTTAAAATTTTGAAGCCATTACGACCTGTTGTTACAGGAGACCATCTAAGGTAAGCCCCACTCACTTTGTTGTTTCCCCTGGCAGTGTTTCAGTAAAAGAGATAAAAGAAAGAGTGGTGTTTGGGTTCTCAGAAAAACCTATTAATTCAACTGAGCATTCTTACCACTTTCTGAAGAAAATCACAGTTCCTCAGAGCAGGGTGTGGGTTCTATCTGGGACTCTCATGTGCTGGGGCCCTGCCACTGTCACTTCTTCCATGTGTGAGCCTCACATTAGCTATACCACACCAGTTAGCAGGTAGACATTTTCCTCCCAACAATGATATTCATGTTCAAAAACGTTCACAGAGATATTCCTTTCAATGGCAATCGCCACTAGGAAATGCTAAAGATTTCTTTTTTTTATGGTGAACCAACATATACCCACAGAATATGAAAATCATGGGATACAATGTGCTTCAAGTCCAGCACAGAAGCCATGCTCTTGCTGAAGCTCTTGCTCAAGACTCCCAGCTGGCAAAAAGGGGCTCTGCCAGGCAGCCACGGCCCCACCTCACTGGGTGATGGTTAACAGCAACAGGGTCTGAAACACAACTCCACCTTTCATTCGCAAGGTGGCCTTCAGCAAATTACCTAGCCTCTCTCAGCCTCAATGCCCTCATTTTTAAAATGGGCATAAAAATAAGGTTGGTTAAAAACAGGATTGCTATGGGAATTACATGAAGTAATACATGGAACCCCCTAAGTGCATAATAATTGCTAGCCTTGGTTATAGTTACCTGTCCTTTGGAGCCCTCACTGTACCAAACTAAACAAACAAATGCCTGTTGAGTGTCCACTGTGGGCAAGGCTCTGCTTGTCAGTTAAAATCTTGTTAGAGTGAATGAAAATAAAACATTGAAATAAAGAGCACTTTTGGTATTCATTACTTAAGGTTCTTATATGATTTTCCTAAAGAAACAGACCTATAGAGAGTACGAGAGTTACACAGCAGAAACCCGTACCACATGTGGGACACACACCTCTGCTTGTGCAGAAGTTTGTATGCCTGTGTGTTCGCCCAGTGAGCCCACTGCATTTGGAGGGGGCATGGGCATTTCGCTCTGCAGCTTCCCCTCAGCCCAGCAAACCACTGGCAACAACCAATGGTCAAAAAACATGTTCAAGTTGTTGAGTTAGGAAAGGATGAGGCAGAGAAAAGAAAAAAGGTCAGGTTCAAAGCATTGCCTGTAGTTTTTGTCATTTTCTTGTCTGTTTCCTTTTAAATTCAAAGTGTTCCAAGTCCTTTAGGAACTCTTTTGTCACCTAGGTAAGTTGACAGGCAATCTTACTCTCTCCAATACATGGATATGAGATGATTGAGAAAATAAGTAGTGGGCTGGAACCCTAAACTATAACAAATACACAAAACAACGAAACATTAATACCTACAAAATTCCATGCAGGTTTCCTAAGGCCTTCTCCCACATCTTAATTCATGGTTTCCCTTGAAATGGCAATGTAGATAAACCAGTACTTAAATGTAACAAGCGAAGCTCTCAGTGCTTCCATAAAAGGGACTGATAAAGACAAGAGAGATGAGTAGTATTCTGTGCATTGAGAGGCTAAACACCCAAAGGGCTGGCCACAGCTCTACCTGGGTAGCCCTCACAGCTCAACTCTACAGAATCCTCTGTTGGGCAGACCTTATCATAAACATGGATTAAGGACCAAGGGCCACACAGTAAACTGACAGACCAAAAAGACAAAAAGAATCCTCCAGCACAACTTTTGTGGAAAATAAATAAATAAATAAAAAAGGAGAAATCATAGTCTGACTTCTGAGGCTGGTGACAGTTTAATGGACTCTGTTTATGTAAGGAGTAAAGGCTTGGGTTTAAAAGAAATTTTTTAACTTCATAAAGTAGGTTAAAGAAGCCATTACACTTCTCACTTGCAATTTTTACATGGTAAATGTATTAGCTGACAGCTCTAAGTAGAATACAAAAGAAAATACCCTGCCACCAGAGGATCCTGAGGTCAAGAGATCAAGACCATCCTGGCCAACACGGTAAAACCCTGCCTCTACCAAAAATACAAAAATTGGCCGGGTGCGGTGGATCACACCTGTAATTCCAGCACTTCGGGAGGCCGAGGTCAGGAGATCAAGACCATCCTGGCTAACACAGTAAAACCCCGTCTCTACTAAAAATACAAAAACAAAATTAGCCGGGCATGGCGGCAGGCGCCTGTCGTCCCAGCTACTCGGGAGGTTGAGGCGAGAGAATGACGTGAACCTGGAGTAGGCTGCAGTGAGCCGAGATCACGCCACTGGCAACAGAGTGAGACTCATCTCAAAAAAATGAAAAAAACAGAAATACCCTGCCACCTGTATAACTCACTGAATTGTTTTGTTCTTAAACTTCGCCCTTTGTTAGATCAATAATCAGTTGTAACATAGGCTCATAAAATGAAAGTGGGTTTTTACCGTCTTTTCACATCTTACCTTAGCACTATCACCTTCTTCTAATGATTTCCTCGTTATAACAATTTCCTCATATATTGGGATGCTCCTTTGGACAGCATTACCTCATAAAGAAGTCATTTTGATATTTCAGGAATAAAACCCCTTCGGATAGAGTCCAAGAGCTGCTATCACTTTAAAACAAATGGCTCTTGGCAACAAATATTAAAACTCCCGTGTGTTTTAACTTAGGTTCTGAAGAATTAAGTGTCAGAACCCTAAACTAAGACACACTTGCTTTTTTGCTATTTCCCGCCTCTGAGTATTACAAGATACAATATATTGACAGTATTTTATATTTATACTTCACACAAACAAGGCGTAATTGCACGTTTTATCACCACACAAAATAAACGTAGGCAAACATCTCTTTCTTCCTGTCTTGTATGCTGTCATTTGGCCAGGAGGCATTATGTTTGCCCTTTATTCCTGTTTTGTGAGTGAGTCGTGTTTTAACTAAACTTTCTTTTTTTCCTGGACTTAGCAGTGATCAGTTAGTTGCCTCCTTACCCCGAACAATTAGAGAAGATCTCTCTCTGTGTGTATCCTTCCTAAGTCCTTAGCCCAGAGCTCTCCACCACTAGAAACAATTCTTTTTTTTTTTTTTAATTTTGAGACAGGAGATATTGGGAACATGCAAATAGACAGTAAAAGGCCTCCCAAAAGTATGCTGTTTTTAGAATGCACTTATCATCAGCAAGGTACACATCTACCTGATTATTTCTTATCTAGACAAAACTCTGGTGAGGGTTTTTTTGTTTGCTTTGGTTTGGTTTGGTTTTTTCTTTTTCTGTCTCACAAAAACCAAGTGTTCTCCAGCAATGAGGCAACGGAAAAAATCAATACTTGCCATGTACCATGTAACCAATAGAATAAGGGGAATGATTTATGTATGGTTGGATGCAGCCTGAATCAGCTGGGGCCTCGTACAGAGAGCAAGAAAAAGAGAGAGGAAGAGACACAGAGAGAGAAAGAGAGAGAGAAGAAACAAGGGGAGATAGCAGGGAGCTCAATTGCAGTGATTATTTCTACAGTGTGGCCAGATTTTTTTTTTTTTTTTCTGCAGTAATAATCCCCCTTTCCGGCACTACAGGACATAGGGAAAGCCTGCAATTTGTGGAATATCTGATGGCTCAGCTTTCCCCTCCTTTCCTCGGAGTCATGATGCCATGTTCATATTAAGGTGCATTGAGAAGGGGAGAATGATGTATGGCCTGCAGTCCTTCAACCTTCCAGTCATCTCCACCCTAAGAAAGACTAGTGATGAGTCGGCAAGCATTAGTTGACAGAGAGTCAAATTATCAACAGGATTAAAAATAAATAAATAAAGTGCTCCAGCAACGCTTCCTAAGAAGACCAGCGGGAAGAGCCTACAGACGAGAACTACTCTATACCCCAGGAGTTTCTGCTGGAAATATAGTTTGGTTAACTGGAAATCCAGGGCGCTGCAGCATTTAAAGGTATTTCATCCTGAAGGCAACTTTTAAGGTAGCTGATATTCTTACTCAAAGCTTAGATATGAACTGTAGTTATGTGCTTGTGGTGGGGAGGTGGAAATAGAAAGCCCCAAGCCCAGCTACTTCACAGCTGGATACCTGGTACTATTGTATATTGAATTCTAGTAGTTGTGACTTTAAACTGGGTTAATCATTTGCTTCAGGATGACATAATATATGGAGATATATATACATGTTTATTAAATAACATAATCGTTTATAAAATTCCCTGCTTCAATCCAGGATGAACCTTGCAGGACTTGATGAGAGGCATATTTGACTATTTCTTTGGAATATCTTTGTTTTCTGCGGTGTATTTAAATGGATCTAAATTTGTTTTCATGAGTTACCTTCTTTATACGTTGTGCTTGAAAATGTAGAAAGGTTGACAGCATTTCATTTCCATCAGTCTGTTGAACAAGACTGAATTATGTCCTTTTATGAGGAACACTGATGCCATATAATTTTTATGATGTTTTCACGTTCTTTAACCCAGACACAGTATTAACACCACAGTTTGATATTCCACTAAAATATCCTATATTCTGTATATGATTCATTACACCACACGTAATCCATGGAAAGATATTTTAAATACTGAGTATGTCAGAATAATGTCACGTTGTTAATGTTTGCTTAATTGGGAGCTGGTAGTGTTAACACCCAAAAACTGTTAAAATAGCTTTTCCCCCTTCAGTTGAAAGTGTCTATTCAACCCAATATTATCATAAACTCTCTTGACAAAATGCCATGTAATTTTAAAAATTTGTATGTTTACCTTATATAAATTATCTTCAACTCTATTGACTAAATATCATACTGTTTAAAATATGTAATGTTAACCCTATAAAAATTATCTTGAACTCTTTTCACAAAATTCCATGTTGGTTTTTCCATAGGTACATTCAAAGTGTCCTGGATGGCAATTTTTGGCATTTTTCCACACATATATTTATCATCTAATTTTTGCTTTCATTTATGACATAATTATTTTTGTGATTCTTACATACCGTATTTAGCTCCTCATTTACACTGCAGAGTTTGTGGATTTATTTCATAGTTAAGTTTGTACACATAGAATAAAAGATTAAAACTAAAGTGCAGATAGCTACAAAATATAAAAAACTCTTCTCTTCTAGTAGTCCTTGTCTTTTAAATTGCTCATCACACTTTAATACCATTTTTATAGGTGTCATTGAAGAGCAGTTAAGTTGAAGCTTTATTAGTTATAAATCAGCAAATACTCTCATGTCTGCACTTAAATATCTAGTCATTGAGAGATCTGATCTACCCTATTCCTTACAGAATTATTTTGGGAAGATTTCTAAGTAAACTTCACTAAACATATATAATTTTTTTCTTCTGAACAAAATTGAGAACAATAAAAATGTAGTCCATAAGCAAACTGTACATAATGAAATATCTTTCCGTAATTATAGTACAGAACTGATTATCCAAACCAGCAGAAATTATGCATAATCGTTTTAAATGGGGAAGACCAGGTAGATATCTGCTGCCTCTCTCTACGTAAGGAAAGATTAGCACTGTTTTTTACATTTTGATCTTGCTCCTCATTCTCCTTTTCATTCTTCTATTGGCCCAGACAGGTGAAACAACAGAAACCCATTACCATCTTTACTTTTGGTTCCGCTGCCTCAGCCACGCCGTCCAGGTGAGGGTTAATAAACAGAGAAAACCTGGAGAGGGTCCAAATAAACTGAGAACTGTAAAGACGAAGCCCAACGCTGCAAACATCTTAGCCAGAAAGAACACTCTTAGCACCCGACAAGCAGGTATGTGCTTACCAGCAAACTAAAGCAAATGGAAATTACGAAGCATGATCGCCACCAACGAGGTGCTGCTGAACTATAAGGTAAGTACAACTAGGACCTTATTGTAGATGTATTTTTAGAGCTATGTTGCTGCCACTTCAGAAAAACTGTTATCTATAGCAGAGAAAAAGCTTAAAAGCCTGCCAAAGGCCACGGAGAGTGTTCAATGAGTTTGGCCAAGTCTATTATATTATTTGAGATGGGCCTTCCAACCACAGGTACCTGGGGGGTTAGCAAACAGAATCCTGGCCCTAACAATACCAGAATCACACCAAACGAGTACTAAACTAACTGCAGGGAGCAGATGGGTAAATAAGAAGTCCAAGAGCTGGATTTCATTGTTAGTTAATAGACTTCCAACACATGTCCTGTCGTTTAAAAAGTTTATTTCTACCAAATGTAAACTTCCCAAGTTCTAATGAAAGCTGACAATGCTCCCCAGTATGAGATTAATTTCTTATCAACATCTGGAGTTAAAATTCATAGGTTCATAAATTCATGGATGAAACTCATGTTGGCATCTTACACTGTGACAGAAAAACATATCTTCTCACTGTAAGCAAGAGTCTTCAGTGAACACCTACTATGGTTTATATTCTCCTTCATTGGTGGTTAAAATTTCACTGATGAAATACCCATTAAAGAGAAAATCAATGTCTGAGCTTAACCACCTGCTTTGTTTTAGCACCACAAATTATTTTAAAAACTGATTAACACAAGTAACTCACTGTTTAGGAAATACAGCAAATAGTGTTTCATATTGCTATCTGTCATGCGAAAAAGAAGTTGACATACAGTCCTTTGCTCAACAACTAATTAATCCATTTAATACAAATAAATGAAAGAACTGATCAAAAATCCACATTTTTAAAGTCTAATTTCATCTTTGTATGATGAATATAAATGAAAACATTCTCACGTTAAAAATAAAAATATTATTACTTTTAAATACATCTGCTTCTACCTAAGAGATAACTTGTAGGCTCTCCATAAAAGAACAATTTCTCACTCTATTTCTTTTTTCTGCAATTAGTCTATAGCACCCAGAGCATCATGGATTAGTCTAGTTTAATCTGAACATAATTGGATAGCAAGTTTCTATTTTCTAATCTAAACAAGCTCATGTTAAAAATACATAGAACTTGGATTCTATTTAACAGAAAGGCTAAATCAGCAGAATAAAATATGACAACACATTTCTGTACTGTTAAAATATCATTACCTGTACTTTGCAGACCTTGCCAAGGCATGAAAGCGCAGGCAACAGTCTACTGAAAATATTAAAAAGACGTATGTCCAGACCCACACTTCAGCTGATTCCCCTGATAGAATGAGGTTCTTTGGCCCTCGTCCTGGCTGTTTGCATTTGCATCTTTATAGATTATGAGGAGATATAGATCCTTCCGTCTCTCACAAATCTGTCCAATTCTCGCCTCTACTTAGAATGGTTTTACTATATGGGCTGCCTCATTTATGCAAGCAGAATTTTCTCTCATAAGATCTAAATGAGAACAGATCTTCCATCCCTACCCCCAGAGAATAATCCAAAAGATGGGAGGTTCTTAATAGAACAATTAATTGTGATAAATTTCTGATTTTTGCTCCTTCATCCAGGCCTATTTCCATGGCAACATCCTCTCATCCTATTGTTGGGTTGTTCTTCATTCACGCAGCAGGTTAAGCCCAGGGCAGCCAGGGCAGGCTGATGGTCAGCTTTTATTTTCTCTGGCCCTTCAACAAAGGTTAGTTGAGGTCACCAGAAGCCAAAGGGTAATTACTTTTCCTCCTCAGGGTTAAAGGTACACAGATTGCTATTGGGACAACTGTATGGATGACCTTCAGCTTTTAATGTTCAATCTTCTTTTCTTTCATCAGAGAACAAATAAGTATAACAATCATGATGCAACTCTCATGCCTAAAATTCCAAGTAGAAAGCCAATTTTTTATTGTGTAAAATTACCACATATTAGCATAGTACACTCTTGAAATCAATTTGGAAAACCCAATGCATAAAATGGTTTCCTATCACTTAAATTAAAAACAAAAAATTCCATGGCAGAAAATTGCAGCCGTTCACTGGTTTTCCTGTTCAATTAATCTGATATTCATAATTTCCCAGGCTTCAATCATTTGCTGAGGGTGTGTTAAGGACGAGAAGAAAATGGAAGCTTTCCTGGCTCCACTTGGGGCTCTATATTTTTCCCTTCAAACACCAGTTGTGGCCTCAGCCCCCTAAACTGACTAAGAGTACATGAGATCAAAATGAGTTTCCTCTCTTTGCTTCTCTATTCTCAGAGAAAGTCAGCCCCTAAAATAATCGAAGGAGGTGAGTGGATTCTTTTGAGATTAAATGCTTAAAACACATTGCCCCACTCATTTGAAGAGCCACTTTCAGATTTCAGTTCTCCATTTCAATCTGGAATTTTAAGGGAATAATTGTTATGGGTTCCAAAAATGGAGCCAGACATCAGCCAGAATGCATGTGTCATTGTTCTACCACTAGGCAAAAGGCTCAGCTTCCTGAACACGATGGGTTTCCTAATAGTTCATCTCAAAAAATGATGCACAGAAGGGAGCCTGAGCCCCTTCTGCGGGGAGGGGCAAGGACCATCTGAAAAGGACCACTTGACCCACTCTGCAGCCTTACCTAGAGGGAACCATCCCTCCGAGTCTCTTCATCTTTATGCAAGAAATTGCCTAGATGAGGGAAATGAGAGCAGATCCTCCACACCCACCCTGAAAGAGGTGGAGACATTATTTCTGCCCACTTCGTCAGACTCACCTGTGTATGGCTAGAGATCAACCAGACACTTTATTTCCCTCTAGTCCCCTGTCTCCCTCAATAGCCCTGACCCAGCTGTCTGTCCAGTGCCACCTTCACAGTCTTCATATGGAGTCATCCTTCTGCCCAGGAGGTTACTGGGAACCCTCCAGATCCACACCAAGGCTTCCCTACAGATTGCTTCATCAGCTGCTCCCTCCACCTGGCTTGAACTTCACACCCCCAGCCTCGCCCCTTTGGCCACTCTGCCTCGTTCAAGCAGCCTGTAGCCCCCTTATGTGTGGTTTCCCCCTCCATGAGCTTATGCCATCTCCTCTAAATGGCAATTTTCTCCTTCAATACCTGCTTCTTCAAATTGGTTTACAACCTAGTTCCTTCAGAAATTCCTCCATTTTTGTCCTCTGCTATATCTAAATTAAACAAATACATGTAATAAATAGACATATTATATGTCATATACCTGTTACATATAACATATATACGTATACACTGAAGCTATAGAAAATGTATCTAAATATCTGAATCCTATTAAATAGCAACTTTAAAGAAAAAACCCAATGCCTTAAATGACTCCCATTTACAAATTCTGGGGCCTCTTACAACTCTTTCACATATTTTACATACAAGAACAACTTGTTATTTATCTTGGTAAATTATATTTTTTTCACTTTATTTTTTATTGTCCTTTCTACATCTCTACAAAGTCCTCCTCTGTGCAAAATATTTTGGCATCATCATATCATAATCTTCCCAAATTGTCTCCTTTTTGCTCTCAATGACCATCAATTAGTATCTGCTGAATTAAGTCATGTTTAAGGAGATAACAGAAAACAAAGTATGATCACACCCAGCTGTATTTCATGTTAGAAGGGATTTCTGAAGTCTTCAAGACCCAAAGAGTACAATTACAGATGTGAATGGGAGGTGATGGAGATATTTGGAAAAGGAGATCAGAAAGTGAAGGAGGCATATGTCAGGGTCTGGCATGTGACCTGGCTGCATATTAACAGGTGAAGGGAGGAAGATCTAGCACTGCCCACAGCTGGCTGGCAGCAGTGGCCCACTGGTGAAAGAAATTGCCCTTTCTTCAATCACAGACCAATGTCAAAGGGACCAACTGTGTCTCTGCTCAGGGTTCTCTGACCAGGGGTATTTGATGAAGGCAGGGCTGTCAGCTTTTAAAGTTGGCTCTAGGCTGGTTAGCTGGAGCTTCACAAAGTGTTAGAAAGAGTGATGGATTCACACAAGGTAAACCTTAAGAAAGTTATTATTTTCCTTTCTGTAAAGTTTCCTCCTTTTCCAATCTCCACCCCAATATCCCCACATGCTCCAGTTCTCCAGAGTCCCATCTCACAATGGGATTTTAATGTCAACAGGCCATATCTCCCCAGATCTGTTAGGAAAGATGCCTGGATGAAATATTTAGCCATAAGCAATGAATCTCTAACAATGGCATTTCAGGCATTTTGATGAGAGAGATGTCTATAAGTAACTGTTAACATTATGTTGGTACAAAAGTAATTGCTGTTTTTGCCATTAAAAGCAATAGCAAAAATCATCTTCATGGATTCTGCCAGATCACCCTATGAGTGCCTTTGAGTCACCAACAAATTAAAACCATAGTACCTGGGATATGTTAGGTCAAAGCATCTGGCAACACAACAGGTTGTATATGTTCACTCATTTCAAAGTGGACACAAACGTTCTTCCTCTTTAGGCGAGAGATTTGACCATTTGCCCTTGGCTGCTTCTGTTTTTTTAAAGCTCCTTTATTTTCCCTTGAAATCCAGAGACATTGATTTCTGTGTCCATAGTAAGCTTCTCTCTTTCCTATTTTGTAGTAAAAGTGTTACCGGAAGGTTTAACATAGAGGTATTTTCACAATTACAGTTGATTCTTCCTCATATTCCAGAAATAGACGTGACTTGTCATCCCTTCTGATCACTGTCTTCGCATGCAGAATGTAAGGCTCTTTCCTAAAGAGCCTGAGAACCTTCTTCAGCAGTTGTTGCGTGGTTACAGAAAGTGATAGGGAAGTGTGTGGCCCACAGCATCGGGCCCCAGTGCCAAATAAGCGATGAGCGCTCAGTTCCTGGCATCTCTGTCCTAAAGCTTGGGCACTTGCAGGGCTAACACAGAATGGGACTTGGGAAGAAGGCTGGTAGCACAGTGCTGCTCAAATTTTTGCATGCAGAAGAAATACAGATTTATTGACCTCACTACTAGAGATGTTGAGTCAGTAGCTGGGACTGCAGGCACATGCCACCATGCCTGGCTAATCTGTAAAACTTTTTGTTGAGACAGGGCCTCACTACTTTGCCCAAGCTCGTCTCAAACTCCTGGCCTCAAGCGATTCTCCTGCCTCAGCCTCCCAAAGTGCTAGGATTATAGGTGTGAACCACCTCACCCAGCCTTCATTTTTAAATAAAGATAATTCATCCAACCTCCAGGATTGTTATGAGGCATAAAAATAAAAATATATAAATTTAGCCAATGACTACTACAAATAATATTATTATTTGAAATATTGCTTTTTATCCAGCTGTGATCTGGAAAGTCTACATTTGTTCCAAGTGAGGATGCTGTGAAGGCTATTTGAGAGATGCGGTCAGTGAAAGACCAGACGTTCTATCCTCAGTGGCCCACGTGCAAGTCAAAGGACAGATTTCACAGAAGTCTTTCTGAGAGACCCTTCCTTCTCGCTGAAGTTCCGTGATTTTTTTCCCCATTGAAAATACCTGAAAGATTTTGGCATGCTTTTCTTCATTTAAACATTTTTACCAAAAGCAAACTTTGCCGACTCAATCAACAGAGGACACTGAGAGGAAGTAGAAAGATACTGAGCCGGGAGTCAGGAAACACATTCTAATGTCCTGGCCCTGCCACAGGGCAAATAAGTGCCTTGAGCAAGTCAGTTCACCTGGCTGGATTTCTGTTTCCTCATGTGAAAAACCAGTCAGTCGAACTAGCTATCACAGTGCATGTGGTACTTAATTACACACAGGTGCTGTTCGCAGGGCATGACACATACAAACTCAAGCTCACAACAATTCTATGACCTAGAGAGCATTTTTCACCCCCACTTTATAGATGAGGAGACTGAGGCACAGAGAGGTTAAAATAGTCTTGTTCAAAATCATGTAACTAGTAAGTAGTGGAGATGAAATTTGCATCGAATCTATTCCAGCATCTACATTCTTAACCATGATGGTGTGCTGCCTTTCACCAAGGGGAGTTTAGATGGTCCCCAAGTCCCTTTCGATGTTTACAGTCTATGGGTCTGTGAGTTTAAAATAACCCCTAGAGTCTCAGATTCTACATTTTAGACCAGTGGAGCAAAGAGCTTATTAAAAACCTGTAATTTATGACTCACACTACCATCTTATACCAGTACCAAAAAAAACAAAAAAAAATGTTCCAAGTGCTTTCACAGATGTGAGCATCTTAGGTTGTAATTGGATCTTGTGTATGTAGGGAAGATAATAGTACCATGCACAAGGCCAGAAAAATGAGGCCCAGATTGGTCAGGACTTGACTATGTCACCCATTAAAACTAGAGATGAGTCTTACTTCTCTAGTAAGACCAGAGGTCTGCAGGCTGGTGCTCTGGGGTCCATCCAACCTGAGTCACACATTTTCCCTAGGACTTCCTCTTGGATTCTGCAGAGACTTACTAAATTTTGAGGTGTGACAGAGAAAGGAGCCTTCCCCTCTAAGGTTCTCCTCTGTTTCCCCCTAGTCTAACCTCTCACACAGACACCAAGATGTCTGACCTGATATTAAGGGAGTCAGCTCACACAACCCTTGAAAATTCAGATGAAAATATATGGGGGTTGCTGCAGAATGAGCTGCCCTGTCCTTCAACTCCATTTCAGGCCTGCTGAAGAGCCATGTGACCTTGCAGCCTCTGCCAGCTCTTTCCTCCTCCTTCCTTCACTCTTACAGGTGACTTCTGCCCTACACTGGAAAAAAAAAAAAAACAACTGCTCTCTCAAACATCACCTGGAACTTCCAGTTCCAAGAACCAGCTGCTTGTTCCCTGGACACACCTGGTGCTTTCCCACCCAAGCTTCTGCTCACATACTTTCCTCCCTCTGGAATAGGCTTCTCACCATCCTGCCTTCAAATCGTATGCTTATTTACAGGCTTATCTCATATGTTACCTCTTCCAGGAAGCCTCTCCTACTCCTTCCAATCAGATGTTATCTACGTTTCTTTGATCACTTACAGTACCTTTCTTGTGCCTTTCTCATGGCATGCTCAAGTTCTGCTTTTTCCTGCTGTTGAGCTTATACTTTCTTATCTCCCATCAGCTTCTTCACACCCAGACTGCTTTTTACTCCTCGGCAGTGCTGAGAGCAGTGCCTGGCACTGACAAATATCTCCTTGACCTTCAATTAATCTTCAATGAATCTTTTACTCTGTCAGATTCACTTTGTGAGAATATATAGCAAAGAAACAAGATCATTAGACTCTAGTATCTTTCCCAAATTTCACCAATTGTTGCAGGAGGGGTAACTGTTTTAAATAAATTTCTGACTGACAGAGCTCATCCCAGAGGCAAGAACATCTTTTCTGTAACTGCCATGTAGCCTGTCTCCAAAGAGGTTTCCAAGTGTGAACACGTCAGTCCGAGGCTCTGTTAATTGGATCTTCAGCTGCTCAGGGTCCTCACTGCACAGCTGCTGTTTTACTCCAGAAATGGAGAGCTGGGGATGAGGAAGCACAGGAGACGGCCTTAGGAAAATCCTCGCTCTTCCAGAGCACTCCATTTTCACTTCTGCTGGTCCTCACCAAGGGAGAGTGTGGGATCAAGAGACCAAGGAAAGGCCAACTGATGTGTTTCATTCTTTTTCCCCTTCCACTTTAACATATTAGAGGAGTGTTATTTGGAATTTTGACATTTACCAAGAGTTTAAGGTTAAATTATTCTGGTGGAAAAGAAAAATGCCAATCCTTTTCTCTCTAAAGACAGCAAAACCGGTTAGCATGAAAATGCTCCCAGGATGTTCAAGTCTTTTGGCGTTTCTCCTTGCCAATAACTCTTCATGAACACCCCTCTGTGAAGTAGCTCGAAACACTGCAACTGGTGTCTGAGTGTTTTTCAAATAGGCATATGGATCTGGAGAACTGGAGCTAGAAGACGCCATCTATGAACCAGTGCTTTAGAGATGAGGTTCAGTGGAGAAGACAGCCTGGGTTGCCCAAGCTTCCCCTATTGCCCGCAACAAGGCAAACACGGACACCTTTGGGACTTAAGACATGCTCTGCCAGCGCAAGGGTGTCCATTGTTCACTTGGCCAAATCAGGGGCTTTGGAATGGTTAAGAAAAAAGGCAAAGGGGCCCTCCTCCTCCATCACACAGCAGTATATCTGAACTTTTTAAAAAGTATATCACCCCACCTTGGAGTCTTTTTAGCTTTTTTTCTAATTGCTCCCCCTTGACGTTGTAATGCCACAGATATATTGTTTAAATATCTGTTTATGTACTGTGACCCTTTGAAAGGCCACAAGCCATTGTCATGCCTCAGAGTTTTTTGCTCCTCAAAAACTGATATTTGTACCCCTTCCCCACTCAGAGGTGGGAAGGGCGATATCCCTCCACGAAGAATGCATGTTGCAGGCCCACCCAGAGGGTTGACAGGACACTTCCTGACCACCACCCAGGGTTTCTGTTCATCTTTTCTCTCACTCCCCTTCAGATTTGGTAGGAGCCTGTACCTTGTAGAGCACAGAGCTAGAAGGTCCAGGGTGAGCAGGTGGCTGCTCTATGGAATGCCATGGCAACATGAGAGAATCAGGGCAGAGAGACTGACAATAGTCTCAGAGAAACGGTGTGTTTCATGCAGTGAAATATTAGGTTTTACAGTAGTAAGTGTTGAGCTAATAATTATTATAAGACATAGATTTAATAGGTAAAATTTTCAGCAATAAGCTTATCCAAAGAACAGCATTACAAGAGTTCAGAAATTAGATATTCCATTGCCCCTTTTACCAGCAAAAGGGTATGAAATTGGATTTTTCCTTCAATCTAATTCGCTTTTCCAATATTATAATTAACTTGACAAATAGATCTCAACTTCTGCACCTTCCCTTTTGCCTGAACACTTTATAGGCACAACATAATGATTCTAGTTATTAGCTCACTTTAGGCTAAAAATAAGAGGACTAACAATACACTAACATTTCCATTATCAATCAGAAACTGGTAGGTCAGCTCCTTGAATGATATGTTGCTCAGCACATTAAATCCTTGAACTCAGCAAAAATATATAAATACTTTTGCTCCTGAAGTTATGGTTTAAGAGAGTCATGGGGCAGGATAAATTGGAAATGAGGAGGACAATCAATTTGGATTGGTCTAAATGGAAGAATAATGGATTGCCATTTTTTTCCTTTACCTAGTATAGAAACTGAGTGCCCATGCTATCGGTTTGGTATCAAAGAGGAAGCAAAGAGTAACCAATCAAAAACAAACTTCTACTTGCTTTTGTGCTGGTACCATCTGCTGTACACACATCACCTTGTGACAGGGCCAATGGACATCTACCAACTGATACCATTAAAGCAGAGTGAAGAACAAAGTATTCTCCTTTCACTTGGGCACCAGAGGACCTGGCTTTTGTGCTTAAAGCTAGTGCCAATGCTGAGTTTCAGTCACTGCAGATTCCACAGATTGATCATCCATCTCCTCCCACACATTCATTACTGCCAACATTTTGAAACTTCAATAGTGCCTCCAGGTAAATCTCCTCCATAACACTAGCTTAATAGTGTCTATAACAGGAGAGAGAATCTAAGAACTGCAGGCTAAATCCAGTCATGCCCATTTGTCTCCATCTTGTCTCTGGCTGTTTTCCCTACAAGGGCAGTGCTGAGTAGTTGCAACAAAAACTGGCTTTTTGAACTGCCAAACTGAAAAATAATTACTGTGTGGCTCTTTACAGAAAAAGTTTTCTGACTTTGGTAACATGGATTTTAAAAATAAATAAATAAAAAGAAAAAACAAAAATTAAAACCCTTTCCTTCTACAGTTTTCAGAGTTTCCTTAGATAGAATTGAGAGTTTAACATTATTTTAGAGCAAAATAATATATAATTGCTTTTCAACTCCTAGGAATGAAATTTGGAAAAATAAACTCAGAAATGTAGTAAAAGATTATTGATAATGATATGGATTGTATATTGGCCATCTGCTACTTTTATGAAAAAGTCATATTAAATTTTCTCTTCAAACAATGACTATGGATGTTCATTACAGAAGAGGCTGGCATTTCTCCAAAGCACAGTTTTCTTAAGCAAGGAAGCACATATTCAAGAAATGAACTTAGGCCAGGCGTGGTGGCTCACGCCGGTAATCTCAGCACTTTGGAAGGCCAAGGCGGGCAGATCATGAGGTCAGGAGATCGAGACCATCCTGGCTAACACGGTGAAACCCTGTCTCTACTAAAAATACAAAAAAATTAGCCGGGCATGGTGGCAGGCGCCTGTAGTCCCAGCTACTCGGGAGACTGAGGCAGGAGAATGGTGTGAACCCAGGAGGCAGAGCTTGCAGTGAGCTGAGATCGCATCACTGCACTCCAGCCTGGGTGACAAGAGCGAGACTCCATCTCAAAAAAAAAACAAAAAAAAACAAAAAAAAAAACTAAGAAATGGACGTAAAATAGAATTTTCTTACATGTATATAAATTTAACACTAATATCTCAAATGACCTCTTAAAGAATATTAAGACAAAAAATGTAATTAGTGCTATGTAGTGCCTGAATATGATATTAGTTAAGGAGAATAAGGAGAACCAGAAAACAGAGAACATGAATATGGCAATTAGTGATTGCTCTCACCCATATAATAGTATGTTTGTATCTAAATTTTTAAAATATATCTGGCCAGGTGCTGTGGCTCACGCCTATAATCCCAGCACTTTGGGAGGCCGAGACGGGTGGATTGCTTGAGGCCAGGAGTTCGAGACCAGCCTGGCCATCATGGCAAAACCCCATCTCTACTAAAAACACAAAAATTAGCCATGCCAAAGCGGCACATGCCTGTAATCCCAACTACTCAGGAGGCTGAGGCATGAGAATCGCTTGAATACAGGAGGCAGAGATTGCAGTAAGCCATGATCACGCCATGCACTCCAGCCTGGGCAACAGAGTCAGACTCTGCTTCAAAACAGACTAAATTTTAAAAATACATCAACATATCCAATCTACTAATCTTTATTAAATATCTACTATCAAATATGTTAATGATATTAACTATAAGTAAGTATATAAAATTTCTACTATATAGTACTGAGAAATAAAGCTGTAAAAGGCATAGCCCCTGCTCTCAGAGAAGTTAAAATCTATTAGGGATTCTAAGATTTGCAAATAGACTCCTTAAATTCTGTTTTACATAAATTTTTAAATTTCAATACACTATTGAACATATAGAAGTAAGAAAACCTTCATGCTCAATTTAGACAATTATTTGATTATTATAACTCAAACAGCATGAAAAAAGCCAACTGCGTGCACCTCCCAAAAAAATTCTCTTCCCTTCCCAGGTATCACAGTGACTGAAATTCTACTGATGTTAGTCATCCCTTTAGGTTAAACACTGCCCCAATTTCCTTCCAATACCAATGGTCATTATTTAGATTTTCCTAGGCATATTTAACTGCTGGTATTTTAAATATAAGAATAACTTAAATAAATTGCTATAATAAATTACTTCTATTTTTCTAGTAATTTTAGACCAGCCTGCCCAACATGCAGAAACTCTGTCTTTACTAAAAATACAAAATTACCTGGGCGTGGTGGCGCATGCCTGTAATCCCAGCTACTCAGGAGGCTGAGGCAGGAGAATCGCTTGAACCAGGAAGACAGAGGGTGCGGTGAGCTGAGATCACGCCATTGCACTCCAGCCTGGGCAACAAGAGCGAAACTCCATCTCAAAAAAAAAAAAAAAAAGAATTACCCCAAGATGATTTAACATGTTGTCATATTATTTACCTGTTAGATCACTTTCCACCATAAGAAATAGTACCCCTCCCCCATGAAAGCATGAAGAATTTGGTGTGAGGGATCACTGATTGGGAACCATTAAACAAAGAAGGGGGGAAATCCCACAAGATAAGCTTAAACCCGTCACAATCTATCAAGACTGGGCATGTGTAAGGAGTTAATGTTTCCAAGAAAATCAAGAGTCAACAACAGAGAGAAGGTGGTCTTCTCAATTACAGTCACACTCCTAAAAATCAATCACAGTCAATAGTCACATCGAAGTGAGATGATGGTGATAAAGGGAAAGAGAAAAAAGAGATATTTCCCATAAATTCTGCGTTATTGGTGACTGACCCCACAGAGGCTAATGTTCACAATAAGAATGAGCATTTATAAACTCACGTGTTAAAGCCCCGTTACATTCTAATGCAAAAATAACCCTTTGTTAACTTGAGATTTTTATGTCTTGATCATAGGGAAAGCCACATGCAATTATTTACTTTCTATTTTGTTTGTTGTAGTTATGCATAGTTGACCTAATACATGTCATAATACATAAATATCTTGCTGTGATTGCTTTTCTTTTCTGTCTTTCTTTGTGTGTGTTTGTGTTTTGTTCTATGAAATTTGGTCACATGTAAAGATTCATGTAACTATCATGGAGCTATCATGGAGCTACCACAATCAAGATACAGAACTAATCCATCACTACAAATAATTACCTGTTTACCCCTTTATAGTCACACCATGTCCCTAACACCTGACAACCACTGATCTTGTCTCCATTTCTATAATTTTGTCATTTTGAGAATGTTATATAAATGGAATCAAGAAGTACATAAATCGGAATCATACAGTATGTATCTTTTGAAGTCATCTTTTTTTAAATACATATGTGGCTCATATACATACAATAACATACATACGTTTAATTGGTATATTCTTGCCTCAAATTTTATAAACATGTTTTAAGTTTAATTTGATCCAATCTGTAAGACATTAGAGACAGCCCTGGGGGTAAGTTTGCCAGAATGCAAACTGAAGGGTGAATCATTTCATGACGACAGCATAGCTCTGTGTGTTTAAAAGGGCTCAATAGTTCTTAGGCCTGAATTCCATGTTGAAGCTCAAAAGTAGTTAATATTAGAGTATTTTGGAGCAAATCTCTGCAGCTTCAAACTCTGTCTTTGGGAGGTGTCACTGAAGAGAACACACAATGGGAAGAAAGGCAGCTTTGCTCTCCAGCTGCCACGTCCACCTTGCCTTCACTCTGGTTCTCTAGCAACAGAGAAACCCCAGGAGGGATTTTGCTAGACAAGATGAAGTTAAAGAGTTAATGACTCCTATCCGGACCATAAATTAACCTGTATTTTTAAAAATCTGAAGGAAGAGGTGTTCCAGAGGACTAATGAACACGTATATCTAAAAATAACTCCTTGTTTAATTAACAGCACACTTCACAGTCACTCTAATTAAAACTGCTGGCCAGACTGAGGATAATCATCCACATCTTTCACAGGCATCATAAAGTTCAACGAAATCATTTGAGCTTTATGGGGAAATAACATGTAGGCTACTGTGGAGAAGGGTATCAGAGGGGGATATTAACTTCATTTAAGCAAGGAAGAAGCAGTAGACAGGAAGTCAAGCTGTGCAAAAGGTCAGGTGAGAAACGGAGGGACCAAGGACAGAACCAGACTGGCAAAAAGCTAATCTCCAGTTTCAAGTAATTTCTACACTTGATCTATGAAGTGAGGAGGGCCCCCCACCCCCTACCCACAACAGAGAGTAACCACCTCTGCCTTTGGTAGGCTAAGCCTGGAGGAAGAGCAGTCAGTTGTCTGAAATGGAAGGATTTCAGGACCTTACTGTAAATAACAACAGCCAACACATTTTGTGCCAGGAATTGCTAACACTTATTATTTTATGTATTACCATAAACTATCTTACAGATGATAAAACTAACGCTTATAAAAGTTTAGTTACGGCCAGGTGCGATGGCTCACGCCTGTAATCCCAGCACTTTGGAAGGCCAAGGTGGGCGGATCGCATGAGGCCAGGAGTTCGAGATCAGCCTGGTCAACATGGGAAAAGCCCGTCTCTACTAAAAATACAAAAATCAGCAAGGCGTGGTGGTGCACGCTTGTAATCTCAGCTACTTGGGAGGCTGAGGCATGGGATTCACCTGAACCCGGTAGGTGGAGGTTGCAGTGAGCCAAGATTGTGTCAATGCACTCCAGCCTGGGTGACAGAGCGAGACCCTGGGTCAAAAAAAAAAAAAAAAAAAAAACAAAAGTTAAGTTACCTGCCCAAGAGCAAGTCAGCAGAGAAGTCAAAAAAACAGACCTAGGCAGACTGAGACACCATGCTGCCTCACTGAACAGGGTCAAAACCTACTTCATAGGACTGCTGTGACAGCTCAAGAGAACCTGACACCTGCTAGGTACTTAGTATATATTCCCCAACAATCTCCCCCAATGGCCTGTATCAGACCTAACGAAATCTACCAGTGAAATCTTTTCTCTTTGGGTAAGCTTTGTGTCTCTAGGAGTACTCTGAAAAATAAACAAGCCAACAAAAATACAGGCAGAGCATTTTGTATGCATATAATATTCCTGGAAACTTCTATCATATTTGAAGATTGAAAAATGGAACAATAGGCTGATACATTCTAAGAGCAGTTCCATTCTGAGAAAGCTAAAATGTTAGAAAATATACCTCCTCTCATGGACTTGGCCTTTGATGATTTGTTTCCTGCATTTGACATATACTCTTTAAGTTTCCAGCTTAAATCTCAGTGAACAACTGAACGAGACTAACAAATATTGCACTGAGTGACATGAGACTTTATAACATTGATATTAGCTCCTTTCTCACCTCCATTCATTTTTATAACACTTGAAGTAGAAAAAGCAAAAGTCAGATACAGATGCAAACATTACCCAAATACTGACATACGAAAAGATAGTAATACTCCCAAGTCTACACTAGCAAATAGTACTACTGTGCGTCGGCTTGAAATGTCTGTTCGTCGCCTTAACCCAGCATGAAAAAGGTAGTTAATGTACACGAATGCTTAATATATGGGGAATATAAGAAAGTCACAGGCTACATTAAGCCACTCCACCAATTACTACCTTTTGGGATTTAAATTTGTTAGGTCACAAAAGTAAATGATTATAGGGTCCAGACAGGAATGCAAATCATATGGCAGCCTGGTACAAGGTGTGATGGGTGAGGATTGTGGTGAACGGGAGCAGCACATGCCCGTGTGGAGAGGACAGCTGCTATTCAGCTAGTGACTGCCATTAGGAAAGGTAGGACCCAAAGACACACACCATTTCTCGGCTTTTACATGAAATTTCCCAGGTAACTAATAATTTTTTTTAAAAAATTAAACATTGTGCCAGTCAAAGAAAATACTTCTGAGGTTGGATCCAACCTGCAGACCAGGAATCTATACCCTTTGGGTAAAAAGGCAGCAAAGAGTAAATTCTGATTGGCTGAAAAGAAAGTAAAGGGTCCAGGGAGTGGGAGCCTGAATAGGCAGAGTGGACAATGCCAGACACACAAGCGCGAATGTGAGGATCTCCTCACTCAGTGTCTCCAAAGACGGGCAGAGAAGGTGAAAGAAATAGAAGGTGAAGAGACAAAGGAAAGGGGCTTTGCTTTCTTCACATTGTGTAAATTGTTAGCAATAGCTGGAGATGTGGAAAGGAAAACACAGAGGGAAAAGGCCTGAGATGTGCATGAGCATGTTCAATATTGTGAGACACAAGTCAAACGAGTGTGAGTAAGCACTCATGTTTACCACCCTTGGGTGGTGAGCTGACAGCAACCACAGTGGCCGATGCTTCTAGACATTATGTGCTGCGTGGTTTACAGGGATGATCACACATTTAATCTTGACAACAAAATCAAATAGTTATATTGTCCCCACTTTTCAGATAAATAAACTGAGTGTTAGAGACATTAAGTATCTTGCCCAAGGCCATAAAACTGGTAGGTGGCAAAGAAGGCATTTAACCCTGGACTATCTCACTCCAGTGCTGAGTTCTTAACCAGTGTCCACTGTTGTGTCTCTGCTGAGCTTGATATGGGGCCACAAGGCTGAAAAGTGAAGGCCTTCTGAAATGTCATGGGTGCTCAACCTCCAGGAGTTTCAACTCTAGAGAGAGCTAAGGAAGCTCATGGTCTCCTTTTGCTGACAATGGCCTTCTATTATGGATGGCAGAGTAAGGTGGTGGTGAGAACGGTGGGCCAACATTCGTGTTCCATTAGCCTCCACTGCATTTTCTGTGCTGCATGTTAGCCAAGTCACCAAAGCTCTCTCTGAAGCTCTCCAGGATTCAGTTCCTTGGCTGTACAATGAGGACAATACTGCTTCAGCTGCCAAAGAAAGGAAGCCCCGAGAGGATTTCTCAAAGCCCCTCCCAGCACGTTTGTTTTCAAAAAAGGTTTTCTATACAATGCCAGCATTGCTAGATTCTTTCAGCATTTTTCTCTTTTTCTTGAATGTCCCAGAGAGTTCACTGAAGGGTTCCCGATTCTCAGGCTTATGATCAAGAGCCCCTAACCCAGTCTGTACACACCTCTAAATATGTGGGTTTTAGCTTTTCCCTCTTTTAATCAGAGCAATGGTAGAAAGTTTTACAGAGAAAATAAAATCCCAAGGTCCATGCCCTAAAGATGAAGGCTAACAATAAAGACACATATGTAAAACTGATTTTTAAAAGTTCCTTTTAAAATTTTTTGCTATCACACTAACCAACAGCAAAATATTCACTTAGCCATGCAATGTTTGGTGTAAGGGAATGAAATTTTCAGAGAAAATCACTCTTAAACCCTCACAACTAAAGACTTCAATGGTAACCAAGAATAGTGACAAACCTGAGTAAACCCCCAAAATAGGGGAATTCTGATAAATGTATGTTGATGACAATTAGGATAACTAACTCTATTGTTTAATTAATATTAATTTATTGTGTTGTATTTAAGCTTGAGTTGAGTGAAAGGTGTTGAAGGCACAAACCACTCTGAGTGCCTCATGCCAGCCCTATACCTGAAATGACTCAGGCTCACCTAATCTGCTTTGCATTTGGGAGACTTCCATCCTGCAGGCACCTTTCTTCTACATATGGTTATAATACAAAGTTGTGCTGCTGAGTTTGGGAATGCATTACCCTGATTCCTGCTCTTCAAAATTCTGAGACATCTGGTATATTCAACAACATCAGCAGTTTTGGGGAGCAAGATGTATTCAGCACTGCAATTTTAAAAGTGGCTTTAAGGAGCAGAGCCTCCCTTTGAGCCTCCATGCTCCTATGCCTGACAGATGCTGAGCTGCAGATGCTCATTCACAACAGCCCACACGTGCATCTCCACCTGAAGGATGATCTGAAGGCAGAGCCAACTCACCTCCAAAACTGGACTTACCATTTTTCCAACCAAACCTACTTCCCATTCTTTATCTTAGTGATCTCCAGCCCTAGCCACCTATTGGCCCAATCTGTAAACCTGAGAGTTATGTTCAAAGTCCCCCATCTCCCTCAATCCTCACATCCACCTACTTGTCATGACCAGTCAATTCTAGGCCAGAAAGCCCCCACCTGCCAGTGCATCAACAATGAACTGGCCTAGACTCTGAGTGCTTCAGAGGAGAAAGGGAGGAGCAAAGGGCCTGCTGTTCCCTCAGCCACATCTAAACAACCCAACCCAGTGCAGTAAGGTGCAAGGACAAGAAACTACAGGGGAGAGCATATAATGTGAAGCATGCCACTTCGAGTGAAGGTATCTCTAGCCTCTCTGAGGGCCATGATACTATAAGAGTAGGTTGAGCATAAGCCTAATACCCATCCATCAGGGAGCCCAAGCCCATGATGAGAAAGTCTGTCAGCCAGAGAGGAAAAAACCTATCCCACAATAGGACCAAACCACAACCTGCAGACTCCCAAAAAGAAAGAGAAATGCTGAGCTGTTCTAATGGCAAAAGGAGACATTGACAAAATGTAAAAATAACAAGGAGAATAATAGTCGTAACTTAATTCCTGCCCACAAACAGCATCTGAATCTATGTGGCAATGCTACTCATGACTCATCCCCACAAGTCAAAGTTGGAGCCAAATGGGCAAAAGGAAAAAAAAATGACATCTGACGGGAAAGATGCTTGCAACACAATTAATTTTGTGTAAAGAATGTATAATTTTCCAAGGATTTGACCTAAAGCATTAAGCCAGACCATATATTGTTCTAATCAATTAGGCCTTTCTGCATCAGCACTTTTGCCTTGCAAACAACTGAAGCCATCATGCCCTCTAATCAGGAGGAAAAAGTCATACAGATTCATTTATTACCATTTGTGTTTATTATTTTTCCAGGGGGAAAAAAAACAGAATAACTCTAAAACAGATTTGAAGGTCTCTGTAGCTGAAAAGGATGTTGTCAGAAAATTATACCCATTTGAAGGGAGAAATAGCTAGATGCTACTTAGTGTTTGTCTTGGGGCTTTTTACCATTTTGAGATTTTAAAAAGTGAATTTTCCTATATGAGAAATGCCATTCAGAATTATCCAAGTCAAAAATGGAGTCTTCAATACTGTTCTACTATCTTAGATTTATCAAAACTACAGAAGTGTAAATGGTATAGCTAGAATGAGCTTGGATATAATATGTTCCATCCTTTTCAATCTCCCTATGGAAATGTAGCAACTTCTGTGATAGGATCTTTATAAATAATGATAATACTATTAATTGACTATTTACTGAATACTTAGTTTGTGCCAGGCACTATGCAAAGCTCCTTATATACTTTGTCTCATCCAATCATCACCAAATCCTATGATATCATTACAATTACTAAACCAGTTTCACGGATGACAAGACTAAGGCTACCAGTTAATGCATCTTCTACTGACTGCTTCGGTGCATGTGAAAGTATAAGGGCCTGAAATAAAGACCTCAGCACAAAATCTTTAGAGAATTGCCTTAGTCCTATACCAAATGTAATAACAACTTTCAAGTTGCCATCTCTTAAGCCTGCAGAAAATATCTTTATTTCTAAGAAAGCTGGCCAGGCGCGGTGGCTCATGCCTGTAATCCCAGCACTTTGGGAGGCCGAGGCAGGCGGATTACGAGGTCAGGAGATCGAGACCATTCTGGCTAACATGGTGAAACCCCATCTCTACTAAAAAGTACAAAAAAAAAATTAGCCAGGCGTGGTGGCGCACGCCTGTCGTCTCAGCTACTCGGGAGGCTGAGGCAGGAGAATGGTGTGAACCCGGGAGGCGGAGTTTGCAGTGAGCCAAGATGGCACCACTGCACTCCAGCCTGGGCAGCAAAGCAAGACTCCATCCCAAAAAATAAAAATAAAAATAAAAAATAAATTAAAAAAAAACTGGCATCCAAATACTTTTGTAAGAAAATTATAATTCAGCATCTTATTCAGCGTTTAGGTTACTTCATTACTTTTTAGACTCTTCAGAATGTAAAGATACAAATTTGACTAATGTTGTTTAATGTGTAGTATCAATTACGCTAGATATTTTGTGAGTTATTTTATTTATTTTTCACAAGATGATCATGAGATGCTTAGCGTCTTTCATATTCCATAGGTATAAACCCAGAACAAAGAGACAGACAGCTGATAAGGGTTGCAACTGAGATTTAGAAGCAGGTTATCTAATTCCTAAAGGAGGGTAAGGGACTATGAGTCCAGTTAATTGGTTTGCAACTTTGGAAAAAATATTTTGTGACAAAAATATACTGAAACAAAGAGCCAAAGGGTAGACAGTTTATTGAAGGCTTTTAACTATTTGCTTGATTCCTGGATCCAGATGACAACACATAGTATGTTGTCATGGTCCCACATTTCTTTTGAAAATTTCAACATGGACCACATGAAAAGTAAACCCCTATAAATGGAAACCTAGTGCTCTTGCCTTCTGCAACATGGAGTCATCTGCTCCTTGTTTCCATCCAAATCAGCATCGGGAGCCATAGAAAATGGGCCTCACATTTAAAGCAAAGAAAAAAGAAAAGTGGGAAATCACACAAATGGGAGCACTCACAATTCTGCTGATCGTTTTTTAATCTGTGATTGTGCCCAACACTATTACCGTGTATTTATAATTCAACCAATGAAGTCAGTAATGCTGGATGACTTACATTCTTGACAATTTGTGGCAACTGTATTCAGCATTCTGCACTTCTAATGGCAGTAGCAGCAAATACTCAGAAATGTATGGCATGAATGTATTCACTAGTATCTTCCCATTCTGAATCCCCTGAATTGCTCTCCCAGTTTCAAAGAAGTGTCCCTGAACCCTAAATAACAGGCGAACCATGCAATGCAAATCAATAGATTTTTCATGTGCAATAATTGTTTCTCTCTGGGAGATTCCCATTAGTCCCAGAAGGAAAAATATTTTGATTGACCTCAAGGAACACAGCAGATGTGGATAAGCTGTGTGTGCTTCTGACCTTATCAGAAGAAAACCAGGCCTTGAAAACCACAGGGGAACACCCTGGACATGTGCATATTGGCTGTGGGAAACCAAATGGCTGGTCAAGTGTGTGTTCTCCTTCAAAACCAACCAAACCAATATATGCAGACTGTGCAAGGGAAAGAAGAAAAAAGGGTGTGAAAGGGTGTGTGAATTAACAACATTTATTTATGTTTAAAGCAGTCTCAGGAAATAATAATATCAAGGGAAAAAATGGAATGTTGTGAGCATCTGGGAATCTTTGACCCATTAGTAAAAAGATTTTCTACATAAAATTCTGGAAACCGAGTTGCTTAAGCCCCTGGGTACAGAGGAGAAGTTTACTCTGTTACCTTTGAATGCCACATTTCCTGCTCAGTTTGGGAGTTATATGGCCAAATAAGACCACAAGAAGAGGGTGAAAAATCGGCAAAATTCATTTTTCATGGAGAGTTCTAACCCAGGGGAACAGGTTAAAATTACTTGAGAGAGAGAAGGAAGAAAGGGAGGAAGAATTTAGGGGATACTCGGAGAAGTCTTTACTTTGAAATGGGAGGAGTTCTTAGTTCCACTAAAATCACTTTCTAGCATCAATAAGGCCAGATCAGCCTGGGGTGGGAGCAATTCCTTGTCCCCCGCCATGAACTAGAAGAAATAGAGCACATTACTAGTATAAAGGAATCTCAGGTCACTGCTCGCTGACATTTCTGAGAAAGCAGCACACTACTGGGCAAAGCACAGTAAGGAGTATTTGTGAGGTAAGTTTTTACAATCTAAGGTTTAAATTATACCTATTGTGCATCAAAACCAGTGCACTATTGGACAAATGGAACAGACGCAGGAAACTAAAGATAAGCCTCAATTCATATGCAAGGAGAGGACTTAGAGGAAACCCAGGGATGCCACCCAAAAACCCACAGCAGTTGTGGCCTAGGGGGAAATTTTAATAATCAATGCTTCTCTTATAAACTTCTCATAAATTGGTTAAAGGCCTAGAATAATTTTCATTTATTCATTTATTCAACTAGTATTTAAGTCAAGTCTCCAATGTGCTGAGTCAGTGTAGCTAAATCATTGCGTACAAAGTGGAGAGTGGATAGGTAGGCTGGACTGATAGACAGGAGCCAGTTTAGGGTGGAAGCCTGATGCCTGGGGAGCCAAATTTGGCAGAAAGGAGAATTTTGCTGACCAGCACAGTGTTTATTACAACTTTGCTCTTGAATGCCTCCAAACAAATCGTGCACATTTTTCCAGCAAGTACAGGGCATACCATTCCGAATTCCCTTACATTGAGGCAGTTAACAAATTTATGTTATCTGGCTGGCCTCTGGCATCATAAGCATTTGTGTTTATGATCCCTGAGCCAGGTCATGGCCAAGGGAAATACTACCTTCCCTTACAGGTCTATTGCAAACACATGAGGATGTTTTGAGTCATCCAATAACTGGCAGGTACTACTGGAAGTTGTGACCCAGAACCAAGGAAGCTCAACATCCTGCAACATCTGGGAAAGCTCCTCATAGGGAAGATTCGCCTGTCCCCCAAATGCTTGAAGCACCTCCTTTGAGAAACACTGGGCCAAGTAATGTCATGGTACAAAATTTGCACTTTAAATCTTAATATTTATGTCCGATTGATAATACTAGTATTAGCAATTCAAATAGAGTCCTACTTGAATTATTAACATTTCTAAATTATGAACAAGAGAACACAGATTAAAAAAAGAATTCAGAAGAGAATCTTGATTTGTAACCGATGCTGAGAGAGAGACAAAATGTTTTACTATATTTTATAAGGAGGCAATATTTTCTTCCCTGAAATAGTAGCAGTATCTGGCTTCAAAATAGAGTCTCTGTAAAAACAAGATGTTCCCTCCACTGTGATTTCATACAAGCACCTAATTGGAGAAACCACAGGGAAAGCTAACCAAAACCATCTTAAAGGGGTTTAACTTTTAAATGTGAAATTTCTGGTATTACCTTCCTTTGGATGGTAGGAAATGCTATAGGGATACAAGGGGCTGCTTATTGCACACATCAAGAACCAGAACTATGCCATGGAAATGTTTCTGGTTGGCCTCGCAGGACACAGACCACAATGGGGTGGTTCAGCACCACACATGTTGACACACTCACTCTTTCTTTCTATGTTTTCTATTCTGGTGTAATGTCCAGGAAAAGAACTTATAAAGCTATAGGCAACTTCAAAGAGTATGTAGAAAAGGACAGAGGATGTGTTTCCCGGGATTCAAAGCCAATTTGCTGGTACTTTATAGGGTTTCGACTCCACAGATATTGATGAGGAAAGGCCTGCTCCCCCAAGGATGATCCTGGGAAATTACTACCCAGGAGTGCACCCCGGGTGAAATGCATAATGGCAGATGATAATTCTGTGGTCAAACCATTACTTTGGTGTTTAAGCAGATCAAATCGATGAGAAAATGAGCCAGAGATGGGTCTTCACATAATAATAATCATTAAAGAGGGGCAAGGGGGCATTCTTCCATTGCAAAAGAGGAAGGTTCCTGTTAGGTTTTCTGATGGACGCAAAAAAACATTAATTGCTATTTCTCCTGCCCCTGCTTTCCTTACTGTCAACCTTCTTGAAAACTGAGCCCACTCTTGATGCCCCCATTCCCTTACTCCCACTCTCATCAGTTAGGCTGGTAAGAGGATTCTCCCATCACATTCACTAGGGAGCCATCCTCCAACCCAACAGCCTCTTCCGTTCTCACTGTCCCTACTGCATTTTCTCAAAATCATTCATTCATTCACTGATTTTTTATTAAGAAACCACTGCATGCACAATTACTCCAGACCTGAGTGGAAATGGCAGTAAGCAAGAGTCCCTGCTCTCCTGGACCTTAGAGTCTAATGTGGCAGAGGGAGTGAGGGGAAAAAATGAGTTGGATCATTTCAACTAGCAAAAAAATGCTACAAAGAAAATCAAATTGGCACAGTAACCAGGAAGCAGGGTATGAAGGAAAAAGGAGACTGTCTACTGGGGACAGACCACCTGGGTTCATTTCCTTCCTCTGACACTTATTAGCTATAGGGAATTGCATCACCTCCTTGTGCCTCAATTTCCTCATCTATGAAAGAAAGGGAAATTGAAATAATAATAAACTGTACATGCCTCATAAGGTTGCTCTAAGGGTTAAATGAATTAATAAGTGCTTTCTATATGTGCATAGAACAGAGTCTGGCATTAATTAAGAGTTTCTTCTGCATCTGTTGATATGATTACATGATCTTTAAGGCCCTTTCCAGTCCTGCAATTTTATATCTCTATTGAACTGAATTTCCACTAGAAGCAAAAAATGGATCTAGGCAAGCGGAGCTACAATATACTTTATATAAAGCCATATCCTTTCTTTATCCTGTTAATGAATCTGCTAATTAGAAAATAGTAACCATCTCAAGCTACATTGCTATGTTAAAGTAAAAACAACAGCCCAAACCTGTCTCCTCTTAAGACTCAGATTTTACCAAAAAAAGAAATCTCATCTTCTGGTAAACATGAGATTCAACTGGGAGGCTTTTCACTCCTTCCTGCGTGCAATTAACAGCAAACACCTTGTCACAAACATTTTTGAAAGGTCAAAGACGGCAACAATTTTGCTAAAGAGACAAATAGTCAGATAAAACACTATCCTGGTAATTCCCAGGGTTCAAAGAACAGCATAACTGTGATCAATAATGAGACACACAAAAGGGATTGTGGGATAAAGGGCGGGTCCAATTAGAAGTATTAAAAACGTGTGTAAGTCCTTTTTACTCCCAGCATACCATGTGTTACACAGCAGATACTGAAGCTGTTAACAGTAAATTCATACTTACAATGTTAGAAAAATAAGATTCTGATTATGAAACAAAAGGTTGTTTTCAGTTGAAGAAGTAAATAATAGTAAGAATAAGGAATTTTGCAAAAGCCAAGGTAAGAATGTTTTGCCTCTGTAGTAAGTCAATTATTAAGTTCAAATTTTGAATGTATTTTAATCATGTTTTTATTATTGCCTTTTACCCCTATCCTAATGCAAACTATAAGTGTTCAAAGAACACTTACTTATTTCTAAATAAATATGTTTATATCTTAAATGTGCCTTAGAAATAGCATTTTTCATATATTTGCTTTCTATTGTCATTGTCTTGAGAGTAAATTTAACTTTTCATACATTGAAGACACAGGTTTCCTTTCTAAATGTTCATTGTACGTTTTAATTTTTTTTAATGCAGGCATTTCCAGCCCTTATGGCAGATTGTATCTTCCTGGCAAAAGTATTTTATCACTTAAGTTGCATTACACATTGATTATCTATTATCTGCTCATATTAAGAAGCCTCTATCATCAGTTAATGTTTACTAAACAATCAATACAATCTAAGTGAAACAAGAATAAACTCAAATAAGTGGGCTGAAATTCAGAGAAAATTGAGACCGTGTGCACTTTAGAAGAGCAGTCTTTGTGAGAACTCATTTCTGCTTAAAAGATCTAATTTATCTGTTTTAATGCCATCAAAGTTAATAATGGATGACATGTCTTACAGCTTCAATGATGCAGCAACTTGTCAATAACACAGAGAATTTAGAAAGCAATTCATCAATTCATGATTTTTAATTGGACCGTGGATGGTTAATTTTAAGTCATTAGACTCTCCAATAATAAAACCCTAGAAAGGGAGAGTTAATTAATACAGAAGTGAGTAACTGTTTCCTGTCTCTTCAGTGAAGAACTGAGTTCCTGTTCCACCCCAATAACAAGTGGCACTTTTTAGTTTAAGCACCTTTGCGTGGGATGAGGATTAGGTGCGTGGGATGAGGATTAGGTGTGTGGAATGGGAAAGTAAAGTAAAGTAGAGAAAGAGAGTGGCCTGTGTGTGTGTGTGTGTGTGTGTGTGTGCGCGCAAGAAAGAGCATACTTCCCAAATATCTTTCTCCCAGAGACCCAGAATAAGTCCAACATACTCTATGCAAATAGGAAAGAATACAAATTTCCCTTAAATCTTTCTCTGAAGTGGGGGGTAAAGTGGTCAAAAGATTTCCCCACTTCTCAGTCTTGCACTTACTGGTAGAGCTGCATATTGCTCGTGTGTTTGTCTATTGATATTGCATTATCCATGGAATGTCCAAGCTGAAAGGGATCTTGGTGATTATCTGGTCCACCTGACCACCTTTTACAGCTGGGGAACCAGAGTTTCAGGAATACTTAGAGACCTATCCAAGGTCACACAGTTAGAGACAGCGCCAATCATTCTTCCAATTTCCACACCCAGCAATTATTCCACTCCACCACACTTCTCTGATCTCTCCTGCCTAAGAACACAACTTCTCATGCTCACAATGGAGAGATTAATCAGTCTGCAAGTTAAAGATTTGTTTTAAACAAATTGGTTCATTATTATTTAATTGAGGAGGCTTTGGAGCAATAAAAGCCTTGCTCACCAAAACTGAATAAGCAGCTCATGAAACACTGAGCTCAAGAAATGCAAAAACTGTCACGAGTCAATATGTGCTGCCTTTCTGTTTGATAAATGCCACCCAATACTTCAGAAGTATCAGAAACTAATGGCGTCCCAGCATTCCATAGGCATACATTAATGGGATCAGGAGCATAAAATATAAACAATAATGTACATATTGATTGTTCTGGACACTTGAAGCCCAACAAACATTTGAAAGGTCAGTCATTTCACTTGCATCAAATTACAAATAAGTCATTTGCCTGAAGCTGGAAACTTGCCTCTCCGTGTAAATTTATCTCATGACCTATAAACTTAATCGTGCCATACTTATACTAGCTTCCGTAGGTTGTCTGATGTGAAAAATGTACCAGAAGTGCTTAACCCTATAAAGCATATACAATAAACAACATGCAGGAAGGATATAGTGTAAGAGAAGTCCGTTCTACAAGCTGAATAAATACAATGAAACAGCATTTTACTCTGACAGAACATGTTTCAAGATTTCTGTAAGTCAAATACTACATGAGCTTACAAATGAATATGTATGCTTTCAGAATGTTAAAAACTACAAGTTTATGAAATGCAATGTTATAGTTATTTTTACCTTTTTTTTTTTTTTTCTTTTTTCTTTTCTTTTTTGAGATGAATTCTTGCTCTGTTGCCCAGGCTGGAGTGCAGTGGTACGATCTTGGCTCACCGCAAGCTCCGCCTCCCGGGTTCACGCCACTCTCCTGCCTCAGCCTCCTGAGTAGCTGGGACTACAGGCGCCCACCACCACACCCAGCTAATTTCTTATATTTTTAGTAGAAACGGGGTTTCACCATGTTAGCCAGAATGATCTCGATCTCCTGACCTCGTGATTACCCCGCCTTAGCCTCCCAAAGTGCTGGTATTACAGGCGTGAGCCACCGTGCCCAGCCAGTTATTTTTACTTTTACCTAAAAAAACGAAATTTGGTTTGACCAGTTTGCACTGGAGTTTATCTTTGGGCAATTTTTTTCTCCAGAGAAAGATTTATTTCTTTTCAGAGCCCCTCCAAAATAGAATTTAAAAGCTCATTTGAAAGTTGTCTGGATATCCATATAGAGGTATTTCTTTACTGACATTCAACACCAAAGGCACCTCTCCCTTAGAGGTGGGCTTCTATTTAGCAGTCTCTCTGATGCTGCTACATATGGACAAACTGGATATCACAATCCCACAGCCCCGGTTCCTTCCCTGAAGTGATAGTGTTCCTCTTTGGAGTCAGTGTCCCACTACTGAGATTGAAAAGGGTGAGTAGGACATTGAGGGGTTGAAAGAAAGGCTTGCAATTTATGCCCCCTTTATGAGAACAGCAATTTTACCTTTCCTCTGACAATGCCTCTAACCATCCTAAGCTTGGAGAGTTCCTCCATTCACTACTAAGTAAGAATATCAGAGTAAGAACCAAGCTTGCAGAGATGTCACCCACTAACTAGCCAAAGCAAGCAATGTCCTTCATTAACAGGGCTTATAAAACACTCAGCAGAATTTCCTCTGGCAGAAGGCATTCCTCTATGTGTAAGTGAATGAAAATACATCTGCTTTTAGGTTGACAGCTTTAATCCTAAGCATTTTCAGCTGTCTTGGTGAGAGAAGGTGACTAGATACCCTTTTTCTGAATTTTGCACTATAGATCTTATCCAAGATTCTACAACAGCTAAAACTAGACATTTTGAAAATCAGATTTCTTTACTTGTGAATCATAGTGTTTTCAAAAACACTTTTTAAACTCTTGTTCCACTAGTTTAACAATTGGTAGCCATTGTAAAATCATATAGTTGCAATTTACATTAAAAGACCATAATTGTAACAAGGAATACAACAGAATTAAAAACTACAAAGGAAAATAATGATTTATTTGGTAGCCAAATGACCTAAAGTTAACGTTAAAAACATCATTTTATCATTTTCTAAAAAAATTATCTATCGAAGAGATTATTCTATGTTACACTATACATAGAACCTTAAATGGATTAAAATAGTAAGTATCATTTAAGACAAAACCTAATTATTATACTTGGTCAAAAGAGGAAGACCATTTCAAAGACATACAGCTTGGATTATTGTTTTTCTGCAATTTAAATTTTTAAGAGCTTCAAAAAGTGGCTCAGACATTTTTTTATCACAATCAAAACTCAATTTGGTCAATAATATTAATATTTTGAATGAAAAAAACTCAGGACCAGAATAGTGATTATGTCTTTGAGAAATAAGTTTATTCTGAAACCCAGACTGTAATTTCATTTTGTGCTAAAGCTACTAGGAAGAAGGAATGTTCATGCTAAAGAAAGACAGAGATTTTTAATTGTAAACACTATCTTTCTGGCATATTAATAATGCACCTTTTATTGCATTAAGTTTTATTAACTTTATTGCATTAAGTTTTAGTCACATAAGATCTGCAGGCTAAACATTCCCTGAAAAGTAGTTATCTGTATTTCAGAAGCTATTTTCGGACTTTTAAATTTTAAACTGAGACTTTGGTGACCAATAAACAAGAGACAAAAGAATTCTCTTCTCTTCTGCTTATAAGACGACAATACAAAACAAATGTTAAAAGCCATGTCTTTGTTATATTAAAAACTGTTCAATCATCCTAAAATGCAAGCTTATGGTGACAATTAAGGGCAGAACCACTTGTCCTATCAAGCTGAAGTAACTGTATGCAGCAATTCTATCAAGGATATCTTCAGAGCAAAAATAAAAGGACATTTATCATATTCTCCCTTTGACTATTTCCTTGAAAGCTAGGCTTTCAAAGCTGAGGCCTAACACACAAACTACTTTTCTTCTACTCCTAACCTAGAATTCTTTCTTTCTTAAAATGCACCATCCACCTCTCTAGACAATAACTCCAGAAGACCTAATGATTGTGTTCCAAATCCCACTCGTGGCATTTCAGTTTTAGAATAATGAAACTAGGCTATCGATATCACCTGAGTTTCAAAAGACTGTTCTCTGCCACAGTTCCTAAACTCAAAAGATTTACTTTTGACATCAGGTACATGGTGATGTGAAACGGGAAATGAGAGTCCCTACTGGGATGGTGTACATCCTCACATTTGTGAGACCAACCGCCACACTCCCAGCTTTTCTTGTTCCCTGACAAGACTTGTCCCGACCCTCTCCTGGGACACTTTTGACAGCAATTGCAGACAACAGAAGCCAGCAGGAATATGTAAGAACAGGTGCTGGGGCCTCCTGGGGACGCCTGTGCTCAGAGAAAGGGCCTCCACAGAGCTGTGCCAAGACATTCCACTTCCAAGTTGCCCTCTTGCCCTTAGCCATTGCAGGATTTTTGCTCCTTTTCACACAGCAGATGTTTGGAAAGATTTGCCACAAAGCATTATGGCTTCTAAAGTGCTTCTGGCAAATTTTCTTGGTCAGCTTTTAAGGGACCTTGGTTGGAATCTCTGATAATATAAAATAAGAATGAGCTTGTGTTCGGATAAGGGAAATGATAATAAAAGGCCAGTGCTTTTCCATATTACTCTATTATTCCAGGTGGCTTCTTTCCACTTCCTCCCACATCTCAGGAAAAGGGACATTCCTGGGTTCAGAGGATCTCTAGCATCAAAGAGGAAACAGATCACGTAATACTTCCTCCACATACAGGTCACAATATTCACATACTCCTGCATATTAGACACCACTTCGGGAGCATCTGGCTGACTACTGTTAATCCCCATCCTTTATCCAGTGATTAAAATTGCTCCGTGATTAAGGGTGCTCTGTACCATGGGGACAGTCATCCATGAAACTCAACAACCACTCAGGGTGGCTACTTCTAAAAGTGTGGTCCCTGGGCCAGCATCATCATCAGGATTACTTGGAAGCTTTTTAATAATGCAAAATTTCAGGCCCACCCCAAACCTATTGAAACAGAATTTAATGAGATCCAGAATGTAACAAGATCATGTCTAAGAAGCTCTATGCTACAGCTTCTTAGAGCAACTCAGTGCTCAGGATTCACAGAGTGAGACACTGCCTTTCTCCAATGCAGAGATTTACACAGCTTCAAGAGCACTCCAGTGCATTCTCTAAATCTCAGATTCTCTAGGAAATATGGTCAAGAATCAATGAATCTATGTTACAATTCATTATTAGTGGTAGTAGGACTCGAACTCAGAATTCCCAACTCCTAGATTTCTGCTACCTCAGCTAGTACCTAAGGAATGGATGATTCCTCCACATCTTAACGTTGGGAAGTTATTCCCGTTCACATTATTATTAAGGTGTAGTAAAAAGAGGGCTTCAAGTCTTGGCTCTGCCATTACTCATCCCTATGACTTTGAAAACAACTGCATCTTTAAAAAAACAGATTAGAAGCCCAAAGACATTAGGCCAGACACTGTAACTCACACCTATAATCCCAACATTTGGGAGGCTGAGGTGGGAGAATTGCCTGAGGCCAAGAGTTTAAGACCAGTCTGGTCTATATAGCCAGATCCTGTAACTACAAAATAATAATAATTTTTAAAAGGACATTTACAAAATAAGGTTAATAAAATAAAAATAAAAAAGTGGGGCCATGATTTAGCAGTAAGTAGCAAATACTACAAAAAATACACAAGTTCTAATCTAATTTGTAATCTAATTTCTGAAAATGTAACCTAAAAAAATACATCCGAAGAAGAAAATGTTACATGTACTAAAATGGTCACTGGAATATTATTTATAACAGAAAAACTGAAAGCAACCAACAAATTCTGTCATCAAGATATGGCTAATTAAATTATGGGACATTTACTCATTTAAAATGATATTCACCAAGAATTGGTAGCCACATGAAAAATTCTGGTATGATGTCAACAGGAAAAGCAGGATATAAAATTGTAGTACATTATGATTCCAACTATGTAAACAAATGTATATAGCTAGAAAAAAAGAAAAATATTTGCAAAATGCATCATATTTTATCAAGATAAGTAGAATATAGGTAATTGTTTTATAAATTTTCAGTAGTTGTTAATTGTTTCTATTAGCTCCCTACAAGAAAAAATTTATGAACAGGAAATGAAAACAAATTAGTAACCACGAGACCTAATACAGTTACTATAAACTGTCACTAAATCTGGCTCTGAACTCCATGGATGATAACAAAAATGAACAATTATTGAGCACTTGCTCTGTGCTCAGGACTTGTACTAAAGGCTTCAACATTGCTCATTAAATCCTCTGATGTCTGTAATATGATCACCCCTATTTTACAGACAAAAAGACGGGGCTTTAAAAAAAAAATCAGGGTTTGGATAAACCATGGGGTAGCCTTATCTGGGTCTGTTTCTTCATCTCTGTAAGGAGGGATTGGGACTAACTGACCCTTAACATTCCCCCAACTCTGAGATTCTGAGATTATGAAAATCAAAAGCATGACAATGACAATCAAGAAAGTCTACACAGGCATTATGTAAGCAAGGCTACGCATGGACACTCCAAGCAGCCCTTCTTAGGTAAAACCTTAAGGAAGACCAAGTTTGCCTCCCCATCTTTGCCCCTTCTCCATCTGGAGGTGCCTCCCCTCCTGCTCTCCTTTGCTTCTCTTTGCTTTCAGAGTAACTGTCAGCAAGATTAATTTAGATCCACGTGTTCCCTCTCCCTGGGGCATTTGCCTTTGAATCTTCTCTCAATGCAGTGAAAGTTGTGTCCTGCCCCCTTAAGAAAGGATTTCAGGCATAAGCACAGTGGTAGAAGAAGTGTTTACCAATCAGGGACCCTGTCTGCCAGCAAAGGCAGCTTCCTTTCTCAGCCTCTCCTGGGCTGAAGGGCAGATGAGGAAAACTAGGAGAAGGGGCAAAGCCTCAAATAGTACCTATTGAGACTTCTTTCAGATGCATTCATGCATATATATAACTGAAGTTGTCTTGCAAAACTGATGGACAAAATTCAACCTTGTGATATTAGAAACTATTACTTATGAGTTAGCTAGTTTTCACATTGCAAATAAATCACCACCTGGTCATTTTAAAAAGCAAAATCACCTTCTGGATGTGCGATTTATAAAAACTATTTCACATAAAGCATTTCAGGTGTTTATACACAAGGTCTCTCAAATCCCTACAAAATCTGCACATATGGAACATTCAGTAAAATGTAAAAAAAAAAAAGTACACACTTGTATGAATACAATAATTGATTAATAATACTTCTTCACAGTATCTTCTTGACAATGTTATTAACTACTAAACAATAAATAATTAATTGCTATAGTATAGTATATCTAGTACGTATATATAGTATTATTCTCATGAAGTAATATTTTATAACTATTTTCAGCATTTGGGAGAATTGCAAAAAAGATTAGAAAAAATTGAAACATTACTATTTCAAGTAGAATAACTAAAAATTAAAATTAGGAATAATTCTGCTAAAAAGATCTCAGCTTTTTTCAGCGTTTTAATTCTAAGCTACTTTTTTAAAATTTGCATTTATGGAAATGTTCTCTACATTTTTTAAGGAACTGTGTGCTAAAAATGGTATTCCAAGTTAAGGATTTTTAAATTGATATCTAATTTTTTCATTAAATATACAAAAATTTTAAATGCAAGCAAAATAAATTTGTACTTTAAAAAATATGTAGCATTTTGGTAGTGCTTAGTGGAAAGGAATGCCTTTGTGAGCTCCTTTATGTTTCAATTGATACACTGTCTTCTACACAAGTGAAGCATGAGCCATACCACACTTGATTTAATTGATTTTATTATTATTAGGCCTGTTAATGTTTTAGAATTGATTATGCCAGAGCGAGGGAGTGTTTGATCTGAATGAGATTCATTTTATAAAACACAAGTTCAACGCATCAAAATCTCTATTTTTTAGAAAGAAATTAATTTGTTGTTCTTGCACATTTAATTAAACCACATTAAGAAAAAAAAAGGCCTTAGAGTTGAGAACTTTCCAAACCATTTATTTTAGCTACAGAATTAGCAAAAACATACAAGATGATGTGCAATTTCCTTATTTTGGAGCATTAGTTGTTTGGAGTGTGGTTATGGAGTTTCTCAACCCACACTTTTCCAACATTGATAACCATTAAGAAAAGACATAGAATACTCAATTCTGTTCACTCAAATTTGGTAGATTCCGGGAGTGAGTTTCTTACCCCAACATTAGCGTTACAATGCACACAAGTTTAACTGTAGTTAGCTACTTTCATTCAGGGCTCTTGTTAGCATCTTATAGTAAAGGCGTGGATGAGGAGGGGGAAAAATAAAGCTTTGACAGATGGTACTCAGCGTTTGACTCCTGCTGAGCTCAGCAGGACCTGTGGTTTCCAAGGTTAGAGCTGTCAAAATGGCTCTGTCTATCAAGTGAATAACAAAGTGTAGACTGCCTGCCTGTTTCCTATACAAAACTTAGATTTCATTTGCCATTATTGTCGGTCTTTCTGCTGATTTAATAACTTCTAAGGAGAAGAACTGGGGGTTCTGATGCAGCCTCACTATTTAAGAAACTACTTGGAAAGGGAATTCTCAAGGGCTGAAAGAGGTAGGCCACAATCTGATCTCTTTCTCTTTGGTTTCTAAGGTTTCAAGACTTAAAAAGGATTCAAAAGACACCAAAGGTTCACTTTGGACTGAAAGCTAAATGTGAACCTTTCAAAATGAACTCATTGCTGCCTTCCTCTCAAAAGGGTAAAATGTTTTTTATTAAGAATCCTTGGGGTAGTGGATAATTATTCAACTAGAAATGTTGAGAATGATAAGAGAACTGTTCCTATTATGAAATACGTGGATCTGTTTAGATGTGTTTGTCGAGGCCTGTTTTTCACCTTTCATAGCTCTTAATATTAAAAACTCACCCCTTTTTTTCACCTATTTCTAAAGGCTTCAGATGGTCAGATAAAGTACCTGATGCTGAAAAACAGGAAATTGAATCATGTCTCCAAAATGTGCCTTTTGTCATGCACTGTTACAGCTGTATTTCTTGGTAAGTCTGATGTTCTCCTTTATGCATATTTTGTGATTACAAGATTGTTATTGACCTCTTGGGATTTTAATCAAAAGCCTGTGGATTCATAAACCCAGGCTTTCTATTAAGATGATGCTGAAATTAGGATTGGGGTTTTGCTTCTGAATAAACTAATAATTATATTTCAATATTTATATTAAATATTAATATACTTAAATTTAATACAATTAAAGTGAAACACCTGATTGCTATTTCAAAAATGTAGCATTTAAAAAATGACAGACTTAAACTTGTGTCCTGTCCCAATACTAAGAATTTTAGTTGTCATTTTTGAGAAGCTGATAAAGGGAAATCTCTTGTCTCTTTTCGATGCTGGCTTGAGCAAACATTTCCACTACTGTAGTGATTATTCCCAAGCAGCATATCTGAAAAGATGACATTCTACCTACAATATAGTTGAAGAAATTTCTTCTGCAAATATTTAGTTTATAGAAATCCCACAATCATAAAGGGAAGAATGATTTATTTGGAAGAATGACCATTTATTATGATTTTCAGTATAGTTCAGTATTTTGAACATTAAACTTAAAAAAAATTTAAGCTTTAAAATATTTACCTTCTTTTAAAACTTATTTTAAAAACCCTACCGCAGTGTTTTTTTCTGAGACACAGGGCCTGTACTACATATTAGATATTCAGTAAATGTTATTGAATTGAAATAAAAAGGATATTGACTATTGAGTAAAAGATGAAAGGAATTCTTGAGTTGAAATAAAAGGAAGACACCTCTTACATCAAATTATTGTAAGAAATTATCAAATGCCAATTTAGCATAAATCCTTTTCCATTTGTGCTTGGGTTTTATCCTGGAAATGTTTGATGCTTTTAATCATCTCTGTAGATAATAATGATAATTAAACAGAAATTTCAAAAAATATTCTAAACTAAAATGCAGTTTTCTTCTCTCGTTTTCTCTGTCTGCCTTTAGCTTGCTTTGTTCAATAGGGCAGTTTCTAAGCTTCTTTCTAACAGCCTATACTATCACTATACCACCCCTGTCCCCAAAGGAGGTTTTGTTAATGGCAAACTTGCTGAATCAAATTTGCTTTTTATGTGTTTGCATTTTTTGAAGAGTCTCTGAGGGGTTTCTTCATGTGTCTATGGGGAAAGTGTGCTTCTGTATTTTCATCCAAGTTCATAAACTATAAGGCTCTGGAAATTAAGTCCATCTCTGGCAGGAAATCAGCAATCTTAGAGGAAGGAAATAGAACTAAAACAGATACAATGTTTGAGTACTATGACCACATACCATACTTAGTCTCCAACCAAATCCTTTCTGGTTCTAACCTACAGCACTGGCCCAGAGCTCTGGGACCAAGAAGTCAAAATATCCAGGGCTAACTAATGTAACTAGTATGTTCTAAGTGCACTAAGCCTTTCAGTCATTTTGTTGTTGTTGTTTTTAACTGTAGTAAAATACACATAACATAAAATTTATCATCTTAGTAATTTTTAAAAGTACAGTTCAGTAGTGTTAAGTACATTCACATTATTGTGCAGCTAATCTCCAGAACTGTTTTGATCTTACAAAACAAAAACTGTATACTCATAAATAACACCTCCCCCATTCCCGTCTCTTCCAGGCCCATGGCAAACACCATTCTACTTTCTGTCTTTATGAATTTGAGTAGTCTAGGTACCTTACATATAAATGGAATCATTATAGTATCTGTCTTTTTGTGCGGCTTATTTCATTTAGCATAATGTTTTCAAAGTTCATCAATGTTGTAGCATTGTCAGAATTTCCTTCCTTTTTAAGGCTGAGTAATATTCCATTTTATGTATATGCACCACATTCTGCTTATCCATTCATCTGCCGTTTGACACTTGGCTTGCTTCTACCTTTTGGCTACTGTCAATAAGGCTGCTATGCACATGGGTGTACAACCTTCAGTCGTTTCAGAATGTGATTATTACATGCTGCAGAATAAATTAAGACGCACTGGAGAAAATACTTGAGAAAAATAGGCAGAAAATTACAATAATAAAAATAATAGATAACACTTATTGAGAGCTTTCTATGTACCAGGCACTGTGCCACACACAACACTGATCTTAACTTTCTGAGAGATGCACTATTATTACCCTCATTTTGTAGAAGTGAAAACAAGCACAGAGAGGTTGCTTAACTAGTCCAAAGTCACTCACGAAGTCAGTCACTGGAATGCAAATCTGGGAAATGGGGCCAGAGTTTATTCATTTGGAGGAGGGAAGAAAGTACAGAATCCGTATTCATGGAGCCACAGCCAAGTACCCTTAGGGAAGAACTCCTTGACCACTGCACAGAGCATGGCCTGAGCAAAAGGGCACTTTTGAATAACAGCCAGAGAAAACAGCTCTGTCACCTGCTAGCTGTAGGACCCTGAACAAGACAACTGCCCTTCTGGGCTTAATTTTTCATCTGTGAAAGGAGAGACTGAACTGAGGGTTCTACAGCCTATGATGTCCCGCATCCCTCATTCCACGTGAATTGTTATCTAATACTTTATGACTTGGTTATTTTACCTACTTGAAGATAAGAAAGTAATTTAAAATTTTCAAACATATGCTTAAGTCTACAAATTTTGATAATGACTAATTTTCTGATTCTCATTTCACTATATTCAAATTATTCCTTGATATAAAAAATACCATGTGTACTCCTCTCATGAATCTAAAAAGAACGAATACAATGACTTGGTACCAACAGGAGTGTGTGAGGTAAAATGTTTCTCCTTCAGAGGGCCCTGAGCTATGCCTACCTCAACAAAAGCAGAGAGTTGCAAACAGTGCTCATTTAATATATATTCAAATAATTAGCGTTCTGTGACACCGCCCCCTTTCACCCTGCCACTGAGAGAAACAAGAAGGGTGAGTCTGGATTAATGTTTTCCTCTTCACAGTAAAAATGCATCATGTCATTGTATCTCTAGAAACACAGACTGTACATAAGTATCCTTATTATCATAAATAATTTTACTAGCTCTTTCTTTTGGTTCTATGGTTATGAGCTTAGGTTATGATTTTATTGTGTTCACTTTCAGAGCATAACCCTAATTCTGGGTGTAGTGATTGAATTGGATCCAAGGAAACAAAGGAAAAACATTTTTTAAAGAAATGTTTTAAAGTTTTTTAAATTCTGAGTTCCTGGAGAAGAGTATTTGAATGCCACTGATCTAATTTATAAGTAGGTGCATGTTTGCAATCCCATGAAGAACACTTACCAGAAACAACCTTGCAGATCAGGTTCAAGAGAAGACTTGAGTTGGACGTTTGTTGGAATGCTGTACAAATCAAGTGGCAAATGCTTATTTGACCAAAGTCCATGTGTTTCAAGTAGAGTTCAGTCAAGTGATTGATCAGGTCTGCATTTTTTCAGGGATGTCTGCAGATAAAGTTCAATATTAACTTAAGGAAATGTTTTCATTTTCTTTTAGCCAGCATTTAAGGCAAGATAGACAATTTTATTTTAAACCAAATTATTACAAAGGAAGCACTTTCCATATTCCAATACATGAATTTGTTATTCTTCATATAGTAACTACATTCAGCCTGCAGCCAAGATAAAGAATTTTGTGATACACACTTCATCTTCCATCTCTGCTTTCAAAAGATGTGAATTCTACAAACCAGACAGAAGAGGGAGCTATCCATCTGGAAATTAACCAAGCCTTTCAAAAACGTCAAATAAATATAGAAGAAAATTCTAATATAATCAAGTCTTACTTAGTCTTGTATTTTATAAAACCACTATAATTTTTCTGGTGCATTAAAAATGACAAAGAAAACGACCAGTAAAGGCAAAAACATTGAATTAATTAATGAAGAGGCAAAATATACAAATGATTAAAAGGCCAATTAAAAATACACTCACATTTTATGGTTTGATCTCACATTTTATGGCAAAATGTGGAACCAGAACACACCTCCAAAAAGGGCAAAATAGTACTCTACTGATTACATATCACCTTCCTATAGATCCTGTTCTTAAAATGGAACGCTGACTTTAAAATTGATAACATCTGGAAATAATGGCAAAAAGGAAAAACCGTTGGGCTGCATCTGTCTTGAAAATGCTATGTAATAAGATTTACTTAATATATTTGAAAAAGGAAAAATGTTTTGTTCCCCAATTTGTTGCAACATCTGAAAGTTCATGAGGTTATGACCCCTCTTTAAGAAAGCATCTCCCACCACCTGCAAATACCCCAGGAAAAGCAGTTGGAAACAATAAAACACGTGCTAGTTAACTGTTACCAGGGAAACGGTTCTGGTTCACCAATCAGAGCGCCTGTGCTTCCCAGTGGCTTTGTCCGAGGGAGACATGCGCCAGCTGTTAGTGAATAACCATTGTTATAGATCATCAGGAAATCACAGTCAGCAGGCAACCCAGCCCCACTGGAAGTTTATTTCTCATATTTGTTCATCACCAGGGCAATTCTCCATCTTTAAAACATCCCCTTAGGCTGGGTTAACTAAATAACACCCTACACGAGTAAGGTCATTTTAAAAAGGCAAGTTGCAAAATGGTCTTTTTGCCAGCAAACAGATTTCTAACTTTGATTCCAACTGCATTACCCTTCTGCCCCCTTCACTTTCCAGTGGCGATTTTAAGACTGATATCTAAAGTCTGTACTCCTTTGAGTGCTGTTCCTCCTTCACTTGACTGGCACTCCAGGCACCAAGAGATTTCACACCATACCCTCCAAAACCTGTCAGAGATCATTTGGTAGTTCTCATGCTGGAAAGACCAGTGTGATTTGCAAACGGGGAGCTCTGAAGAGGCTGTTTGGGTTGTCATAAGGAAAGGGGCTGAGAGGACAAACCCTGGTTCCCTCCCTCAATAACACATACAATTCAACCAGAACAGCCCCCTTTTATCAATTTTATTACTTTTATAAATTTATAAATTCATAGTTTTTTTTAGATAAGATGGCATGACTTTTTAAAGTTTAAAAACCAACTCTCAATCTATCCAATCATCAGACTCATCTTAAAAAGTAAAGTCATCAAGAGTTTTCGTTTCAGGTCCAGCATGTTAGGCTCTTAAGAAGTCACCACTCTAACAACAAGTAAAAAGCCAAACAAACTGAAAAATCAACAACTCTTCTTAGATCTGTCAGAGAAGTGAGGTCACAGGACAAATCACTGTCCCCCAAATTGGAGAGACAGACAAATAGAGAGAATCACAACTTACTGGAGCAGAAGTCTATGAGCAGTCTCTTTCTCAGGAGCCAGGGCCAGAGTTAGAAAACCAGAACTGCAATTGCTAGAAGATCAGTGTGGACAAGTTTGAGAATTAAAAACTTAGGAGGGCCCAGACGTAGTGGGTCCATCACACGTTACCTATAGAGAAGCAAAAATAAGAATTACACCTGACTATTCCTCAGAACACGCAAGCAAGACGAGAGCGGTGTAAAATATTTAAACTATGGAGATAAAAACTACCAGCCTAGAACTCTTTACACTGTGAAATTATCCTTCAAAAGTAAAGAAGAAATAAAGACTTTCTCAGGCAAAAATTGAGAGTATTTGTTGGCAAGTAGTCCTGCCTTGCAAGAAATTCTTCAGAGAAGTTCTTCAGAACAAAAGAAAATTATATAGGTTAGAAACTCCGATCTACATAAAGAAAGGAGCAATGGAGAATGAATCAGTGAAAGTAAAATAACATTTTTATTTTTCTTATTCTTAATTGATTTAACACAAAACTGTTCAAAATAATAGCAATGATATATTCAATTATGTACACTTATATGTTTTATATATATGTGCACACACATAAACATACATATATATGCTAATGTATGCTTATATGTAAGTGAATGAATGATGGCAATGATACAAAAGACAGAACAGAAGAGTTAGGAATATTTTGTTATTATAATGTACCTGCACTGCTCATAAAGCAGTACATTGTTAATTGGACTTGAATTCATTGTAAATGTCTATTGCAAACGTTGGGGAAAAACTACTGAATTTTTTTTTTTTTAATGTGACATGTCCTAAGAAAGAAGAGAAAATGAAATCATATAAAATGCTCAATTAAAACTACAAAAGCAGAACAAGTGTAGAAGACAAAATAGGAATGAAGTGCAAGAAGAACAAATAGAATACAATAAAAAATATATTACATAATAATCCAACTATAATAATAATCACTTTAACCTTCAATGGTCTATATATGCCTATTAACAGACAGAGATTGTCAGAGTGGATTAAAAAATAAGACCCAACTACATGTTGTATACAAGAAGCCCACTTTAAATATAAAGACACATAAAGATTAAAAGTAAGCCAGGCGTGGTGGCTCACACCTGTAATCCCAGCACTTTGGGAGGTTGAGGTGGGTGGATAGCCTGAGGTCAGGAGTTTGAGACCAGCCTGGCCAACGTACTGAAACCCCATCTCTACTAAAAATACAAAAAATTAGCTGGGCGTGGTGGCGGGCACCTATAATCCCAGCTACTCAGGAGGCTGAGGCAGGAGAATCCCTTGAAGGCGGGAGGTGGAGCTTGCAGTGAGCTGAGATCGTACCACTGCACTCCAGCCTGAGCAACAAGAGCAAAACTCTGCCTCAAAAAAAAAAAAAGTTTAGAAGTAAGGGTATGAAGGAAAATATACCATGTAGTGTTCATCAAAAGAAAGCAGAAAATCTGCTTTTAAAAAAGGAAGAGTAGCTATATTAATTTCAGAGAGAGCCAACTTCAGAACAAGAAAAGTTAGGAGGGATAAAGAGAGCTATTCCATAATGATGGAGGGGTCAATCCTCTAAAACGACATAACAATTATTAACATGTATGCACCCAACAGAGCACCAAAGTATGTGAAGCAAAAACTGATAGAAATGCAAGGAGAAACAGATATATCCACTATTATAATTGGAGACTTTACCACTGTCAGAAATGGACAGATCCAATAGGCAGAAAATCAGTAAAGACATAGTTTAACTCAACAACACCATCTATCAATGGGATATAATTGATATCCATAGATTATTTCATCCAACAACATATTACACATCCATCTCAAGCTCACATGGAATAATTGCCAGGATAGAATACTCTCTGGGCCATAAAATACATCTTAAAATACGTAAAAGGATAGAAATCATACAAGGTATGCTGTTAGAACATAATGGAATTAAACTAAATATCAATAACAGAATGATAATTGGAAAAGCTCAAAAAACTTAGAGACTAACCAACTTTTAAATAACCTATGGGTCAAAAAATAAATCTCAAGAGAAATTTAAAATATACAGTTCATCAAAATTTGTGGAATGCAGTGAAAGCACCGTTTAGAGGGAAGCTTACAGCATTGAATGCATATATTATGAAAGAAGAAAGATCTGAAATAAATAATCTAAGCTTCTACTTTAGGGAACTAGGAGAAAAAAAACAAATTAAATCCAAGGAAAGCAGAAAAAAAATAAAAATTAAAGCAGAAACCAATGAAATTGAAAACAGGAAATCAATAGAAACATTCAACAAAACCAAATGCTGGTCTCTGAAAAGATAGTAAAAGCAATAAATCTCTAGCCAGGCTAAATAAGAAAAAAAAGATAAGACTAGTATCTTAATGATAAGTACTAATATCAGAAATGAAGTAGAGGACATCATACAGATACCATGGGCATTAAAAGGATAATAAAGGAATATTATGAACAACTCTATGACCACAGATTTCATAATCTGGATTAAACGGACCAATTCCTAGACACAACTTGCCAAAAGTCACACAAACAGAAATGGACAATGTGAATGGCCTATATCTATTAGTTAAATTAGATCAATAATTAATAATCTTCCAACACAGAAAGCACAAGCCCCAGATAAGCTTGCCCATGAATTCTACCAAACATTTAAAGAAGAAATTATATTATTTTTTTACAATCTCTTTTAGAAAATAAAAACAGAGGGAATACTTCCTAACTCATTCCATGAGGCCAGCATTACCCTAATACCAAAATCAGACAAAGGCTTTACAAAAAAGACTTCAGACCAATGCCTCTCATGAACAGAGATGCAGAAATCCTCTAAAAAATATTAGCAAGTCAAATTCAACAATGTATAAAAACAATTATACACCATGACTAAATGTGATTTATCCCAGGTATGCGAGGATGGTTCAACATTTGAAAATTAATGTAATCTAGCGTATCAAAAAACTAAAGAAGAAAAATCACATTATCGTATCAATGGATGCAGAAAAAGTATTTGACAAATGCAACGCCTATTTATGGTAAAAAAAAGAAAAAACTCAGCAAACTAGGAATAGAAAGGAACTTCCTCAACTTACAAAGCATATCTACCAAAAAAAACTACAGCAAACATCATACTTAATGGTGAGAAACTCAAAGCTTTCCCACTAAGATCAAGAATAAGACAAGAATGTCTATTCTCTCCACTAATTTTTAATACTATACTGGCAGTTACAGCTAATGCAATAAAACAAGAAAAGAAAATAGAAAATATACAGATTGGGAAAGAAGAAATAAAACTGTCTTTGTTCACAAATGACATGATCATATATATAGAAAGCCCAAAATAATCAACAAAAAAACTCCTGGAAATAAGCAATTATAGCACAAGTTACAAGATATAAGGTTAATATACAAAAGTCAATCACTTTCCTGTATACCAGCAATGAACAATGAAATCTGAAATTAACAACACATTGCCATTTATATTAACACCCCAAAAACGAAATACTCAACTATAAATCTAACGAAAGATTGGGAGTTATACCTGATGTAAATGACGAGTTGATGGGTGCAGCAGACTAACATGGCACAAGTATACATATGTAACAAACCTGCATGTTATGCACATGTACCCTACAACTTAAAGTATAATAATAATAAATAAATTTAAAAAAAAAAAAAAAAAAAAGATGTACAAGATCTATATGAAAAACTACAAAACTCTGATGAAAGATATCAAGGAAGAACTAAATAAATAGAGAGAGAGTCCATGTTCCTGGGTAAGAACACTATTTTGTCAAGATGTCAGTTCCTCTCAACTTGAACTATAGATTCAAAGAAGTCCCAATCAAAATCCCAGAAAATGATTTTGTGTATATTGACAAACCAATTCTAATGCTTATGTGCAGAGGCAAAAGATCCAGAATACCAATTCATTATTCAAGGAGAATAAAATTGGAGAACTGACACAACCTGACTTCAAGACTTACTATATCACTACAGTAATCAAGCCAGTGTAGTACTGATGAAAGAATAAATAAATAGAATAATGGAACATAATAGAGGGCCTAGATATAGACCCACACAAACATGGTTAGCTGATCTTTGACAAAGGAGCAAAGGCAATACAATGGAGCAAAGAGTCTTTTCAAGAAATAGTGCTGGAGCAACTGGACATCCACATGCAAAAAATAATAATAATAATCTAGACACAAATCTTATACCCTTCACAAAAGTAATTCAGTGGTTCATAGGCCTAAATACAAAATGCAAAACTATAAAACTCCTAGAAGATAACACAAGAGAAAACTTAGATGACCTTTAGTATGGCATTGACTTTTTAGATATAACACCAAAGGCATGACCTATGGAAGAAATAATTGATAAGGTGGGCTTCATTAAAATTTAAAACTTCTGCTCTGGAAAAGACTATGTTAAGAGATTGTGAGTAGATAAGCCACAGACTGGGAGAAAATATTTGCAAAAAAAAACACATCTGATAAAGGATTGTTATCTAAAATATACAAAGAACATTTAAAACTCAACAATAATAAAATGAACCCAATTTAAAAATGGGCAAAATACTCGAATAGACATCTCACCAAAGAAGATATAGTAAGTAGCATATGAAAGAGTTTCAATATTGTATGTCATTAGGGAACTGAAAATTAAAATGAGGTACCACTAAACACCTAAGAGAGTGGCTAAAATCCAGAACACTGACAACACCAAATGCTGATGAGGATGTGGAGCAACAGGAACTCTCAGTAGTCATTGCTGAAGGGAATGTAAAATGGTACAGCCACTGTGGAACACCGTTCGTCAGTTTCTTTAAAAACTAAACATACTTTTACCATACAATCCAGCAATCATGCTCCTAGGTATTTACCCAAAGGAGTTGAAAACTTATGTCCTCACAAAAACCTGCACATGAATGTTTACAGCAGCTTTATTCATAATTGCCAACACTTGGAAGAAACCAAAATGTCTTTCAGTAGGTGAATGGATAAATAAACTGTGATACATGCAGACAAAGGAATATTATTCAGCACTAAAAAGAAATGAGCCAGCAAGCCATGAAAAGACATAGAGGAAATGTAAATGTATATTACCAAGTTAAGCAGTCAATCTGAAAAGGCTAAATGCTATATGATTCCAACAATACGGCATTTAGGAGAAAGCAAAAACTAAGGAAACAATAAAAACCTCAGTGGGTACCATGGGTTAGAGGAGAGGAAGAGATGGAGAGGCAGAGGATTTTTAGGGCACTGAAGCTATTCTGCATGATACTACAGTGGTGGGTACATATCATTATATATTTGTCAAAACACAGAAAACACCAAGAATGAACTCTAATGTAAACTGTGAATTTGGGGGTGATAATGATGTGTCAATGTAGGTTCATCCATCATAAAAAATGTTCTCACTATGGTAGGGGATGTCATTAGTAGGGGAGATTGTACATGGATGGGGATAGGACATATGAGAACTCTCTATACTTTTGACTCAATCTTGCATGAATCTAAAACTGCCCTAAAAAATAAAGTTTACTATGTTTTTTTTTTAAAAAAGAGACTTTTCAAGTCCACATCTTGTAAGTTCAGGTTCAGGAGGTCTTGGTTGGGGCTTGGAAATCTGTCTTCTCCATAAATCCAAAATGTTTCTGATGTACAGCCAGGGTTAAGGATCACTGGGTAGATCTTGGCCTCTGATCTTTTAAGATGTAACTGTACTGTTCAATTTTTTTTTCAGATCTTTACTGTCTGCTAGAAATAATCTTATAAATTCATCTGTACTAATGTTAAGGGCAGATAATGCTTAGATATTAAAAATTTGCATTTATAGAGGGGTCTTTTTCTACCTAAGTGCTTAAACTAACAAGAGCCCTATATTAATAGGCTGGCTGCCTCTAAACAACCTACTGATAGAGGCAACTAAAATGAGGATTCTGTCTCAAAGCTCTGTTCCATTCATGCCTTCCCGTGGAGCAAAGAAACAAACAAGATATCAACAACTGTGGAACGGTCTTCCACAGTGGCTATACCATTTTACATTCCCTTCAGCAATGACTACTGAGAGTTCCTGTTGCTCCACATCCTCATCAGCATTTGGTGTTATCAGTGTTCTGGATTTTAGCCACTCTCTTAGGTGTTTAGTGGTACCTCATTTTAATTTTCAGTTCCCTAATGACATACAATATTGAAAACCTTTCATATGCTACTTACTATATCTTCTTTGGTGAGATGTTTTTCAACATTAAAGAAATGGCAACTATAATTCCATCGTTCACAAATTCAATTTTCCTTCAAGAGAACAAGTGACACTGTTAATCAGGCCCTACAAGCACATATAAACAAAAATAGTAATTTGAGAAAAGAAAATGAATGATGGCATGAGAAGCCTAGTGTTTCTTCCATAACCAAGGTATATTAGTCTCATCCTTTGGAGCTTTAGATGAACAGACTGAGGATTGTAGAGTTTCTAACACAAGACCATTCTTTCTATGCAACCCAGAATGATGTAGTTCTCTATTTTTAAAAGCAGCAAAAAGGATGGAAATGTTCTCCCTTGAAGCCCAGATGTTTTCTATCTTTCTAAGCTGCAATTATTTCAACACATTATTTTAGCTACACTTACATCAGATCAGGGCCACCTGTTACATCCTCTGCACACTTATGAGAGACTTAATGTTAAGTTTCTATTTATGGTTTATTTAGGAAAGTCAGAATGCAATTGAGAGGATGCTTTTAAAGTCATCTTGAGGTCCAAGGATGTGTATATAGCAGATTAACAGATAATCAAGACACTGTGTTGTGTAGTATAAACATAATCAACCCTAATTTTGTGATTCATTATTACATAAATTTGGATGTAACCCAGGACTAAAAAACTCATCATCCGAAATTCAACTACATGCCTGAAAAACATAATATAACATTGTTATACTTGAAGGAAGTTATTAATCTACTCCTAAACCAAGTATTACAAAAAAATTTTATTATAATGCATTTTACTGTAGAAGGATTCTTTATTACCAAGATTTACATATTTAAATATTCTCTCATTTTATCTTGTCTGAAATTAAATGTCACTCTAATATCAATACACTATGTGAATATATATATCTCCTTTCTAATGGTAAACAAGCATTTGCAAAAAACATCCTAAGCGATAGCCAATCATTAATAAATGTTTATTGAGTACCTACTATAGGCCAGGAATTATTCTATGTGCTGGGATATAGAAGATAACAAAATATATAAAGTCCCTGTTCTAGGAAAATGTTGAAATAAATTTATAGTTGACATTGTCCCAAAACCCGACATTGTAGTGTTAATAATATCACAATATTCACAAGTTAGATTTTTGAGCTCTAAAGTAAATATTGCATATTATGCATTATTCCAGCACTTTAAAGATTAGCAGCAGGTGATGGTATTACCATAAGACCATTATTAGGCAGAAGAAAGATGGAGACAATAAAAGTAAAAAGCACATCTCCTCATTCTACTCATCTAATCTTGTTATTACTTAGGCATAACTAAATTACAAAAGACTGAGAAACTCAACTGCAAAGTCTAACATGAGATAAAGTTGCTTGAAATGAAAGGATATTTACCTGGATTGACCATAAGGCTTTTAGTGTAACTAAAACACTGGTAAAAATAAGCACATATGAAACAAACAGCATAATTTGAGGGAAAAAAAAAATGAATGATGGCATAAGAAGCCTAGTCTTTCTTCCATGACCAAGGTATACTAGTCTCATCCACTGGTTGTGGCTTGGGAAACTTCACTTTTCATCTTTTCCTTCATTCTCTATGGATATGTGTGGCAAAATTAGGGAGTATCCATTCTCATTTATGCACCTATCTGAATCCCAACTATAACTCCTACTTACCAGCCAATTTTAACCTTGAATAAATATAGTTTTAAAATTTAGCAAGACAAGAAAGATCACTGTACAATGACGACAACTTTTTTCCATCTTAAATACAACTTCAAAGTGGCAGACTGGAAAATCTCTGCAGGCAAATGTGATGTCACTGAGGAAATCACACACTTACCCGTAGAGATTCTACAGTCTGACATCTTCAAGCATCGAATCATTTCATCAACTATGCTTTTTTTTTATAAGCAGTTCTTTGACCTGGAATAAATCTAGCATGGCCAAAAAGCCAAGCTACAGCCCACTTACTGAACTTTGACTTCTTCTAAACCAAGGGAACTCCATGCCTCATGATGGTTGAATCCCACTAAATTAAATTTGTAAAATAAGAAGGTTGTTCCTAACATGGCTTAAAGCAGTTGTTGTCAAAGTTTGATTCCCAGACTAGCATCAGCAGCATCATCTAGGAACCTGTTAGAAATGCAAATTCTTGCACCCCTCTAGAGGCCTCCTGAATCAGAAACTCAGAATGGGTCCTGCAATCTGTGTTTCAACAAGCTTTCCAGGTAATTCTGACTCATGCTCAAGTTTGAGAACCACTGGCTTAGAGAAAACAAAAGATTATAACTGAAACACTAAAATAATCAGACAAAATAATATGTATTCATAAAAATATTGTCTAGAATACATTTCTTTTCTAAAGTAGTGGTCTTAGTAAGTATAAGCATTAATAATAATGGAAAGAAACATTTTCATTTAACTCTTACTTTGCCAATAGAACTAATGAGATCTACTTATTTCCTTAGAAATAAGGAGTTAAGAAATCTTATTTAAGAGGAGAAAACGTTTTCATGTTTGGGAGGATTAAAAGGGTACTGACATCATTCAAGTCATGAGCCATAATTCTTATTAGATTTTATTGCTACATTCTTCACACAGCTTTGGAAAGTTATTCCTAAGAGCACAAAATATGCACTTAGACTGCACACAGAGAGGGAAAATGCTCTCACAATGAAATTATTTTAGCCTGGCCCAATAATATTTGAAAGACTCAAGACTTGTTCCCTCTGAAACATATCCTGTCAAAATAAGAGATGTTTGTTTAAATTTATATTTTTCAACATCCTTTATAATTTTCCCCCTTAACAGTTTGTCTATAAGCAATCCAATTTCTATATACTAAAAAAAATTATTTTCCCTTCTCCTCTGATAGTATAAAAATTTCATGACTAAAGGGTAAAGCATTAAAAATTATTATTGAAATTGATCTTTAATGACAATGAATAAAAGTCATAATTTGATTTTTATATATTCATAATATAGTATCTGAAACATTGGTATGCCTGTTAATCAATAACTTCTGATAGCATGTTAAAAATTCATCTTCAGTTTCATTCTTAGTGAATTCATTTGGATTATTTCTGGACCACACCAATTTCCCATGATGTGATGGAAAAAATTGTAACATTCAAAAATTGAATTAGATCACACACAAAATGTCAACTCACTCAGATTATAATAATAAAGTTTGGCTTGTTCATTGAAAAGTGAGAGCCCAACTATGTCCAGAGTCTGTAAAGTCAGTGCTGGACATCAGCAAGATGTTTTAGACACTTCAGCACTTCAGGTGACCTGAAAGAAGTACATTTCCTTAGATGAGGATAAGAAGGCTCTCCAAATATCAGCTTTCTTTACTTTCATTGTATTTAAATCAACTCAATATTGATGCAATTGCTAATCAGACGCTCCAACTAACAGTCTAAAATGCCTTTGATAGTAACAAAAGAAAAAAATTATTAACCATATATACAATTTGATACACAAAATATTTCAAAACATGAGGTTTCATTAAAGAAAACCATAAAAACATTGCTAGTAATTTAGCATCCTCCCAGGCAGTAGGGATGTTTTAACTCTTTGATAGCAACGACTAATAGTCACTATTGCATGAAGCACTCTATACACATTGTTTAATTTAGTTTTCTCACAAACCTAGAGAAGAAGGTATTATTGGCAGTCCTATTTTATAGTCCTTTTTTTGTCCTAACAAAGCAATTGAAGTTCAAAAAGACATGCATTGGAAGGAAATAAATTATCTAAATGTGCATAATTCTACATCTCAGATAAAATAGCACACAGGAACAAGCATGGAACTACAAGTCAGGAAACTTAGGTTTTATTTTGTTTGTTTTTGTTTTTTCAAATTTTTATCTTGAAAAAAGTATAGACTTACAAGCAGTTAAAAAATAATAATACAGAGGTTCTATGTACCTTCGCTCAATTTCCCACAATGGAACATTTGATATAACTATAGTAAAATATCTAAACCAGGAAATTGACATTTGTACAACCCATAGATCTTATTCAGATTTCACTAATGTACAGGCACTCATGTGTGTATGTGTGTATAGTTCTATGCAACTTGCCACATGTAGATTTGTGTAACACCTGCCATAATCAAGATACACAATTATTTCATCACCACAAACATCCCTGGTGTTACCCCTCTCTAGTTACACCTATCTCTTTGCCCTCTTGATGCCCCATCCCTAACTCCTGGCAACCACTAATCTGTTTAGTATCTCCATAATTTTGTCATTTGTAGAATGTTTATAAATTTAATCATATAGTATGTAACCTTTTGAGACTGACTTTTTTTACTCAGCTTAATTCTTTTGACATCCGTCCAGGCTGTTGCATGTATCAATAGTTTGTTCCTTTTTACTATTGAGTAGTATTTCATGATATGGATGCAGCATAGTTTGTTTAATGATTTACCCATTGAAGGACATTTAGTTTGTGTCTGTCTTTTGGCATTACAAACAAAACTAATACAAACAATATAGTCTAAGATTTTTGTGTGAATATAAATTTTCATTTTTCTGGGACAAATGTCAAGAGATGTGATTGTTGGGTCATATGATAAATGTATGTTTACTTTTTTAAGAAGCTGTTTTCTTTTTAATTGTTATTACTTTTTTAAAAAATTATTTTAAATTCAGGGGTACACGTCCAGGTTTATTACATGGATATATTGTGTAATGCTGAGGTTTGGGACTTCTACTGACACACAGTGAACATAGTACCCAATAGGTAGTTTTTCAACTCTTGCCTCTCCACTCCTTTTGGGGTCCCCAGTGTCTATTGAGGAAATGTAGGTTTTCAGTACCTGATTCCCCTACTTAAATGAGACCTCTCTGATTTTCCTAATCTTTCAACAAGCAAGGTATTCACTTTCCTGCTTATTTCTCATGGCTGGTAAAATATTTGTCAATAATAAAGAACTGGAAAGATGTAGGATATGGTCATTATGCTCAGAGTGAATGAGCAAGCTTTGAGGATGGCCTAGTCTCCTGCTGCTGTTTCTCACCACCACAGTCTTCTCCCATTGCTGTGTAAACTGCAAGAGAGAGGATGCTGGTGGGAGGACTATTTTGCCTCCTAATCAGCCCCTCCTAAGGACACTGTCCATGTATCTTTTATCATTTTCCTTCCTGGGCACAGCCATGCCTCTTTGCCCTAGCCTTAGTAATACTAAAGACACAACCCTTAATTAAGGCAAGCAAACAGCTTCTCTTGAAGGACTGTGCTAGATGAGTCCACACGGTCTTTCCTCCTCTGACGGGGTAACGGTTCCCTCTGTTTTCTTTCAAAGGATGTCAAGGTTTTCAATAAATGTGTAACTAAAATACACCAGTGCCCAATGGCCTCTGAAGTAAAGCTTGGCTACAATGTGCCATCTCTCAAGGACCTGAAATTCCTATCTGGATATAATCTTGACAGACATTTCAGAAGCTCCACCATTCACAGAAATCAAATCTTTGGATTTGGAAAGGAAAATAGTGGCCACTTATTCCAGTTCTCTTATATATTGAGCACTGACTGTATACTGGGCATTTGACATACACGGTCCCATTTAGTCCCCATAACAACGTTATATGAAGTCAGACTATTACTGTTCTCATTTTACAGGTGAAAAAAAAAGCTGAAACTCCTAGAGGCTTAATAAGGGCCTTGAACGAGGTCTACTTGACTCCAACACCCACAATTTTAGCCACTAGCTGATTTTAAGGCCCCAAAATTAAGTGGCCCCAGGACATATAGCTGGTTAGTGGTAAACCTGAAACTAGAGTCCAGTTTACTTTGTACCACATGACACTTATCTCTAAAGAATTAACTTGAACATCTACATTCTAATAAAAGTGCCTGAAAGAGTTACTCAATTTTTCATATAAGTCAAATGGTTGACTCAAAATCAAAGCTACTAAATTACAACCCACTGGCTAAAGTAGACACCAAGGAAGAAAGATTTGTATAAATTTGACATCGATTTATACTTTAACCTCAATGGGTAAATGCTAAATGCTGTTGCTGAGAACACAAAAACAACATAAAGTGCACATAGTCCTATGAAATAGAGGCTTCATCTCTTCCTGATTGTTACTGCCAACCTAAAAATCAAGACAGAACAAGTAATTATTATCTTTTCAGCACAGCAGGGATCATTTGGGGAGTTCCTAAGACAGAGCTTGAGTTTGCATTCACAAACAGGTAAATGTTACCATACTCATTATTCATCATCAAATTTACATATCCTGTCAACTCTGTATCCTGTAAAGTTTCAACTAAAGAATCCATTAAGGATATTATAGTCTGTAAAGTTAGATAACCCTCCTATTTAACAAATGGCTTTTTATTTTCTTCTTATCATCACCCACCATGGTGGCTGCCATGGAGAACCTTCTTCAGCTCACAAATAACTATCCACTAAAGTACAAGTATGCACATAATGGAATCTGATATAATAAAAGGTGTGGTTAATTGCTATACTAAGTTGTAATATTGACTCCTTGAAGCAAAGGGCGTGGTTTTAACTCAGAATTTGTTTTCCTCTGTGATACTTCTGTTCATCTTCTTCCTTCTTTTGAGACAGGGTCTTGTTATTAACCAAGATGGAGTGCAGTGATTGATCGTAGCTCACTACAGCTTCAAACTCCTGAGCTCAAGCAATCCTCCTACCTCCTAAGTAGCTGGGACTACAAGCGTGTGCCACCACAACCAGCTAACTTGTTAAATTTTTTGGAGAGATGGGGTCTTAATATGTTGCCCAAGCTTGTCTACAACTCCAGGTCTCAAGTTATCCTCCCATCTTGGCCTCCCGAAGTGCTAGGATTACAGACGTGAGCGACTTACACCCAGTTTCGCCACTTATTTTCTTTCCTTATTTATATCTCTGCAAAACCCAGAGCCTGTGTTTGGTTGTGGAGAAGGATAGAGGTAAAGGGCAAATAATTTCAATCGGTGTATAAAACACACCACTAATACACAAAGACTATTGTCTCTCCTGAGGTTCCAAGCAACAACTGCAGAGAACTAAAAGTCATATGTCTTTGCACAGATTTTTGCTTTAGGGAGACAAAGATCACCACGTATCATATAAAAAAGGTAACATCACCATTGTCATTACCAGGAAATATTTGCTGAGCACACAGTGTGCTTGGGACAGTGCCAAAAGCTGTCATTTCTTGAAGGCTTTAAGCAGCATAGTCCTTTTAAAACACAAAATGAAAAAACAGGGATTCCTCCTTGAACCTCAATTTTTCAGTACCCTGTTGTATTAGGAAGGTGTATAAAACTGCCCTTTATTTCAGGTTTTAATTATAATTTATGCAGATTTCAACAGATCGCTTTTATAGAATTGTACGGATTTCAAGTGTTTTCTCCAACTCATTTTTCAAATGAGCTGCTTTTCTCACTTTATGCATAAAACATCCTAACTGGCCACATTTTACTTTAAATGTCTACGTTAGAAAGACACAAATTTATTTAAGAAACTAAGCTTGTGAAAACGCTTGAGTAGTAAATATTTATAAAGATGGTAATGTTCCCTTTCTTGACCTGGGTGGTGGTTACATGGGTGTGTTTACTTTGTGATAATTCATCAGATTGCACACTTACGATTTGAGCATTTTTCTCTAAGTGTATTTACCTCAATATAGTAACTGAAAAATAAGTATTTATGAGGATTCCTGGCATTCACTCCCTAAACATATGCAAGCCAATCAAAATAGTTTGAGTATGTATTGTCCCTGCCCAAGGGATGTGCATTCTTCAATCTCCATCCTAAAAGATTGTTTTTTGGACCTCAGGCATTAGGCATCAGGTAATCCCCTTAGCCTTTTTCCCCTATGGGCCCCTGTCTTCCTTAAACTGAGCCCCTCTTCTCTCATTGGTCCTGAGTTACTTACTAGCTCCCTTACTAGCTCCAAAGCAGTGGAGAAAATGTTTCATTCATCTTTTTCCTCACAGTACTATCTCTGTCTAGCCACCCTTGCTGTTGCCCTATAAAGATCCAGGTGTCCTTTTACTTTTACAGGTACTTCCTAGGTGGCTTTCTTAGGCTTCTCTTCAAAATGAACTCTTAAAATTAAGAGAATGGCGTTGCCTCCTGGTATCTGTCTCTTTCATTCTCCTTTTCTCACTATATTGCTGGAACTCATGTTTCTGAAAAGTGAGTTCCATGTTGCTTTGTAACTCCATGGAAAGGTATTGCTATTGGTTATTCTTCCATTTTCAGTTTGATTTCTGTAACAGCCTTCCTGATAGGGTCATTGTCAAGATCAAATGCGATCATCTACATAAAATGCTTAGTACAAGGCTAAGAACATGGTCATCCCTAATTAAATAACCGCTTTTGACACTGCTACTAGTACTGTATGGTTCCATGTCAGGCATTGTTAGGCATTTTATGTAAATATTTTTATTTAAACTCCTAGCAAGCCTATGAGATAGATACTGGGATCCTATTTTCAAGTGAGAAAACTGAGATTTTATAGGGGTTGTGCCTTTTTTCTAGGTCACTAGCCAGTTAAATTGACAATGGGGATGCATTTGCTTCTAGAATAAACACGTTCTCGTAGGATGTGAATCTTGCCAGATTGTGGCATGGCACTGAACTCCTCAAAGAAGCCAGTGAGTTCCAGTCTGGCACTGTGAGAATTGCAGAAGAAATCTCAAACTTGGCCCCTGCCTCCAAGAAGCTGACAATGGGTAAGTCAACCCTTTTGCAATCTTGCCCAACACTCTGTCATGGAGACTTACAGGCTTACAGGCTGCAAGTATCTAATCATCTTCCATGCTTTCATGTTTGTTGCCTTTAGCATCACTTCCATCTTCCCAAACCAAGTATCCTCTTAGAAAATTCTGACAAATGGCCAGGTGCGGTGGCTCATGCCTGTAATCCTAGCACTTTGGGAGGTTGAGGCAGGCCGATTGCCTGAGCTCAGGAGTTTGAAACCAGCCTAGGCAACACGGTGAAATCCTGTCTCTACTAAAAATACAAAAAAAGTAGCCAGGTGTGGTGGTGGGCACCTGTAGTCCCAGCTACTCAGGAGGCTGAGGCAGGAGAATTGCTTGAACCCGGGAGGTGGAGGTTGCAGTGAGCCAAGATTGCATCAGTGCACTCTAGACTGGGCAACAGAGCGAGATTCTATCTCCAAAAAAAAAAAGAAAAAAGAAAAAAAAAAGAAAACTCTGACAGACTTAGACTGACATTTCTTCTCTGTTGCAAGAATCTTCAGAGATCTGGATTCTAAACGCTATCTCCTAAATATTTCCAGGATAAACTTTTCTCCTTCTTTTACTGTGGATGTACTGTACCAAAGAAGGTAGGTCCAAGCTGATTCAGCCATTACAACTTCAATTCTATGGAGCAGATCAGTGTCACTGAAGTTAATTATTATTATGTCTCTGGTCTCCAGAAAGAGCACCTCCAAAATTTTCTTTTTTTATGAAACAGAAGGTGGAAAAGTTTAGTCTTAAGGGTTGCAACCCAATTACATATAGGCAACCCCCGATGACTATTCTAACAGAAACTACTTTATTTCTCTCCAATTACTCATGTTATTGTCATTATCCAACCTACTAATAATGGCTTGTCTCTGAGGAGATTATTTATCCGCTTAGGTCACAGGGATGGAGAATGCACCATATCTCTTGAAGTGGAACTGGCTTCTTTTTAAGGCTTTGCAGAAGCTTGAACTAGAGAAGGATAAAGCCTTTTTATGGGAACCATCCTTTGTATCAGTAACACTTATGTTCTGTTGTTAATTGTGACTACCTATTCAAGAATGTCTCCACCATTCAGAATGTGGAAAACATGCCAGTGGGAAGCTCAGCTCAATGGCAGTTCCGGTTTTGGCTTTGGACTCGACACCCACTTATGCACACTATGACTCAAATTCCCTTCTCGTAATGCCTTATCTCTAGACACCATTCTCCATGAATCCCTTTCCCCATTCGTAATCACTTCTAATCCTCATGTTCCTCTGTCTGACCTTCTCTTCCCACAAAAATCCAGAAAGTATGCACTTAATAAACAAACAAATCCATTGACAAAGATAGATGTATTCAGGGCAGCTTTACCAAAATTCAAACTGGTATTTAACACAATTCCAGCCAAAATGCTCATTTGTAACTCCAGCCAACTATTTCATTGAAATCAATTCGAAGCCAAACATTTTCCAAATGCCTACAGGCCTACAAAAAAAATAAATAATGTTTGGCTATTTTTCAAACCTTGGAGGATACGGAGTCCCAGTCCCAGAAATAACAAAAAGACAAGGTAAAAGGAAGCAGACTTGAAAAGGTTATTGCTTGGATAGTGACTCTCAACCAGAAATCAAACAGCAGAAGTTCATTTAGGGAACCTTTAGGTAGTCATCATAACTGCTAGGAAATTAGGATACAGAAGAGAGTAACATTGAGTGGGTTCTTATGGGTCCTCTCATCCACCAGCACTTTTTCAGTTGATTTATATAGATGTTCTACCTTTGTTTTGAGTTAATTTCCAAAAAGTAGGATGCAAAAGATACTCAAATATAACAAAATTAATACTACTTCAGCACTAGCTTGAGTTTGAGTATCCAAAGACCTGAGATGTTTCAGAATTTAGGCCCGAAGTTTGACAGAGGACATGTCTCAGATGATGGAGAGAAAGAAAAGAAAGAAGAGAAACCTGAATTGCAAGTATAGCTTGTATCAACTCTAGATACCATAAGGTTCTGAGGAATCAATAACAGCATGTAAACTCAGAAGCCCTTCAACTTACAGATTGAGACACCTCTTGACCTATATACTAATACACCCTAGTACATTGACAATAAATCAGTAACTCAAGCAAGATACAGAAATGGGTATGAAAAAATTCTAGGAAGGAGGAAAATAACAAAAAAGATAAAGGCATAAAAAATGAGTGGGATTTGGGTAACTTTTGTAAACTCTGGAGGTTGAAGATTTGTAAAACTAACAGAAAAAGTAATTGAGTTAACCAAAGGACATAGGAATAAAATTAAAACAAAAGAAAGTTAGCATTTATGGAGAATTTATGTATCAGATTCTGTACTAGTTAGACATTTTCACAAATACCATATTTAGTTCTTAATCTCATGCACAAGTATTACCAACACAGAAACTGAGGCTCCAAGAAATAAAACAATTTGCCTAAAGCCCACAGGTAGTAAGTAGTAGAACCAGCAGTCACACCAAGGTCCACCTTACTCCAAAGCTCATGTGCTTCCCGACACCCCACACACCATTCCACAGCCAAGATAGCTGCAGGAAGGGTAGTCCTCCAGGTTTTCAGAAGATATCCAAATAATTACAGCTTTGAATAAATAACACTAGTTTTCAGGGAAATAGGAAAATTGCCACCATCTGAACAGACCCAATGACCAAACTGAAATTTGTTACTCTCAAATACAAATCTATAGAGAGCCTCCAATAGAACTAAGATCACAAATTCATACATTGCAGCGCACCCAAAAGATGCGTATAGAGACATCTTACCATGGATATGATAATATCCCCAGAATACTTGAACAGAATGTATACATAAGTGTTAGAAACAGCTTACTCCTTGATATTTTGCTACTATATTTCAGTTTATCTGGCCTGTGGACTATCTATTCACATTAATATAGCATTGTTGCCGAAACAACTTTGTATCCGTTTCTTCCTTTTTCTTTTTTAACTGCCATCACAGCAACCCAGTAAGGTAGGCAAGGCAGAAAAGTATGTGTCTTTGCTTCTGTTGAGAGCCTACCTCCCTGTGCAGTTGTGGGCATGACAACTTAAGATTTATACAAAGCTGTCTCACCTTCCACATCAACATATGATGTTTCTATTTATGATCTTTTCTTAATGTTTTCTAGCAGAGGGAAGAAGAACTACATACTTCTGTCACCTCTCTATAGTAACTTTTCAGTATTACACTTTCTAAAGAGAAAGGAAAATCAAATCTAAGATTAAGAGAAAAGAAAAAACTGAACATCATTCATGTTGCTCTTAGAAGCCCTTGTTTTTTGATTAGGATAAAATCTGCTTATTTTTAATCCTGAGCAATTTGACTCCAGAAAATAAACTTAGAACAATATTTAAAAAGTTAAATCCTAATGATCAGACATTCTTATTTTACAAAAGTAGCCTTGTACTTAGGAGTTCGTATGAGGCACAAGATTATATTCAATTGTTCTTTCTCAATTATTTTGTAACTTTATATTTACCTGACTTTTAAAATGAAAAGCCACTTTTCTAACTCAGTAAACCATCACTCTCTTAATTGTGTCAAGTCTCAATTATTTAAGGACAAGTTATGAGCTGAAATCCATAATTCTTTCGTTCAACAAACATTTGATTTAGTTTGACGAAATTTTATTGAGCACTTATGCTAAACTGAGAATAGTATAGTTGAGGATATAAAGATGAATAAGCATAGTGCCAACACTTACGAGTCTACAGTCAATGAAGCAGAAAGCATGTGAGAAAACACCATTGTGTATTACAGGTGCCACAAAAGGGAGAGCGGGGAGAGAAGGCAGTGTGATAGTTTTCTAAGATTCAATGTGTGACTGTCACACAAGGGGTGTGTGTGTGTGTGTGTGTGTGTGTGTGTGTATGTGTGTGAAAGAGAGAGAGAGGAGGGAGAGAGAAAGAAGAAATGATTCCAAGTATGGGCAAATACAGCTCACTGGATTTTCAGAACTTGTTAGAGCTGGAGTCTACAATGTAAAGGAAGAAATGGTTTAGTATGAAATGAGGCCGGAGAAAGGCAGTGGAAAATCTCTACCGAAGTGCAAATCCCAGCCAACAAAACCAGACCTACTGAATCAAAATCTAGAGGTGGGTCCTGGGGATCTACATTTGTAACAAGTTCCCTGTGTGCTTCTTACACTCACCCAGGTTGAGATGCCATCCACGGCGGATGGTGGGGAAACTCTGAAGGCGTTTCCTCTTCCCTCTGTTCTTAATCATTATTCCTACCATTGATTAGCCCCACCCAGTGGACTGAGGGGCTTAGATCATGGCTCAGTCTTACTAAGCCATGACAAAGTGACATGGGCAAGAGGGGAGGACATGAACATCCCCATCTATGAAAGGTAACAGCCACCGCTATTGACACATCTGCCCATTTGGTGAGTATACGGTCATTACTTTTTCAATGTAATTGCTGATTTTCTTGTCTGAGGACAAATTTTAGAGTGTTTGGCTTTGATATTTCCAAGTTCTCTATAAAGCTTGTTGAAAAAACCGTTTTTAGTGATTGGTTTTACATCCACCTGTACTCCTACTTGACTGTTTCTTACTGTATATGGATTAAATAGAGTAAATCCTTTCTAAATGCAAAGATTATACTTTTATGACAATACATGCAGTATAGCATATGCCAGAAATCTGTGAAAATGAGGTTTCAATTCAGCAAGAGGAGTAGCTTGATAATGTCTCATCAAGAAAAATGCAGAGGGGTACATCAGGGCTTCTGCTGCTGCACTCGGTGAATGAAGATGTGCTTCCACCTAACGCAGCCACGTGCCTGTGCTCATACGCTTTCTCCTGCAGGTCTAACGCGGATGGCTGTGAGTTGGCTTAATCTCAGCTGGCAACTGTGAGATGTTCATACAATCCCTCACAGTGGTCTCTGGGATTACGCTAAACAGAGCAATTTCCTTGCCCTCGCGAAGCAAAAGACTTGCATGGCAACCAAAACTAAAATACCAAATTTCTATTTCATGACCAAGGCGGGGGAAAAGTTTTCAATGGTTACTATTTCATGCTCAACCACTTTTAATCTTGCTAAAGTCTTTTTCTAAAGTGTTGTTGTACCAGAAAGGAAACCAGCCTTGGGAATTAATTTGCCTTTATTGGATTCACTTGCTACTTACTGCACTCCTTCGGTGCTACTTGGTTTTTTAAAAAATTGCAGCCAAGGAGTTTGGGTGTTAGAAACTGAACCCAAAATGTTTTCCCTCTGAAAGCTCCTCCCACTCTCTTTGTGGGTGCTACTCCATCAAATTCCAAACAGTCTAAAAGAGGACGATCTCCTGCCAGGCCCTCCTCAAACTTCAACTCCCCAGATTATCACATTTAATCACCCTTCCTCATTCCTTCTGTGTTTCACATTCATCTGCCCTAAATAATATTGAAATTTAGAATCAACTATGGCTTAGGCTGAGGTTGCCACGAAACTTTGGAGCTGTACCCAACTCTAATTATCGGCAATCCCTGGAAACAGATAATCCTTTTCTGTAAAAAGAATAAGAACAAATGTAATTCTTCAGGGTGAAAAATCAAGGCCAGTTATCCTCCTCATTCGCCCAGTAACACAAAACAAATCATGTGAACCAAATTTATAATTAAAAGTGGGATTAACTTTAACAACAAAAATTATAAAATGCTATTTCCAAAGTCTTGACTGGCACATATCCCCTCAGGTATCCTCAGGAAGAGAAGTCTGTATATCTCAGTTTGATTAAATTACATTTCTAGGCCTGGCACAGTGGTTCACGCCTGTAATCCCATCACTTTGGGAGGCTGAGGCAGGCGGATCATGAGGTCAGGAGATTGAAACCATCCTGGCTAACACGGTGAAACCCCGTCTCTACTAAAAATACAAAAGCTAGCTGGGTGTGGTGGCAGGCGCCTGTAGTCCCAGCTACGAGGGAGGCTGAGGCAGGAGAATGGCCTGAACCCGGGAGGAGGAGCTTGCAGTGAGCCAAGATTGCACCACTGCACTCCAGCCTGGGCGACAGAGCGAGACTCCATTTCAAAAAAAAAAAAAAAAATTAAAAAAAAATTACATTTTTGTATCAAGGCACATTAGTATGACCTATTAGATTTCCTTGCCAGAAATTGATGTTGAGCAGTAGGAGGTAAGTTTGAGAACTAGTTATTCACATACTAACAGCACAAATACTGAACCATAAGCCAGGAAATAACTTACCTCTGGTAAGGAGAGGACTTCGTATTAATTTTCAGGACTCATTAAGGGCTCTTTTAAGCTGCTGAAACTTTCTAAATGTTGTCTGTATCCTCCTGCTAGTTGAAATAACCATTTTTCCAAACATGAAAAAATTCCCAATTCCAATTTTTGGTGACCATTTTTCAAAAAGGGAAGAAGATACATGTAATTAAACAGAGTAGGAAACATTTTTTGAATAGCTGAGTACATACGATGCATCAGGAACCGTGCTTGTTGCCTTGCTTGTGTGTACACTCAGTGCACTCTTGCAGTCTCCAGATGTTCCCAGTGCTCTCTGCACATAGAGGCACAGGGAGCTTTTTGAAAATGTCAGTGGCTGTGCCACTGATAAATGAAATCAGAATGTCTGGGATGGTGTCTGGGCATCACTGTTTAAGAGGTACCCAGGGGATTATAATGTGCAGCCAAAGGTGACAATCACTGTATTTGAGCTCAACAGGGAAGCTGTGGTTGGAGGGCAGTGAGAAAATCTGGAAGGAGAGGATCAGAGGGTAGAGCTGGGTAGACTATGGTAAGAATTTGGGGTTTTAATGTGAGGGACTTCAGAAGCAATTGGAAAGTTTTAATTAGAGAAGTGGCATGACTTATTTACCAGTAACATAGTTTAATAGACTTTTCTTAGAATCTAACCATGTATAAACTTTAAAGAAAAATGGTTATTGTGAACTGCAAATAACTTCCTTGTCATTTAACTTTAGGAATGTAAGGCCACAGGATAGGCAGATTCCAACCAAGAGGAAAGCTAGTATGAAAGAACAAAAAGGAAACTAGCTCAGGAATCAGGAGCCACAACTCCTTTAGGCAACAGCTTGAGTCACTGTTTCAAGAAAAAAAGAAAATCACTTATCCTTTCAACACATAGACTCTGACTTTTCTTTTAAAGCTTAATAACTTTAGAATTACAGCCTGGTAGTAATTAGCATCAAAATAAGTGAAGGATTTGGCATCTCTATCAATGAGACATTCAAAATATCATTTGTTAGACTGGGTTTATGCCAGTCTTCAGTAAAAATAGAGTGCAACAGGATTCCCAGCCTTTTAGTAAAGAGGCTCTGTCTTGCTCATGACCCAAGACCTTGTTAGGGCTCCTGGGAACTAAGTCCTCAGCATTCTCAACTCATCATCTCATTCACCAGCACCTACGGCATGGCACTTATTATCCCTTTTCCACCTATACCATGAAGACTATGAAAGCCAAGGTAGAGGCAGCCAGCCTCTTAATCAGAGCAAACAAGCAGAACCTACTGCCAGTCTGCAGGACTAGACCTTAGATGTCTGCTGAATCAGTGATCTTGAGCTTTTGTTGAAAACCTGAATTCTATTTCTGCCTGGTAAAGATGGCCCCAGGCTCAAAATGTTTGTCTTCTGTGGAAATCCAAATTAGAGTTTTCTGTGGCCCTCCCCCATGCTATACTACCAAATGATGAACAGTTCTTGAATGCTCAGAAAGTCCCACCTTTGCCCTCCTTTGGCAGCCTGCCCTCAGCCCAACCAAAACAATAGCAAAACAAAATAAACAAAAATGGCTTGTTTTTAATGATCACTGCAAGATTCACCATTAAACTCCTAAAGATGAGTCTCTATAACCATCTTATTCAAGCCAGAGCTGTCTATCATTAAAGTAGAGCAGGATAGAAAGAACTTTTCTGGTTACAGACTTAATTCTATATCAGACAAGCCCCTCAGGATCAGTAACCCTGCAAGGTACTCAATTTGGGCTTGTCACCTGGCATGGACATACCAGGAGGATCTCTCTGGAAAAACTCTAGAAATACCTGAAAAGGGTGACCCTCTGCTTTTTAGTTCTATTATAGACACCTCAATTACTGGGGAAATACTCTTCAGCTTATACAATGCTCTAAACTGTGACCTGAATTTTAGGATTCTGTTTTATAGTGGCCAATCTCAGTTGTATTGTTTACTATCATTTTGCATTGTCTACAGGCATGTTAGTTATATTTCCAAACTCGAGTAATGATTAGTTGGCCAGAGAAAAGCAGAGTTTCTGTTCTGTGATTTCTCTGTGGTGAAAGGAAATGAAAACAGGAAGTTACAAATGTACTCCTTAAAGACCTATAATAATACAGTGACATTCAACAAGCAACATTCTTGAACTACAATAATTACTAGGACTTGAACTTCTATAGGTGCTCAGTTCTGGCCTTTTTCCTTCTAGATCATCACATTCACTTACCAAGGTCCTATTTAATTAAGATCACCTGTTTCCAATAACCCAAATAGTCTCTGACTAGGGTAGGGCACTGGTTCTAAAATTATGGTCCCTGGACCATATCACTAGAGAACTTGTTAAAGATGCCAATTCTTGGGCCCCATCCCAGATTTACTAAATCAGAGACTCTAGGTGTGGGTCTCAGCAATCTATATTTTAACAAGCCGCTGGATTATTGCTCAACTTTGAGAACCACTGGCCTAGAGGACCTTTTCACCCACCCTGATGAATCTCTCCTTCCCCATCTGATTCCCTGCAGTAGTTTGTAATGAAAGATGACATTTTAATATCCAATCATCCCAGCCAACTGTATCCCAGTCCTTGGGGCTTTTAAAACTTGCAGTCTTACACTGGACACTCCAGATAACAGCCAAAAGAAGCCTAAAATTATGACGAGGCTGCGCCCTATTATTTTTAATTAATGACACTACCTGAGGAAGATCCCATAAAGCATATTTGCAACAATCAAATCTTCCTAAAGCCTATTCTTCACCTACTTTCACTTATCACAGTTCATCCCAGCATGCAAATGACACAATACCAACTGGTTTCCCAACCACCACAAGAGTTGTTAACCCAAGTCCCTAATCTGTCAAATCTTGCTGCAAAACCCAGAAACTATACCTACAGACAGACAAAACTAGCTAGAGGAGAACATCATGATGAACCGGCTTTTCAGGGCCTCCTCCTGGGGCTCCTTCTTCAGGAAGGAGTCTTTAGGGTTTCCAAGACCACTCTGCTTACAAGACCTTTGGCTTCATTTGCATACCCTTTAGAAAAGACACACAGATCTTAGGGAAATGTCTGGTAAAAAATTGAGATACTATATTTGATCATAGATAAGACCTCTAGAGAGAGAAACAATAAGCCAGAAAATATGCCCCTAAGATACTTTAATGTACTCCAAATTTTCACTATCCGTAAAATGAAAATATTATTAACCTTAATTCTCAAGCCTATTTGGAATCCAAATAAATGAGACAGAAAGCCAAAAGTGGATTCTTCAGTCTCCATTTCTATGATCTTCACCTCTCAGCTCCACCTCTATTCTACTTCTGAATTCTCTACCCAATTATTTCCTACCCCTTATGTCTAAAACAGCCCATGTAAACTAGAAGCCCCACCGGACAGAATGATGGATTTGCTAAGTAATATTAGACTCCTTCATTCATTCTATATTTGGAGGCATTCTAGAGAATCAGCTAGAATTTTCTAATGAGAGATTCTCCAAAAGATGGCCCGCAAAATTATTAATAAGGTAGAAAACCAGAAACGCTCTCAGAATTATAGATTTGGCCACCACATTCTTCAAGTTGTTACGTGCCTCCCATATGTACTAATTCTAATTCTAACTTTATCATTTCAGTGAGCTGGAATTCTAGTGTGGTTAAAGTAACATAATAAACAAGAAAACTTTTGGAAGTGATGAATATGTTTATTACCTTGATTGTAATAATGCTAGTATCAGTGTATATATATGTCCAAACTTACCAGATTATATGCATGAAGATTCTGTATACCAATTGTACCTCAATAAAGCTGGCAGGGGGAAAACATAATAAAGTTATCTTGAAAATGAAATACAGTTCATCCTAATCAATGAATCTAAAATTAAACAATTCATCAGAATTTTCTCATTCAAATCCACTTGAGGGCTTTAATATTTTTTAAGTTATCATTTAAAAACAGACTGAGTGGCTTAAGAAAAGCTATTTTTAGGTTGGGTGCAGTGGTTCATGCCTGTAATCCCAATACTTTGGGAGGCCAAAGTGGGTGGATCACTTGAGGTCAGGAGTTCGAGACCAGCCTGGCCAACATGGTGAAACTCCATCTCTACTAAAAATATAAAAATTAGCCGGGCATGGTGGCAGGTGCCTGTAATCCCAGCTACTCAGAAGGCTGAGGTGGGAGAATTACTTGAACCCAGGAGGCAGAGGTTGCAGTGAGCTGAGATCGTGCCATTGCACTCCAGCCTGGACAACACAGCAAGACTCCATCTCAAAAAAAAAAAAAGCTAGTTTTCAAAAACCCTTTATAAATGCTTATTCACACTACCACAATAGTTTGCCATGAAATAAGTGTTTATGCTAAGTTAGTCATACACATTATATTGTAATATATCTGTCTTGGTAAATTGGGGAAATTACTTGTTAGTATGACTTTGGATTGCTTTATTAACTGACATTAAAAAAGAGTTTTTTAAATTGCAAATTTCATATGAAGGAACAAAAGAGAATAAAGTTGCTGCATTTGGAAACAAATGATACTTAATATAATTATTACATAGTTTTTGATGTCGCAGATACTGCATCAGGAACTGATTGGATAAGAATCAGTCACCATCAGTTCCTAATGCATTGCCTTCAGCATCTAAACAAGCACCAGTAAATACCTCAAGTTAGATTTGCTGTGATGTGTTCATGGTCATCCAATAAAATACTCACTCTTAATTTAACCCTGAAGAGAAATGTTTCTACAAGGGAGGTGATCCCAAGATGCTGAAACACCTATCATTTACCACCATTCTTGTGGACTTATCACTGAAACCAGAAGTACAAATCTAATTGCATGTTTATGCCTATGATACATTTGTACCTTCTTTGCTAAATACATTACCAGTAAAACAACCTAAAAGTTGCTGGTCATTTTTCTATTTTGGGAGAAAAATGAATAACTTTTTATTGGTTTATCTTTGTTATTTTTTTAAGTGTTTATGGAGATTAAATAGGTATTGCTATTGGAATAAGGATTATTTCCCACTTGTAGCACTAAAATAAATGTTACTATAAGAAAAAGTGCTACAAAGTCATTATTATTAAAAAATACCATAGTAACTGGGCATGGCAGCTTACTCCTGTAATCCTAGGACTTTAGAAGGCCAAGGCAGGAGGATTGCTTGAGCCCAGAAGTTTGAGACCAGACTAGCCTGGGCAACATAGCAAGACCCCATCTGTAAAAACATAATAATAACCAGGAATGGTGGTGCATGCCTATAGTCCCAGCTATTTGGGAGGCTGAGGTGGGAGGATTGCTTGAGCCCAGGAGTTAGAGGTGTCAGTGAGCTATGATCATGACACTGCACTCCAGCCTGGGCAACAGAGTGAGACCCTGTCTCTAAAAAATAATAACAATAACATGTTAAATTCTACTTTCAACGAGCCTAAATTCACATATATTTCCAGAATTTTCTGGTTGGACGGTCAAGGTGGCTTGACTAGTAAGTTCATTATACTTCACACACTAATTCATTTATCGAACACCTATTTTGTGCTAGGTACTATTCTAAGCACTTGCGATAAAGCAGTGAGCAAAACAAAATAGGCACGGTGGCTCACGTCTGTAATTCCAGCACTTTTGGGAGGCCGAGGCAGGCAGATCACCTGAGGTCGAGATTTTGAGACCAGCCTGGCCAACATGGTGAAACCCTGTCTCTACTAAAAATATAAAAATTAGCTAGGCATGGTGGTGCACGCCTGTAATCTCAGCTACTTGGGAGGCTGAGGCACAAGAATTGCTTGAACCCAGGAAGCAGAGTTTGCAGTGAGCTGAGATCATGCCACTACACTGCAGCCTGGGCAACAGAGTGAGACTCTGTCTCAAAAAAAACAAACAAACAAACCAAAAAAAACCAAAGTCACTTCCTAAGGAACTTTACACACTATAAAAAGGGAAGTAAACAACTAAAAACCTAATTTATATTATTCTTCTTCATAAAATCAAGAGTTTTCAGAAGAGCAACAGTCTTGAAATAAATATGCTTTGATATGGATTGAACATTATTGGATACAAGTAATTATGTAAATTTTGTGGATACTTACCATATAGTATTGTTTACCTACATAACAGGAGGGCTCTCTGAAAGAAAATGATATTTATTCATAAATAGAGCATTGCAATGGAAATACATGTGCCATTGTAAACTATGTGCATATTCAGGGAGGTAAAGGAAGACAAAGGTTTGTAAAGGAAAATTGAGGAGGATTAGATAATTGTTTTAAGATAATTATCCTTGGCTACAAGGATCAGTAACAATGGTGGCACTAGTCCAAGGTTGGGCAGGCACTTATTTGGCAAATGTCTTTAAAGAATTATTTTTTTGTGCAAGGTTCTGGTTTTTGCAAAGTCTTTCATGATAGTTTTTGTTATTAGGCATTTATGAATGAGAACCTTCTCTTCATATTTTTTTCCCAGCTCTGTTTGTCAGGGTAGTTTTTTTAACACGAGTTACTCTATTTTTATTCTGACAACTTTTACATTTCCCCCTTTTTGATCAATATCTTTCTCCAAAAACATCACTGATCAATTATCCTATATTTAAATTTTGATATCCCTCAGTGCCTGGCCTGGCTGGATCTGGCCCAGGTTGCTGGTCTGGTCTCATATAGAAGGGTGTGAATAGCAGCTGGGAATCGGTGTTAAAGCCCTTTTAAAGCCACATTTGAGCAACAAAGAAGGTTTGAAGGGAGAGGCTCTCAGGCTAGTCTACCAGCAGTTCATTATTAAGTTCAGTTTTGTCTGTTTTGTAACCTTTGGCTATCACTTCAAAGTGCCAGGACAGCATTATTCTGTTAGAAGTTGTATTTCTGAAAAAATGTAATGAGTAACAGATACAAAATTCAAGAAAGGGAAATTCAAAGTAAGATTAACAGTAATATGATAATCCCAGTTTGCATGTAGTTTAAAGCCATGAAACCTATGCTTACAGACAACCAATGGAATAAATCAAAGGACCATTATCCTGCCAAAAGGAAAAGGTAGACATTAAGAGGGGTAAGAGTCTCATCATAATATGGAATCTTGTTCTGACATCTTCGGAAAAGCTCTCTACGGGGTAACAACTTCAACTTCTTGTCCTGGTTTTCAGTTTAAATATCTCTGGTTAAGGAATTGGAGAGTTTGGTGAACTTTTTCTGGGACCCTTACATCAGGCATGAGACTTGTTTCTTAAAATTCATCTAGTTTCAGCTTATGAAACTTCAGGAAGAGAAGTTCAATTTTTAATAATTTCAAGAAAAAAAAAAGTTGAATTGGAGGGATCTGGAGAATTCATGATCTAGTCTAGTTTATAGGCTGATAACAAGGACTTGAAATAATTCACTACATAACAGGTGTACTATAACTTCTTTAGAAACATAACTTTTTCTTTCTAAATTGGTCACTTAGGAATCTCAAATTTAAAAACCTCTTGAGGCTAGGAAGCCAAGCCAAAGCAGACTTTAGTTTTATCTACAGTCTTAAGGTTCCTGGACCTGTCAGGAAGTGACATCTTTAATCTATTCACTTTAAAGTTGAAAATCAGCTTTGAAGCCAGGCATTCTATGTGCGTTTTCAAATATGATATTCCAGTCAAAGCCTTGGTAATACAACTAACGTTCCCAGCTATAAAGAGAAAGCAGATTTTTATTGGTTTAATTTATTTGGAAATTTTCATCCAGACATGTAATTTATATCTATTAATTCCAAAAAACATAACTTTAAAATCTCAAATTACATGAAAATTTAGTTATAAACATTTATCTCTTTCACATTACCTAATTTATTTATCTTTTAAAAATTTATGAAAATTACTTATGAAAACAGATATTAGAAAAAGTTCTAGTCATCATTTCAGGTTATTTTCTCGTTAACCATTTTTTAACCTGTGAATATCAGGTGCTCACCTAAATAAGAATCTTAAAGTTAAATATAGGGGTATTTTGCTGATAAATACAGCTGTTTTTATTAAGCCAACAATATTAAAATAGTCTTATCGAGCAATTACACAAACAAAGATCATTCTGTTTTAGGCTGGGTTTAGTCTTATAACCTTTGTGTCAAACCTTGACACCTTAAAACATCCAGCAGAGACAAATATGAAACTGTCTGACCAGTAGACCCTGGGAAAAATGTATACAGACAATTTTGAAGACATTTTTATTTTTATTTTACCAATGATTTTAAAACTAGCCTATTTAAAGATTTGCTTAAGTCACATGAACTAAAAGGCATTTGGGTTAATTACCATATATTTTATATGAGTGCTCCATTTATCTAAGCCAATCTGAATAGAATTTCCTAAGGGATTTCTGTCCGACTATACTAGATTTTAAAATATAGACACAACATATAACATGATACATACACATATGTGTAAACATACCTAAACACATATGTACACAAAGATCTTATAGCTTTCATTTTAGAATTTTAGTCACAAGACAGTGAAAGATACAAACTCACTGGCTTATAAAAGACAATTGGATCCATATTACATTCCTGACAAAATATAATCCATTTACGTGGCTAAAACTATTATTTCTCCTGATACATAATCTAATGACGTTTATGAAGGAACAGCTCCAGTCTCCAACTCCCAGCGCGAGCGACACAGAAGACCGGTGATTTCTGCATTTTCAACTGAGGTACTGGGTTCATCTCACTAGGGAGTGCCGGACAATCGGTGCTGGTCAGCTGCTGCAGCCCGACCAGCGAGAGCTGAAGCAGGGTGAGGCATCGCCTCACCTGGGAAGCGCAAGGGGAAAGGGAATCCCTTTTCCGAGCCAGGGGAACTGAGACACACAACACCTGGAAAATCGGGTAACTCCCACCCCAATACTGCGCTTTAAGCAAACAGGCACACCAGGAGATTATATCCCACACCTGGCCGGGAGGGTCCCAAGCCCACGGAGCCTCCCTCATTGCTAGCACAGCAGTCTGTGATCTCGCAGCAAGGCAGCAGCGAGGCTGGGGGAGGGGCGCCCACCATTGCTGAGGCTTAAGTAGGTAAACAAAGCTGCTGGGAAGCTCGAACTGGGTGGAGCTCACAGCAGCTCAAGGAAACCTGCCTGTTTCTGTAGACTCCACCTCTGGGGACAGGGCACAGTAAACAACAACAAAAGCCAAAAGCAGCAGAAACCTCTGCAGACACAAACGACTCTGTCTGACAGATTTGAAGAGAGCAGTGGTTCTCCCAACACAGAGGTTGAGACCTGAGAAGGGACAGACTGCCTGCTCAAGTGGGTCCCTGACCCCTGAGTAGCCTAACTGGGAGACATCCCCCACTAGGGGCAGTCTGACACCCCACACCTCACAGGGTGGAGTACACCCCTGAGAGGAAGCCTCCAAAGCAAGAATCAGACAGGTACATTTGCTGTTCAGCAATATTCTATCTTCTGCAGCCTCTGCTGCTGACACCCAGGCAAACAGGGTCTGGAGTGGACCTCAAGCAATCTCCAACAGACCTACAGCTGAGGGTCCTGACTGTTAGAAGGAAAACTATCAAACAGGAAGGACACCTACACCAAAACCCCATCAGTACGTCACCATCATCATCAAAGACCAGAGGCAGATAAAACCACAAAGATGGGGAAAAAGCAGGGCAGAAAAGCTGGAAATTCAAAAAATAAGAGCGCATCTCCCCTGGCAAAGGAACGCAGCTCATCGCCAGCAACGGATCAAAGCTTGACGGAGAATGACTTTGACGAAATGAGAGAAGAAGGCTTCAGTCCATCAAACTTCTCAGAGCTAAAGGAGGAATTACGTACCCAGCACAAAGAAACTAAAAATCTTGAAAAAAAAGTGGAAGAATTGATGGCTAGAGTAATTATTGCAGAGAAGGTCATAAACGAAATGAAAGAGATGAAAACCATGACACGAGAAATATGTGACAAATGCACAAGCTTCAGTAACCAACTCGATCAACTGGAAGAAAGAGTATCAGCGATTGAGGATCAAATGAACGAACTGAAGCGAGAAGAGAAACCAAAAGAAAAAAGAAGAAAAGGAAATGAACAAAGCCTGCAAGAAGTATGGGATTATGTAAAAAGACCAAATCTACGTCTGATTGGGGTGCCTGAAAGTGAGGGGGAAAATGGAACCAAGTTGGAAAACTCTCTTCAGGATATCATCCAGGAGAACTTCCCCAACCTAGTAGGGCAGGCCAACATTCAAATCCAGGAAATACAGAGAACACCACAAAGATACTCCTCGAGAAGAGCAACTCCAAGACACATAATTGCCAGATTCACCAAAGTTGAAATGAAGGAAAAAATCTTAAGGGGAGCCAGAGAGAAAGGTCGGGTTACCCACAAAGGGAAGCCCATCAGACTAACAGCAGATCTCTCGGCAGAAACTCTCCAAGCCAGAAGAGAGTGGGGGCCAATATTCAACATTCTTAAAGAAAAGAATTTTAAACCCAGAATTTCATATCCAGCCAAACTAAGTTTCATAAGTGAAGGAGAAATAAAATCCTTTACAGATAAGCAAATGCTTAGAGATTTTGTCACCACTAGGCCTGCCTTACAAGAGACCCTGAAGAAAGCACTAAACATGGAAAGGAACAACCGGTACCAGCCGTTGCGAAAACATGCCAAAATGTAAAGACCATCAATGCTAGGAAGAAACTGCATCAACTAATGAGCAAAATAACCAGTTAATATCATAATGGCAGGATCAAGTTCACACATAACAATCTTAACCTTAAATGTAAATGGACTAAATGCTCCAGTTAAAAGACACAGACTGGCAAACTGGATAAAGAGTCAAGACCCATCAGTCTGCTGTATTCAGGAGACCCATCTCACACGCAGAGACATACATAGGCTCAAAATAAAGGGATGGAGG